>NC_054469.1:65257540-65566186 GCF_017639515.1 Carcharodon carcharias | reverse complement strand
TTAAATTTGACAGGACCTCCAAGCCTCCAGCATTGTAAAATTTTCTCTGCATTAATGTGCTCCCCACAACCTCAATGACTCAACAACTCAATGTTCATATCAGGGCCTTAATTTCCAGAGCTCCAGCAGAGTGAAATAAAAATCAAGTTTTTTTTTCAACCACTTGGTGGTGTTCACGAGCAAGAGAAGATTCTGCGACCAGGCAGCCTAATTAAGAACACTTCTGTAAGGGCTAATGTTCGATTCCAGAAAATCTCCAGAGAAATGCTTGAGCCATTTCTCATGTGAAGGACGACTATCATGAAGTAGTTCTGTGAGTTTTTCTCCCCTGCTGATTTGTAAACATATTTCACTTTTTTTTGAGTCTCTGCAGTCCTTTCAATGTTGACCCACCCAATAAGTTCCTTGGCTCTGTGCCTTTGAAATTTGAATGCTCCCTTTATGAACTACTTGAGGGCAGAAAAGGAGGAGATGATGAGCTAGATCATAAGAAACAGGAGTAGGAGTAAGCCATCCGGCCCATCGAGCCTGCTCCACCATTCAATAAGATCATTAACTCCACTTTCCTGACTGTCCCTCATAACCCTTGACTCTATTGTTAATCAAAAATCTGTCTAACTCAGCCATGAATTTATTCAACGACCCAACCTGCTCCCTATGGTAGAGAATTCCAAAGACTAGTGACGTCCTGAGGGAAAAAACCCTCCTCATTTCCATCTTAAATATGGGAGATCACATTTTAAACAGTTCCTCCTAGTTCTAGATTCCCTCTCAAGAGGAAACATCCTCTCAGCCTCTATCCTGTCAAATTCCCACAGAACTTATATGTTTCAATAAGATCACCTCTCATTCTTTTAAACTCCAATGAGTGTAGGCCCAACCTTCCCAAGCTTTCCTCAGAAGACAACCCTTTTATCCCAGGAATCAGCTGAGTGAACCATCTCTGAATTGCTTACAATGTAAGTATATCCTTCCTTAAGTGAAGGAGACCAAAACTGTACACAGTACTCCATCTGCAGTCTCACCAATGCCCTACACAGTTAGCAAGACTTACCTTTGTACTTCATCCCCTTGCAATAAAGGCCAAGATTCTATTTGCCCTCCTAATTACTTGCTGTACCTGCATGCTAACATTTTGTGATTCATCTTCAAGGATCCCTCTGTACCGCAACATGCTGCAGTCACTCTCCATTGAAATAATATTCTGCATTTCTATTCTCCAGCCAAAGTGAATAACCTCAACTTTTCTCACATTATACTCCATTTGCCAATTTTTGCCCACTCACTTAAGCTAACTATATCCCTCACAACTTGCTTTCCTCCCTACCTTTGTTATCATCAGCAAATTTAGCTACAATACAGTCAGTTCCTTCAATCAAGTCATTCATATAGAGCGTAAATAGTTGAAGTCTCAGTATGATCCCTGTGGCACTCCATTATTAAATTTTGTTATATTTTGCCAATCTGAAATTGACCCATTTATCCCGACTCTGTTTCCTATTAGTTAACCTCAGGGTAGTGTCCTCAGCCCAACCACCTTCAGCTGCTTCATCAATGACCTTCCTTCCATCATAAGGTCAGAAGGGGGGATGTTCGCTGATGATTGCACAATGCTCAGTACCACTCACAACTCCTCAGATACTGAAGCACTCCATGTCCAAATGCAGCAAGACCTGGACTATATCCAGTCTTGGGCTGACAAGTGGCAAGTAACATTCGTGCCACACAAGTGTCAGGCAACCATCTCCAACAAGATAGAATCTAACAATTGCCCTTGACATTCAATGGCATTACCATTGCTGAATCCCCCACTATCAACATCCTAGGGGTTACCATTGACCAGAAGCTGAACTGAGTTAGCCATATAAATATTGTGGCACAGAGAGGGTCAGAGGCTAGGAATCCTGCAGCAAGTAACCCACCTCCTGACTCCCCAAAGCCTGTCCACCATCTACAAGGCACAAATCAGGAGTGTGATGGAATACTCTTCACTTGCCTGGATGTGTGCAGCTCCAACAATACTCAAGAAACTTGACACCATCCAGGACAAAGCAGCCCATTTGCTTGGAACCACACCCACAAACATTCATTCCTTCCGCCACTGATGCACAGTGACAGCAGTGTGCACCATCTACAAGATGCACTGCAGAAACTCACCAAGGCTCCTTAGACAGCATCTTCCAGACCCACAACTGCTACCATCTAGAAGGACAAGGACAACAGATGCATGGGAACACCACCACCTGCAAGATCATCTCCAAGCTACTCACCATCCTGACTCGGAAATATATCGCTGTTCCTTCACTGTCACTGGGTTAAAATCCTGGAACTCCCTCCCTAACAGCACTGTGGGTGTACCTACACCACATGGACTGCAGCAGTTCAAGAAGGTGGCTCACCACCACCTTCTCAAGGGCAATTAGAGATGGGCAATAAATGCTTTCCAGCGATGCCCACATCCCATGAATGAATCAAAAAAAACACAATTCTCTATCTATGCTAATATATCACTCCCAAAACCATGAACTCTTACCTTGTGCAGCAACCTTCTACGTGGCATCTTATCAAATGCCTTTTGGAAATCCAAAATCACTATATCTACTGGTTCCCTTTTATCTACCCTGCTTGTTACATGGTCAAAGAATTGTAGTAAATTTATCAAACATAATTTCCCTTTCACAAAACCATGTTGCCTCTGCCTGATTACATTATGATTTTCTAAGTGTTCTGCTACTACCTGCTTAACAATGAACACTAGCATTTTAAAAATGACTCAGCAAATTTGGTGACAATACTGTTGACTCCTTTATCCAAGTTATTCATATAGATTGTAACTGCCCTACAGTTTTCTGTTTTCTGTCTCCCTCCTTTCCTGAATAGAGGTGTTACATTTGCAGCTTTTCAATCCACTGGGACCTTTCCAGAATCTATGGGCAGAACAATGGGACCTTGGCGTGTGTGTCCATAGATCTCTGAAGGCGGAGGGGCACGTTAATGGGGTGGTGAAAAAGGCATACCGGACATTTGCCTTTATCAATCGAGGCATAGATTACAAAAGTAGGGAGGTCATTTTGGAGTTGTATAGAACCTTGGTGAGGCCACAGCTGGAGTGCTGTTCTGGTCGCCACATTATAGTAAGGATGTGATTGCACTGGAGGGGATGCAGGGGAGATTCACCAGGATGTTTCCTGGGATGAAACATTTAAGTTATAAAGAGAGGTTGGATAGACTTGGGTTGTTTTTGTTGGAACAGAGAAGACTGATGGGCGACCTGATCGAGGTGTACAAGATTATGAGGGGCATTGCCAGGATGGATAGGGAGCAGCTGTTCCCCATAGTTGAAGGGTCAGTCACGAGGGGACACAAGTTCAAGGTGAGGGGCAGGAGGTTCAGGGGTGATGGTCTGGAATGCGCTGCCTGGGAGGGTGATGGAGGCGGGTTGCCTCACATCCTTTAAAAAGTACTTGGATGAGCACTTGACATGTCATAATATTCAAGGCTATGGACCGAGTGCTGGGATTAGGTAGGTAGGTCAGATGTTTCTCACGTGTCGGTGCAGATTCGATGGGCTGAAGGGTCTCTTCTGCACTGTGTGATTCTGTGATTCTGTGAATATTGCCCTTGTCGGGCGGGCGGAAAGCCGACTGCCACCTGTGTTCAGGGCCGGAAGGCGATTTCATGCTGACTGGCCAATTAAGACCCGCCCAGCATGAAATGTGAGTGGTAGCGCTCAGCGCTGCCTGTGCGGGCGGGGGGAGGAGGGCGAACAGGGTGAGCATGACCTTAACGCGTTCGTGCTTCATAATCTCCCTGAGGCACAGAGCTGGCTCTGTGACTCTGTCACATGCGCAGGGACATATTATAAATTATGCTCTAAAATTTTTATTTTATTTTTATTTGCTTTAGCAAACCTCAGCCCACCCATGGATGAGGTTTCCTAAAAGGAAAAAGGCTTTTCATCTGCTTGCCAACCGTAAGGTTGCACGGGCAGCAAAAAGTTCTATTTGCCTTAATTGCCTTAACAGGCCTTTTAATTGGCGGTGGGCGTGCAGCCGACTCCGGTATTCACCCGCCGAATGAAATATCACAAGACTGCGCATTGATGTCGGGACAATCACCTGATGTCAACGCACCTCATTTTACGCTCGAGCGGGTTGAGCACGTGCCCGCCCGCCGAGCTAAAAATTTTACCCTATGTAATTTTGGAAGGTTATAACCAATGCATCCAATATCTCTGCAGCCACTTCTTTTAAAATCCTAGGTTGCAGATCATGAGGTCCAGGGGACTTGTCAGCCTTTCGTGACATTAATTTCCCTAGTACTTTTTCTCTGGTGCTCATGACCACAAAAACACAAGAAATAGGAGCAGAAGTAGATCACATGGCCCATTGAGCTTGCACCACCGTTCAGTACGATCACGGCTGATCTTGGGTTTCCACTTTCCTGCCCACTTCCCAATATCTCTTAATTCCCTGAGAGAACAACAATCTGCCTATCCCAGCTGTAAATGCATTCAACGATGGAGCATCCACAACCTTCTCGGGTAGAGAATTCCAAAAATTCACAACCCTTTGAGTGAAGTAATTTCTCTTCATCTCAGTCCTAAATGACTGGCCCCTTATCCAGCGACTGTGCCCCTGTGTTGTATTTGTGATTGTTTAAGTTCCTCCCTCCTTTTTGGCCCCTACTATTCTTGGGGTACTAGAGCAGATATTAAAACACAAAAATATTTTAAAATATTCCTACGGAGAATCTCAGAAGCAGAATTCAGTTATTTTGGGAAAACAAGTAAGGTTTGAAGAATGGGCCAGACATAGCCATTTTACAGCAAAAGCTGGAACAAGTAGTTGGAAAATAGTAAGCATTAAACAGGAATTTGGCAGTTGTGATATCCAAATGAGTTCTAGTGGATTTGATTAGGAAAGTTTAGGAGAAATACAAGTAAACTTGCAACAGTTGGTGAGGTAGTAAAGCGAGGCTGGCTAATGAGATAAAAGAAAACAGCTGGCAGCCAGGCCAGGCAGACAGCTAAAGCAAGCAATCTTCAGCATTGTGTGTAATCTTACCATTCTGGAACCACAGCATCTGGAATCCATTGCCTGAAGAACTAGAGTCTGAATGGAATGCAACATGCAGACTAGAATCAGAGCTTCTGCCTGATGGGGGTAAAGTATTCCCGCAGAAAGTACCAATAAGTTGAGATTGGGCACTGGGTCCGTCATACAGCTAAATTGATATCATAGGGAAGATGAAACAAAAGCAGAGAAGTTACTGGCAAACAACAGAGAAACTTATAAACAGTCAAATCATGTTGAGGATGAGGCTTCTTATCAGATAAAGAGTAAGAATTAACCTTTTACAGTCATCAGGCTCCCCTGTTGAAATGCAAAACAAGATGTCAAATAGTGAGAACACAATGTTCAAAGAGAGGGAAAGTTCAGGAGGAATATATTTTGTTCAAAGTATTCTGCTTTTTTATAAAGCAAATAATACCCTAGCTATAAACTTCTTTCTTTTAAAGAAAAGCAAATGTTAATTTTCATGCCGGTGTGGAGACAGTTGTGTCGGATCTAATGGAGCAATTCCACAATCCTGTGTTTCCTGCAACAAGTCACGCTCACAGGGAGTGTAGGTTGGAGATAGGGTTACAATACTGCAACTTCGTGACTTGTATTGATTGGGAGTGTATCTCTAAGCTGGACTATCCACTGAGAAAGCTGACCAAGATATAACTGCAAATTCATTAGTAACATTAGTTACCAGGGGAAACAATGCTTGAACAGCTGCAATGCCATCAGGGTCACTCGACACTGAGAAACCATGCTGTAGGCTTGGAATGCAAATATCCTAGCCTTCAGTGTTGTTTTCTGAGACCAGTAACATCTGAAACAGCTGTCAGGCCAGTTTGAATTCATGTCCTGACTGTTAAGACACACAGGGGGAATTTCGTCAAAATTAACATAATTGAAGTGGGATTGCAGTGAGGGAGCCTCTACTTAAAAGTTCTTAAAGCTGGCAGGAAAATTTAAATTATAAGACCAAATCAAAGAAATACTTGGAGCCTATTATTTTCTTTGAGGAAAAATGAAGGGCACCGTTAACAAAATGCAATCCTCCTAGATTTCCCTTTTCCTTTAGATAAATAATCCTCTCTCTGCTTGTGCACCCATGCACTCATTCCCTCCAGGCATGTAGTTTTGTGACTTGCCGTACATCCTCAAAGAAATCAGAATCTATGAAAACTTAAACACTAATTTGTTCACAGATCTTTGTTCCTAACCCACATAGGCAGGAACTGAGTGTTCTACAGTCGACAAGAGTCAGGATAAAGAAGCAACAAAAACCAAGATCACTACATCTACACCTTCTTTAACACTGCCTCAAGACTCCCAGGGTTTCCTTGTCGGGGCAGAGGCAGGCTTGCAGGTGGGCTAAGGAATGTGCTGGCCTCCCACCTCTACTTCCAGAAGCTGCACTTGCTGGGTGCCTTAATACAGCAATGCCCAAGAAAATCTTATTGTGTGGACTGCTTTTGAACCCTTGCTGACTGCACACACCCCCCGTACACCCTCACCTTCCCCGCCACCACACCACACCCTCCACTCCCCTCCCGTCCAGGCTTTTAATGGACAAACAAGATCTTCTGACTGCTAATCTTTACTGGCAACCAGCATATCTCGATCTATCGAGCAGCTTCAGATCTGAGAGTTCTACAGATGCTCTTTGTTTTGCTGCACTTACCAAACACTTATCTAACTGATTACCTAGGCTCCTCATGGTTGGACATTGAGTGCAATGCTATCATTTAGAACTTTGGTAGATTAAGTCCAAGAAAATTGACTTTTCAATCTGTCCAGAGCATCCTTCCATTATGCTGTATACCTATAATTAAAATAATTTCATGTGATACAGACCATATGCCCCCTGCAAATCCCTAAATTGTAACATTTATTTATTTTTATAGCACAAGATACCCTATATATTAAAGGTCTGCTCCTTGCTATTTAGAAAGGAAAAGACCCCAGTGTAATTTCCATTAATTTACAGATTTGGTTTGCTATAAATGTTCCTATTACAAAACAGTCAGCTTGGTATCAACCCAATACAAGTTTCCAATGATGTCTGCTATTATACATGATAAATATAACCCAGAGCTGGAAAAGAATTCTTGAGAATCTCTACCAGGAACATTTGGGTCCCTGTTACACCACCCACAATAAAAATCCCAGCCCCTGTTTTTTAAACACAATGGCCTGAATTTTCTGAAAGACAGAGAGGATCCCAGGCTTAGCCCAGGTTCCAGCAATCCTGCCCCCAAACCGGACACCCATCATTTTTGCTGGATTAGGAACAGTGGGGTGGGTTATATTTTGCATATCTGTGGTTTACGGGGGCAACTGCATTTGTTAAAGTTGGCAACTGGCTTCAGTCAGATGCAAGTTTTATTAGTGGGATATCCAAAACATGACTTGTGCACTTCAGACCTATCAGGAGAAGGTCCAAAGTTTGTGGAGTTCTTCAGAGAGGTAGGATGCCTTTTTGAAAATGTAGAGTACACTTTTGGATATGATCCTGCAACACCTTTGGGAGAGGTAAGTTGTATTTTGGAAGAAGTCAAGTGCCCTTTGGGGTTGTTATAAGTAGACATTATTGTGCATAAAAGTGGATAAACTCATTGGAATTATCAAGCTCATTGCAGCTGTCAAGGGAGCTAAGGAACTTAAATCTCCTGCACTTTAAATATTTGAAAGGAACTGTCTGCAGTGTTAAAAACATCAGTGTTTGCTTCTTCACTTTGGCTGTTGACATAGCCTGAAGGTTATCATTATGTGATTAGTGTTGCATGGCTGATTTCATGACCTATCATTATCACAGTTGGGTACCTGTCAGTTCACAGTTTAATTGACAGCTCCAGGTACTTATAAAACCTTTGAAGTGGGACTATGGGCTTGTTGTTATAAAGAATTAAGTGGCTGAAGGAGTTTAAATCTAGTGATTAAGTTTTTATCAATGATGTTTATCAATGATAGCAGTATTTTTTTTAATAGCGAATTAATCAATAGACACTTTGAACTTTATTTTATTTCTTCACAGCATAGGTCCAGAGTTCTAGCCATAGCGAATATTGAGTGAGTTGGCATGGAGGATCTAAGGGCAAAGAGTGCTGGATGGGGGTATGGGTTGGTACAAAGTTGGCATAAGGGTTATAAGGGCTATGGGGATGGGTGGAGGGACATAGGTTGATAGGGGGTGCATGAGCAGCCATGGGTGGTGGGCAGAGGGTCATAGGTTGTTATATGGGTTATAAGGGACTTTTGTTTTATATTCATTTATGGGATGTGGGCATCGCTGGTTGGGCCAGCATTTATTGCCCATCCCTAACTGCCCTTGAGAAGGTAGTGCTGAGCTGCCTTCTTGAACTGCTGCAGTTTCTGTGATGTAGGTACACCAACATTGTTGTTAAGGAGGGAGTTCCAGGATTTTGACCTAGTGACAATGAAGGAATGGCAATATATATCCAAGTCAGGATGGTAAGTGGCTAGGAAGGGAACTTCCAGGTGGTGGTGTTCCCATGTATCTGCTGCCCTTGTCCTTCTAGATGGTCATGGGTTTGGATGGTGCTGTCGAAGGAATCTTGGTGAGTTTCTGCAGTGCATCTTGTAGATGGTACACACTACTGCCATTGTGCGTCAGTGGTGGAGGGAGTGAATGTATGTGGAAGGAGTATCAATCAAGCGGGCTGCTTTATCTTGGATGATGTCAAGCTTCCTGTGTGTTTTTGGAACTGTACTCATCCAGGAAAGTGGAGAGTATTACATCACACTCCTAACTTGATCTTTGTAAATGGTGGACAGGCTTTGGGGAGTCAGGAGGTGAGTTACTCACCACAGGATTCTTAGCCTCTGACCTGCTCTTGTAGCCACAGTATTTATTTGGCTAGTCCAGTTCAGGTTCTTGTCCCCAGGATGTTGATACTGGAAGATTCAGCGATGCTAATGCCATTGAATGTCAAGAGGTGATAGTCAGATTCTCTATTGCTGGGGATAGTCATTGTCTGGCACTTGTGTGGCGCAAATGTTATTTGCCACTTGTCAGCTCAAGCCTGGATATTGTCTAGGTCTAGCTGCATTTGGACATGGACTGCTTCAGTATCTGAAGAATCACAAATGGTGCTGAACATTGTGCAATCATCAGTGAACATCCCCACTTCTGACTTTATGATAGAAGGAAGGTCCTTGATGAAGCAGCTGAAGGTGGTTGGGCCTAGGACACTACCCTGAGGAACTTCTGCAGTGATGTCCTGGAACTGAGATGATTAACCTCCAATAACCACAACCATCTTCCTTTGTGCTGGGTATGACTCCAACCAGCGGAGAGTTTTCCTTCTGATTCCCATTCATTCGAGTTTTGCTAGGGCTCCTTAATGCCACACTCAGTCAAATGCTGCCTTGATGTCAAGGGCAGTCATATTCTCCTCACCTCTGGAGTTGAGGTCTTCTGTCCACACTTGAACCAAGGCTGTAATGAGATCAGAAGCTGAGTGACACTGGCAGAACCCAAACTGAGCATCAGTGAGCAGGTTATTGCTAAGCAAGTGCAGCCTGATAGCATTGTTGATGACCCTTTCCATCACTTCACTGATGTTCAAGAGTAGATTGATGGGGCAAAATTAGCTGTGTTGGATTTGTCCTGCTTTTTGTGAACGAGACATACCTGGGCAACTTTTGACATTGCCAGGTTGATACCAGTCCCAGGTTGGCTAGAGGCACAGCAAGTTCTGGTGCACAAGTCTTCAGTACTTTTGCCAGAATATTGTCAGGCCCCATAGCCTTTTCAGTATCCAGTGTCTTCAGCCATTTTTTGATATCTTGTGGAGTGAATCGAATTGGCTGAAGACTGGCATCTGTGACGCTGGGGACCTCCAGAGGAGGCCGAGATGGATCATACACTCAGCCCTTCTGGCTGAAGATTGTTGCCAATGCTTCAGCCTTATATTTTGCCCTGATGTGCTGGGCTCCTCCATCATTGAGGATGGGGATACTTGTGGAGCTTCCTCCTCCAGTGAGTTGTTTAATTGTCCACCACCATTCATGACTGGATGTGGCAGGACTGCAGAGCTTAGATCTGATCTGTTGGATGTGGGATTGCTTAGCTCTGTCTTTCACTTGCTGATTATGCTGTTTGGCATGCAAGTAGTCCTGAATTGTAGCTTCACCAGGTTGACACCTCTTTGTAGGTATGCCAGGTGCTGCTCCGGGCATGCCCTCCAGCACTCTTCATTGAACCAGGGTTGATCCCCTGACTTGATGGCAATGATAGAGTGGAGGATATGCTGGGCCATGAGGTTACAGATTGTGTTAGAGTACAGTTCTGCTGCTGCTGATGGCCCACAGTGCCTCATAGATGCCCAGTCTTGAGTTGCTAGATCTGTTTGAAATCTATCCCATTTAGCAGGGTGGTAGTGCCCCACAACACGATGGAGAGTCTCCTCACTGTGAAGACAGGGCTTCATCTCCACAATGACTGTGCGGTGATCACTCCTATCAATACTGTCATAGACAGATGCATCTGTGGCAGGCAGGTTGGTGAGGATGAGGTCAAATATGTTTTTCCCTCTTGTTTGTTCCCTCATCACCTGCCACAGACTCAGTCTAACAGCTATGTCCTTTAGGATACTCCCAACTCGGTCTGTGGCGAAGTCCGCTCCCAGAGTACATTTTGCGCCCTTGCCACCCTGAGTTCTTCCTCTAAATAGTGTTCAACATGGAGGAGTACTGATTCATCACCTGAAGGAGGGGGGTGCGATACGTGGTAATCAGCAGAAGGTTTCCTTGCCCATGTTTGACCTGATGCATCATGGAGTCCGGAGTTGATGTTGAGGATCCCCAGGGCAACTTGCTCCTGAATGTATACCACTGTGCTGTCACCTCTGTGGGGCCTGTCCTTCCGGTTGGACAGTACATACTCAGGATGGTGATGGTGGAATCCGTAGGGTATAATTCCGTGAGTATGACTATGTCAGACTGTTGCATGTGGGACTAGTCTGTGGGACATCTCTCCCAATTTTGGTGCAAGCCCCCAGATGTTAGTAAGGAGGACTTTGCAGGGCCGACAGACCCGGGTATGCCATTAGTCATTTCTGGTGCCTAGGTCAAATGCTGGGTGGTCCATCCGATTGCATTTGTTTTTATTGACATTTTAGCAGTTTTAATACAACTGAGTTGCTTTCCAGGCATTTAAGAGTCAACCACATTACTGTGGTCTGGAGTCACATGACATTAGTGAACCAGTTGGGTTTTTACTATAATTGACAACGGTTGCACTGTCATCATTAGATTTTTAATTCCAGATTTTTATTAAATTCAAATTCCACCATCTGCCGTACTGGGATTTGAACCTTGGGTTAAGTCAGTCACCGGACAAGTGACAATACCACTTCACCATCGCCCTTTGCATGGGGTAGTGGGGACATGAGGTGATGGATGGGGCATTTGGAGCATGAGGGGGCGAGGGGTGGAGGGCTGCTTTTTGTTTCATTGGGTATTTTGCAGCTGGGACAAAGTGCAGGGTCACTGAAGCCAGCCTTTCACCCAGCCCATTTCCATACACGGCAGCCCCTGCGCTGCCTCTGAACTCTTTTTGGGGTCAGCGGGCATGACTCCCATTGAACCCCACTCCTCCCACCACACCCCTAGAGTGAAAATCTGACCATCCAGTGCAGTTTTTCAGGAATCAAGTCCACAGAGCTGGGAATTCTCCAGACTGAGCGAAACTTCAGACCAACTTGTAGTAAGCTGCATGAAGAAATGGGCCCTTTGAATGTTTAAACAGTGCATTACTATAAAATGCAATGGCAAGGGACAATATTTTTCAACGTTAGAATATTTTCATCCAGCAATTTCTCTGTATTATGGTGAGTTTTACTGGGGTCCCATGTTTGACTGAATTCCTTGGCACATGTGTTAATCTGCCCTTGATGTAAACAGAAAACCATTTTGATTCATTTTAATATTTATTGAAGCAATGATCCTGAAAATGTAATGCTTAAGTTGCTCATCTGAAATTTCTTTCTCTGCAACGTCAGTGAAGACATTAACCCACTTATTTTTAACAATTAACGCCTCTGCTAAGATAGCAGAAAGAGGACTGTCAGAATTTTGTTTCAGATTTGTTTACTGGTATGTCACAGGCATTTTCAGAAATGTAAGTTCTAGGGAATAGGGAGTTACCCAGTCTCTGGCATTACACAAACATCTGGAGTCAAGTCGTCAACTAAAGTGCAGTTTCTGCTGTGCCGTCATATTTTTACTTCTCTGTCCTACTATGGTGTGAGTACAGATAGCTGGAGAACTTATGACTAACTAAGTAAAAAGCCAACAGAGATATCATGTTCTTTCCATATGACGAATAAATGATTCAGAGAGGTATGATCATGGTGTATGTGCAGTTTACGTCATGATTTGATGAAACTTTATGATGGTTCAGAAGCTAAGTTAAATCAAAGTTTTTGTCAAATTGTCCTTTAGGAAGCAAAACACAATAAAATAGAACAATTGGATTAAAGGCCTTCCTCCTCTATGATCTGTGATCTTACAAAATTTTTAAAGAGGTTTTGTCACTTCATTTTTGGCTATTAAGTGGTCCACAAATCTAACTCTTACCTTTAGCCAAACTAACTGGCAGCTGTTAAAGTCCAGACTGAAGTCAGTGAAGGTGTAGTTGATAGTGTTCCCAGCTGTTGCCTGTATGGTCCAGTTACAGTCTTGCTTAGGGGGATAAGGCTGTGGAAAGTTTGTACTTTCCAAGATCCCCTGGCTACGATTTGCAATGATCACTCCTTGGCAAACTACAAATGAAGCAACATGTTAGCTCTTTGCAAATTTTGCAAGTTAAACAGCTAACAAAAGATGCAACAACGATATGAGGAAAAACATTTTTATGCAGCGAGTGGTCAGGATCTGGAATGCACTGCCTAAGAGGGAGATGGAGGCAGATTCAACTGAGGCTTTCAAAAGAGAATTGGATAATTATCTGAAGAAAAAAATTGCAGAATTACAGGGAAAATGTTGGAGAGCGGGACTAGATGAGGTGCTCTTCCAGAAAAACAGCACAAACATGATGGGATGAATGGCTTCCTTCTGTGCTGTAACCATTCCATGACTATTATGTCAGGAAAATCTAGTACACGTACAAACAAAACAAAAACCAAGTGCCATCCTGAAAGGGCTACAAAGATAACAAAGCTTTTACAGGAAGTTGATACAGTGAAGTTTTAATAAGATCTCTTCCATATTCACATCAATTTGTCTCATGCCCTCAGCTAGATTAAGGCTTGCGTCAATCACTCTTGCTTTAAGTGATGTGATGTGATGTTGTTAATATGAGTAGAACTGAATATTTAAAGTAATTTTCCATCCAAATTCCACTGCTTTGAATTGTTGAGTGCAGTTTTATTTTAAGCAATTGTATTCTAAACTGGAGAGTGCTCCAATTTAAAACAGCAGCCCATCTGGCCAACCCCAAAACGTTAAAATCTCTCAATCATTCACTCCACAAAATATCCATCCAATTATCCCTTAAATGTTTGCATATATCTGTCTCTACTATCCCTTGGGCAGTCCATTCCACATGTTCATCACCCTCTGTGTTAACATGGTTATATCTAAAATGATATTGTTGACATATCTCTATTATCTTCCTCGAGCACCACAATGGCACTTAAGAGCAACATCAACTTAGACTCAGTACCCTGAGGAAATTTACATACTGAGCCAAAGAGGAACATATTGGTTAATACTTAAAACTTAGGAGTTCTAGAATACTTACAAGTGAGTGGGAATAGCTAGTGTTGGAACACAAGAAGGAAAACATTACTGCCTTACCATAACCATGAATAAAACATGAACAGTTTCATCCAATTTTGCTGTGGATTGCTTTACTTACTGTGCCTATATTTAGCAAAAAATCCTCCTGCTGTTAACGAGTTGTCAGTTCGGAGTTTAATGTACATATTATTTCTGGAAGAGAGAATAGGTGCTGGCAACTGATTACCACACAATTTAGCCAGAAGCTGAGAATTGGTGTTGTTTCCATTATAAACCTAGAAGAGAAACACAACTATATATTCACTTGATTTACACTACCTTTATTACCAGTCCTAGGTACAGCAAAGATCAGCACTTGTACCAGTAGGTCAAATAAGCTCTGAAATTTTGTCCATATTTTCCAGGATGGCTCATTGCATCACACATTATCTGATCTTTATATTGTAGTTCATAATTTATCTCCCAAATGTGTAAATGTGTTGTGCAATGTGTTCCTAAGCATGCAGATATTAAAATAACTGGACTCTCTATCTCCAAAGAAATATGGAGAATCATTGCAATATTATAATATCACAGTAATATTGGGCACAATAGATGTGTTACTCTGTTGACCACAATAAGTCATTTATGTCATGATGAAAAACCACATAAGGATTTCCATTTCAGTTTTCTCCCAGTGATTATTGATTGACATGAAGTGATGAATTTGCAGCAATATCTGCATCGTATGAAGATGACTCACAGCATGAAACATCCAGGAACTATATGAGTACACATAGGAGTACATAAAAAAAACTCTGCATATGCCTTCACTATTATCTTATAAACTGAACCTCTGCAAGTGGCTTCACTGCATAGTGAAGAAAAGTAGGCTGGGATTGCCCATCTGGAAATGGTATTCCAGTGGGATGGGGCATCTGTCTGAAACTCCAACACTGCCAGAATCCTGGTCTGGGTCTTCCACCCATGCACAGTGGGCTTTCATTGAGATTACCACCATCAAGAGGGAACCTGCCATTGCCCAGCCTTGACAGTGCAGCAGAGATAGCCGTGCAGTTAAATTGTCAGTCATGCCTCAAGTATGGGAAGGCTGGTTGCCTTGTATACCCGGGCTAAGAACAAAGCCTACACAAGAAAATACATGGGGACTAGAAATGAGGAACGGAACACCACTAAAAGCCCCTCTCCTTCCATTGGGGGACCTCATGGTCGTTACTACCATCTTCCTCATGGCAAGGGTAAATGGGTGGGCAGGAGGGAAATCCACTGGTGTTGTATACTCACAATATGTCACATTTTCAGCATGACCAAAAAACAAACTGAATTGTTATTTCTGCCACAATTGCACCAATCATATCTGCATGCCCTGGTACACCTACTCATCAATAGTGTGGCACCAAGAAGTCGTTGTAAAGTCTGAAGTCAATGTGAATCATGGGAAATTCTCCAGTAGCTGTAACTCTTTCAAGTACAAACATGTTTCCATCTGTACCTATTCAGATGAAGTTACATTGTTTCATAGTTTGCCATTGTGAGATTTGAACTCTTGATCTTAGGGTTACAAGGCCAATACCATAACCACTTGGCTATTTAGGCCAAGCCCTCCAGTAGCTGTAATTATACCGAGCACAAAAGATCATGATTGTGCTATTTTGGAGACCAATCATCTCAGGCCCAGCATGTCACTGCGAGAGTATCTCTGGGCAGTTTCCTCAGTCCAACCATCTTCAGCTGCTTCATTCAATTACTTTTTCTCCATCATAAAGTCAGGAGTGGTGCTATTCACTGATGATTATACAATGTTCAACCCCATTCACAATTTCTCAAATAATGAAGCAGCCCACACCTGCTTGCAGCAAGACCTGCACTTGGGCTGATTAGTGACAAGTCACACCTCATCCAAACTTGGGCATATCTTCATTGGATCAAAATTCTGAAACGTCATATGCAAAAGCTTTGTGGAAGTGCCTTCAGTACACAGCGGCAGTGGTTCAATAAGAAGACCCTCCATTGCCTTTTCGGAGGAAGAAGGGATGGGTGAGAAATGCCAGATTTGCCAGCAATGCCTACATCCAGAGAATTATTTTTAAAAAAATTCAGGTCATTAGGCAGCCAGAATTAACATGTAGTATTGAGCTGGCACAGTCAGTGACAGTAACAGTCAGCTGTGTGAAACTTGATACCATCTCCTTGCGGACTTATTAGGATGGTGCCGTGGAGTAGCATGCATGTCATCCATCCTCCCAACAACTTTGTGTAGTTGTCATCACCTCCATTCAGCAGCCATCAAACACAGACTTGGTGTTCAGCTGTTCAGTCCCTTGCCCAAAAGGTTTTGCCTGTACTTTGCCTTCAATTTTGCTTGTCAGTTCTTAATCACCTCACTTGGGAAATAGTGTTAATGGGTTGAGATATCCTTTGAGTCATTGCAAAGACCATCACAAATTTTCTCACTCTTTTCTGATGGTCCCTTGCCAACCATCAATTTAAATTTAATTTACATGCAATGTTGCATTCCCACCACCAGCGTGTTTTCTCACAGGTCCAAATTTGCACCTGGGGCTACAACTAATTATGATAATGAGATGACCTTTGGAAATTGGGTACAAAATAGTAAACTTCCAGTCAAGTGTCCAAAAGCTTTTTCAAACTATTCATTTATAAATTGCACCCATAATAAGGAAATGTGATAGCATATTCATTTATACAGAAATGAATCGATTGGGAGGAAATGACATTTATTTGTGTTGAGTAATGGAAACATTTTTCTTCCCCCATTAACTCTCTGGAATTCTGCAACTTTGCAGAATGTGCAAGTCACAATTAGATTGAATAGTTAGCAAAAACCTGACATTGTGTTACCAAATAAGTCACTTTGACTAGCATGTTGAGATGCAAAATGCACAAGGAAACCTTCTGAGCCACCATTTAATACAATTTGACTCTAAAAATGTTTAGGAGCTATAACAGAATTATGATAAATTTCAAAAATAACTGCTGCCCTCTCATTTAAAATTCAGAAGGAGGGTTTTGTTGTGTGGTCGGGCTTTAGGCTGGGTTTGGAGATTATCTCGTCTCTCAAAAGTATGCTGCTATAGTCCATAGTCTTTTTAACCAGAACTATTTAGTTACAGCATGAGGTAAGAGATTCTGCTCTCTTCAAGGTCTCTCTTACTACTCAGTCATGCCATCTGACATCAATACTACATCAGCATCATGTATGCTTCTGGAGTTAACCCTTTACTCAACAGATTTAACTTTAAATTCTTAAAAAAACATGTTCAATGCTTCACATCTTCAATCTAGCCTAGACTTGACATTAAAATCCCTTGAAGTATTAGTTAAAATATATCATCGCTTTTCAATAACAAATGTAAATAAGAATATACATACAGCTAGGTAATCATAACTGCATTCATTGCTGGAGTCCAAATGGAATTGTTCAAATTGCAGCCCAATTACACTGCCTGCGCTAATTTGAACCAGCCAGTAACATTCTGCATTGTGTGAATATGGCATTGGATAGTTGGGGGAGGTAAAACTACCTGTTGATGTTGTAAGTGTTGCACCACAGCCTGAAGAAAAAATATAGATTTCATTCCATTGAGAAAAACAAGTGGTTATTGTAATCAGTCATCTCAGAACAAAGTTACCAATGATAGTACAAAGTTACTGCTCTCTGCTCACAGGCAGGCACACAATGTAAACAACATCGCATCAGTCACCCGATATTCAGTTCCAATGGGGTTCAATAGAAGTACATATGCGCTGCTTGCAATTGGGAGTCCTACGTGTTTGCATTCTTTTTCAGGCCTTGGACAAATTTGCCCTAGGCAGAGTAGGAACAAGGCAGTAAATGCAGAACTCTGATTTTAGGTTGAACAGACTGAGTTAAAATTGGTCCTCTAATGTATTCGCTGTATATGTACAAATCTGAACTTCAGCCCATTTATCAATGATAATGAGCTTTTTCAGAAGTTTGGGTACAAATTGCACACATCTACTCATATCAATGCTAGATCAGTTTGTAATCATTTATAATATCTATGCTTGAGTGTCAGGCACTAATTTAAATCTGGTAGCCTGGTTCTTTCCTTAGTAATCATTTAAATTACCCAAATTAAAGCAATACCGAGCAATCTGAAATTAATTCATATTTTGTTATATTTGTTTGATGTAAGGCCATTACCTGTGGAAGTGCCATCCCAATATGCTTTAAATGCACGATATTGCAAATTGTAACCTGATTTGAATTTAATCCACAGCCTATTGCTATGGGATATGATGAGCGGTGGGGCTTTCATTCCACAATACTGTCTGATCAAGGGAGATGTTTCATATCCTCCATTCCTGAAATAAACAAGCAGTCATTTCGGGTTAAGAAACTGCATAAAATAAACACTAATTTGGATACATGTAAAACTGCAACAATTAAGGCTCTTCTAACAAATGCTCATGTAGGCCTAATATTCAGTATTATTTTTTATTCTCTGTGCAGCATTATTTGTAGTCCATGGAAATAATAAGCATAAACATTTTACATTTGCAACAATGGAATTTCAGGTCAAGTATTCCAGTAGTGAAGCAAACATATTCTGTATTGTAGCTTTCATGCATGTCATATCTGATTTTGAAGATTTGGGATTATATTTGTATAGAATTTTAATGGTGGAGAGAGATCACTTTTGGGATGGAATTCATTGCATTTGTGTGGAAAATGATGGCTGTCCTAGCACTAAAGAAGCTCGTAAAAACAGAACTGGATAAGAAGGAAATTCTTGGTTACATTTTCTGCTGCTAAAACAGGATAAATAAATTAAAAATAAATTAGATTTAAAAAGGTTAAAGATGGAGGAGAGAGTTCATCATCTGAAGTTGTTGAACTCAATGTTAAGTCCAGAAGGCTGTAAAATCGGAAAATAAGGTGCTGTTCCTTCAGTTTGCATTGGGCTTCACTGGAACATTGCAGCAGGCCAAGGATGGATATATGGGCATGAGAGTAAGATGGTGTGTTGAAATGGTAAACGTCAGGAAGGTCTGGGTCACACTTGCAGACTGAGTGAAGGTGTTCTGCAAAGCAGTCACCCAGTCTGCATTTAATCTCCCCAATGTAGAGGAGACCACATTGAGAGCAACAAATACAGTAGACCAAATTGAAGGAGGAGCAAGTGAAGCGCCTTGGAGAGGGAGGAAGGAGGAGGTGAAGGGGCAGGTATTGCACCTTCTGTGATTGCCGTGGGAAGCGGATGAGGAGTTGGGGTGATGGAGAGTGGACCAGAGTGTCACCTAGGGAATGGTCCTTACGGAAAGCTGACACACCATCTCACCATTTCAACACACCATTTTGCGCTCATGCCCATATGTCCATCCTTGGCCTGCTGCAAGGTACCAGTGAAGGCCAACGCAAACTGGAGGAACAGCACCTCATCTTCTAATTAGGCACTTTACAGCCTTCCGGACTAAACAATGCGTTCAACTTCAGACCATGGGCTGAATTAATCCCTTGATGGGCAGGTGGGCCCTACCGACTCGGCGGGGGACGGGCAGCTGATCGCCGCCACCATTTTACATGAGCGTGGCAATTAAGGCCTGCCCAGCCTGACGCCCAACGGGAAGCACTATGCGCTTCCTGTGCAGGCGGTGGGGGGGGGGCGGAATTCCCCAACTGCGGGTGTGCTCTCTTTCGCGCATGCAAGCGAAAAAGCGCACATCTACCTGAGGCTAAGTGCTGCCTCAGGGAGATCGCTGAAAGGTGGTGAAAGTTCAAAACTAGAAAAATAAAAAAATCATTAACATGTCCCCCTCATGTGAAAAATATCACATGAGATGGGACATGTTAATGAAGTACACAAAAACTTTATTAAACTTTTTTTAATGTGAAATCAAACCTCAGCCCACCACTGGATGAGGTTTGTTAAAAAATCACATACCCGCCTGCCCGTTGGGCCCGTGCACCGAGCCGAAGTTCACACGGGCTCCTCAAAAATCGTCCACAGTTGGTGACTTAATGACCTTAACAAGGTCTTTAATTAATGGCGGGCGTGTGTCGCGCTGCATAGCGCGCCTGCCCACCTAAACATCGCGATGCCGCACGCTGATGTCGGCACACTCGCGCGACATTTTAAGCGCTGGCATGCAGGCTCCGCCACCCACACATCAGCCAGAAGATTCAGCCCCATGAATTCTCTCCTCTATCTTTACCCCTTTTTTAATTGAATTTTTATTATTTTTTTATTTATTCATTTTTTTTAAAACCCTTTTTCCCCAAACCCCCTCCAACCCAACCCAACCCCAACAGGGCCATCTGTTACTGGTTTTTATGTTTTGCTTTCACAGAGAACAGATCCATGTTCTGCTATCTTACCTTTGTGCCACTATCAGCACCTCATTTAGTCTTTAACATTATCATTAACACTCCCTTTGTCCTGTGTCCAAGATATCTTTGTCAAATTTCTCCTTAGTCCCACCTATCCCTGACCTTCTATGTTGCTCCATCTTCTCCACTCCTTCTTAAATAGTATAAAATCCATCACATTTCTACATCTCTTCAGCTCTGAAAAAGAGTCATACAAACTCAAAACGTTAATTCTGTTTCTCTTTCCACAGATACTGCCAGACCTGTTGAGTTATTCCAGCATTTTCTGTTTTTATTTCAGATTTCCAGCATTTAACTGGGATGAAGGTGTTGCCTTATGAAGAAAGATTGAACAGGTTAGGCATGTACCCATTGGATTTTAGAAGGCTGAGAGGTAATCTCATTGAAAATATATAAAATCCTGAGGGTACTTGATAGGGTGGATATTCGGAGGATGTTTCCTCTTGTAGGGGAGACTAAAACTAGAGGACATTGTTTAAAAATAAGAGGTCTCCTTTTTAAGACAGAGATGAGGAGAAACATTTTCTCCCAAAGGGTCGCTGATGTGTGGAATTCTCTTCCCCAGACAGTAGTGAAGGCTGGGTCTTTGAGTTTATTCAAGGCAGAGTTCAACAGATTTTTGTTAGGCAAGGGAGTCAAGGGTTATGCGGTGTAGACAGATGTGGAGCTGAAACTACAATCAGATCAGGCATGATCTTATTGAATGGTGGAGCAGGCTCAAAAGGCCAAATGGTTTACGCCTGCTCCCATGTTCCAATGTATAAGGCAGGCAAGGGTGTCATGAATTTATGGAAATCAGGATTCCATTCCATTAAGAGGATCCCCATTATATTTTAACTGGAGAATGAGTGGAGAAGCTCTTGCAATTGCTTGAAAAGGTAGTGGAAGCAGAACCAAAGTGAACTGAATAGATACTTGAAAAGAAACAATTTGCAGGTTTATGGGGAAGGAGCAGTGGGAGTGAGATTAATTGGACAGGTTTTACAAAGAGCTGGAAAGACACAATGGACCAAATAACCTTCTTATTTGCTGTATTATTCTTTGTAATGAGGTTTCTGTGTTTTTTCCTGTCAGTTGGCTTACAACTGATTTAGATAGAAGAGGTCTTCCAGGTTCAGTCTAAAACTTTCCTTTGTGGGACTAGAAGGAGCAGGAATACACCTCTGGGCCCTGCAAGAAACCTCACAGCCTTCCCCACCCTGGGCGCTGCCCCCACTTCACCACCACCTCATGTAGTTCATTGGAGACCTGCCAAAACCCTTTTCCTAGGACTCACCTGTATATCAGTGAGCTTCCCCTATATTAGTCAACCAAAACTCCTCCCTGGCCACTAACCAGCTCCTATTTTCCATCCATTACATGCAGGCAACTAATGAGTAGCATATGGGTGAGAATTAAAATACTCCAAGCTTCAAACTTAGGCCGTCCGGTACATTTCACACTTGCACCTCTGCCTGCCCAAAAACTGCTGACAGTTAAAATGGATGATGTTCCATTTTCAAAATTGTAGCCTGTCTGTTTTGAACTTTACAAAGCTGGGGGCAGTGGGAGGGGTGGTGAATGATAGACAATCCAGAAGAGTTTGAGAATGGATCAACCAGCTTTGGGCTGCAGTATTTTTGTGGAAGCAGGTGATGAACTACTGCTCCTCCTGAACATATAAAAACAAAATAAACAATAGTTTGGGTATTTTCTTGAACAACTATGGTTCCTTTAAGGGTCTCTGATTTGGTGAAAAACGAATGGCCAACAGTTGGATTTTCACAGAGTTGGGAAGATTTTGCAGACCATTAAAAATGGCAGGTGGGGCCTGGAAATGGAAGACCCTCCCCAATTTCCGACAAATCCAATTTTTGCCAGTAGGGAAAGGGGGTGGGGTGATTAACACAGGAGAGAAATCCAAATTCAGAAGGGGAATTTGAACTCAGTGTTGAGTTTTGGCTGTTGCAAGGGCCTTACCCCGCAACATAGGAGTCAGGAATTGACTGAATAGATGGAAGCATTCTTGAACAGTGATTTGGCCTGTGTAATTGTCTTGATCTGAAGTTTTTCTCAATGCCCACTGTTTAAATTTTAACAAAAAAAACAGGCTGCAGCTTTTGGTGAGAGTTAAAAAAAAACTCTGCTGGACTGCTGAGATTGACAAGCTTAAGTTAAAAAATAAAAACAGTAATATCTGTTCATGCAGTTTCAATAGCGTTCTTTGTCAACATTTCACAAAAGGCTACCATTATGTCATTATGAATGCTTGGCTGATTTTCAAAAGCTAAAATTATCTCCGCAGTTTTTTTGAGCTTGTAGTTTGATTGACTGTTTAGAGACTCTATTAATGAATTAAATGTCTTTGATGTGGGGTCTGAGTAGAAGTTCGTATGTTTTTATAAGAGATTAACGCCTTGAGATTTAATAGCTTTGAATGGGCTCTATGATTGGGAGTTTTTTCTTTCCATTATCAAATGCGTAGTAGTGAGAGCTGTATTGGATTGTTAGAAGTTTATCTTCATTCCTCTCTATTGGCTCCAGAGGTTTGTCCATGGTGGATACTGGGTGAGTGGCTTGGAGTTGGCATGGAGGGTATGAGGTCCCACGGGCAGTGTGTGTGTGGGAGGGGTGGTCATGAGTTGGTTTTAAATTAGAATAGTGGGTATGAGGGGTCATGGGGGTTGAGATGGGTATGAGCTGTCATGGAAGATATGAAGGGCTTTGGGGTGGGTGAGGCATGAAGTGGCATGGAGGATATGAGAGACTATGAGGGGGTAAGGTGGGGGTTTAGGTGACGAATGAGGGCTAGAGGGCCTAACAACTTTTAAAACAACTGGGACAAAGAGCTAGATAACCAAGGTGGACCTTCTAACCAATCCGCTTTGGCAGTCACACGGCCCCGTGGCACCCAGCTCCCCACAGAGCAAAAATCATATGTTTCAGGGCAACTTGTACCAAGGTGGGTCTGGCAAATTGAGAAATTTCCTGAGATGAGCTACCCACCCAAAATCCGGCTCTAATAGTCTAGTTAGAAGCTGTTGCACTTTTAATCACTTCTAATCTGCTTAGCAAATGACGCACAAGGGTTTGTAATCACCCATTAGTCTGTTAAATACATTCTAAATATTGTTACAGAGAAACTGAATTCCCACAACACACTCCATTCCCGATTAATAAATTAAAATCCAGATCCTTTGAAGAGTTTATAGAATTTGGAATATCTAAATACTTAGTCAAATACTTAGTCAACAGAAATAAAAACACTTACCTAATTTCAACATAGCCAGAAGTACAGTCTTGATGTCCTAACTTAAAATATGTAAAGTTGAGCATAATTTGTTTGTTATTTTCCACAGTAATGGTGTAGATGCACTCTTGATTATAAGAGTAGCCATTCGGATAGTTTGGAGAGGTTAATGTGCCGGTCGATTCGAAGAATTCTTCTCGGCATACTTATATGTGAAAAAAAGAATGATTACTAAACTATAACATAAGTTAGTATGTTACCATACTACAATACAGATTCATCTAATCATTACCTAAGGGAGTGGAAACATGGCTATCATATGCTTTAAAATTATGGATAACCCATTCAGATATTATCTTACTGTAATGTTGCCTAAGTGATAATATATTCAAAATAATGTCACAAATTTAGCTGAGATGGAAATGTTGATTGTAATGTGGAAACTACATGCTGCTGATCTCCACGTATGCAAAGTAGACTTCAGCATAGTCTCAAGCATGGTACTAAGAGACTTTGGAAAGCCTTCAAATGCCTCTAATAATTGTTGATGAGCTTCAAGCATTTTTTCTAATCATGCCTGTTGCTCCTTTTCTCATACTTAGTGGAGCAAGAAGACAATGTGACCCTTTGACATATCATCTCCTGAGTTGTCCCTACCACCAGTATCTGCTCCTGCTTATTTGTGTGCATTGTTTCTTCAATCACTATATCACTAGCCAATCCATCCAGAGTGCCAGTCTTTGAATTGGTGCTTAGGAAAATGGAGTGCACGATGAAACTTCCTCAGGAGGACTGTCCTTCTCCAGGGTGCCTTCTTCATCAGTTTTTTGAGTAAAAGAGACTAGAAGAAAGGGTCAAGTGTCAGGGTGGCAATGAGGTGCCAGAGAGTAACAGGTATGGGAAACTTGGGCATACTGTTCGAGGTCAGCTGATGGTGATATTGTTTGCAGTACATGAAAGGGTATAAGGCATAAGTAGTCATCTTACTCAATGATGCTGCCAGCTTCACCATTGTCAAGATTTCTCTCTACTTTTACATTGCCTCCTGTTCCACTGGGCTGAGGACTGTGATGGGTGTTCTTCCACCTGACCTTTCTTTCTCTGGTGTTGTGCACTTTCTTCTCCTGCAGATTTGTGGAATGAGACAAGAGGAAGTGCAGGTCTTCAGCTGACAGCAAAAACATAGCAATAATGGATGCAGTGAAGGTAGTAAGCAGAAGGTCAGTATGTGCTGCAAGTGGAATGAGAGATGGTATAGTGTGCTCCGGTAATGGTTTTGGAGTGCTGGAGGAGTGAGGAGTGGGGGGATAGTGGTGGTAGTGGCGAGGATGCTGCTGCAGTTCACTTAATCCAGGCTTTCTTCACTAGGTTTTGGGCATCATCCTCCTGCTTTGTGGGAAAACATTTTTCTCCTAGACCTGACCTTTGCTCACAAAACCTCCATGAAAATGTCTAGAAGCTCTGTCTGTGGCCAGTTCTATTGTGCAGAAGAGAAAGATGCTCAGTTTGGTTTCCACAAAGCCCCAGACTTCATTTCAACCTTGGTCCAAACACACAAAACAGTTGAAATTCCACAACTGAGGTGAGAGTGACTGCATGACATTAAAGCAGCTTTTGACTGAGTGTGGCATCAGGAGACCTAGGAGAGAATATTCCCCCTGTCAGGTGGGCTGGTCAGGAGCGAGCGTGGGTGGGCGCAGAGCTGATTGCCGCCTGCAATCGGCTCCACACGGCCATTTTACGTGGGCCCAGCACGATGCGCGCCTGGTAGTCCTCAGCACTACCTGTGCGGATGGGGGAAAGAAGGAGAGTCAGGGCCTGAAATTTTGCTGAGGCATGGAGCTGCCTCAGGGAGATTAAGTTCTGTTTTAAAGTTTCAAAAAATGAAAGTATAAGATTATTCAGACATGTCCCCTCATGTGACAGTGTCACATGAGCTGGGACATGTTTATGAATTGTCAGAGAAATTTTTACTTAATTAATAAAACCTTCATGAAACCTCAACTCACCGGTGGATGAGGTTTCATGAAAAACGTGAAGGCTGCTTGGGCTCTTCGCCGGATTGCCAACCTTAAGGTTGGATGGGCAGCATTGAGAATCAGTTTAATTAGTTTGTTAATGGCCTTAACAGGCCTTTGATAGTTCGGCAGGCACGCAGCTGACTCCGGCACACACCCGTCGAACAAAAGATTGGGATGATGTACGGTGACGTCAGGACGCACGTTCGAACAGAAAATTCTGCCCCTAGTAAAATTGAAGTCAATAGGAATCAAAGGGAAATTATACCTAACATAAAGGAAGATGATTTTGGTTGACGGAGGCCAATCATCTAAGTTGCAGGACATTGCTGCATGAGTTCCTCAAGGCAAGACCCAGCCATCTTCAGTTTTTCCATCGATGACCTTCTATCCATAAGATAATAAATTGGGATGTTCACTGATGATTGCAGTATTAAGTACTATTCAGATACTGAAGCAATCCATGGCCACATGCAACAAGCCCTGAACAACACCAAGTTTCACACTACAAAAATGCCAGACAATGACAATCTCCAACAGGAGAGAAACTAACCAACTCTCCTTGACATATTACCATCCGGACAAAGCAGCCTGCTTGATTGGCAACCAATTTACCACCTTAAACATTCCCTTCACTGTCAGTGCACTGCAGCTGCAGTCCATGCCATCTACAAGATGCACTGCTGCAACTCGCCAAGGTTTCTCCCAGAGCACTTTCCAAACGATCTCTGCTATATAGAAGTTTAAAAGCAACAGGCACTTGGCAATACCAGCAACTGAAAATTCCTCTCCATATCCCATATATTCTGATTGGAAGTATATTGCTGTTTCTTTATCACCATTGGATCTCTCTATCTAACAGCATTTTGAGTACCGACTCCATATGGACTGCATCATTTTATGAAGACAACCCACCTCCCCCTTCTCAAGGGGCAATTAGAGTTGGATAATAAAAGCTGGTCCTACAGCAACAGCCACATCACACAAATGAAGAAAAACAAAATTTAAAATTAAAACACTTCTTCAATTCATTGAAAACAACCTTCATGTAACTGGTGCTTTCATCCTTTAAATATATTACCAGATTGCTGTCAGAAATTGTGCAGCCTAAATTGGGCACCTTTTCAGTCATGTTGGATTCACAATCATTCAGCTTGGATTTCCTGCTAGGAGCCCAAAATTTGGTATTCATACAAGTCAAAAAATATTCTGTATGTTTATGTCAATGCCTTCTTAATAGTTGTTGCTTTCAGGATTCGTGTTAATCCTGTGAATTGGCTGGCCAGTCAGTTAATACTAATACGGCCTGAAATTAAAATTGACAGTCTCACGCAAATAACAATGTTATGCAATGCTCCCCACCTCAGCCACTACCCCCTGACCCATTCACCAATCCCTCTCCACATTAAAATTGTGCCCATTATTTCACCAGGTAAACAAACAGCTGACAATCCTGTCTCTATTGACTGAGAGGGCAAAAGAGTGGCATTTCTGATATTTGGGGTTGCCACCTTGGTCCCATCTTTTCTTACACCACTAGGTACAGTGGCATGATTCAGGAAGAGATTCCGTATCTCATAAGGCCAAATGATAATTCCCACGTAAAACTGGTCTCTGGTTATGTCGGTCCCAGTCTAACTTTTGGCCCTGGTCTGCTGCTTCCTGCTGAAGTTACAGCAAACCAAACTGGAAACATTGTGCATTTTCAAAGCCTCTTTCAGTATAGGCCAATGAATATATTTGGTCAGCACATAGTTAGTAAAAATTGATATTGTGGAGCAGTATTTTGTCGTAGAATCTGTATTTTTCAAATCAGGATTTTCTCTTCAATTTATATTTGAATTAAATCATGGAATCACTTACATCATATTCAGATTGCTTTCACTGTTGTACTAAAACAAGGATTCATGCTGCAACAGACCAAGTACGTCACAACTCAGATCTTACACTTTTTAGTTTTATATATTTTCAAAGCTACGAACATATTAACTGTTGTAAAGTAACTGGTCACATGGAAACCTGCATTTTTTTGGTTGTTTTGTATAATTGTGCACACATTTGGAATTGAAAAAAGAAACCTTGCTCTGTGCATTTATGTGCAAGCAGTGGAAAATCAAACCAATCCAGACTGTGGCCGCAAATTGTGCGATTTTTATCCTCCTGCCTTTCATTAAGCCATGGAATATCAGCCAACGGCAAACGGAGCACAAAGCACTTTTGTACAGTTCTGGGAGCATGAAACCATAAAATCATAATGTGCACAGGATGCCAGAACTAGTCCTGCAGTTTAGTGTACAGCTTAGGCAAATGCTGTATGCTTTGAGTCACTGCATAAGCTTCTGCTTGGAAGTTATCCACTTAACCCAAATGTCAAAATCTGCAATCAGATTTTTATCATTTCTGCTCTATTCTAGAACATTAATACATAGTGCCCTTGCCTTGTCTTTGTGAGGCACATTCTCCACAATAATGATATATGTTTGCATCCATGTTATCAATTTATTGTCGTCAGGCTGGGGTTAATGGCTATTTAAGAAGGCATTAATAAATATGACATTAGTGCTCAGTGGCAACTAGTTTTTGAACTAGCCAGATAACATACTTAAGAGCAGCTGTTTTTCTATCTAACGGTAATACCACAAACTGCTCAGTTAATCTGACTCTGATGTAAGTGTTTAACACTTTCCCCTGTTAGTACTCATCGTCTCGGTGCTCTCAGCTGCTTTTGGTTGTTATATTGCCTGAAGCTGACTTTCAATGGATCGGAGCATAACGGCCTTTGGGTTTTATTTGTTTGATGTAAAATCAAAAAGACGGCAGGCACGCATTTGTTATGCCAATAATAATCCTTTTTCATCACACCCAGCAGAAACTACAGTCAATGCCACCTTTGTTACAGAAAACACCATTGTAAAGGCTGTCTCCTAATTTCTTCCAATTATTCATAGCATATTTTCAGGGTGTCTCCAATCCAAATATAAAAGGATATTAAATATTCTAAAAATCATTTTTAATACTTCCCTTTTGATTCACATCCTGCAGGCCTCAAATTCAAATCAACCCTTTAGGGACTATGGAATTAATTTACAACTTTCTGAAAAAGTGACAAAACTTTTTTTTAAAATACTGAAAATAAAAAAATCACATGTTTATTTTAGCTGCTATCTATATAGTCATAGAGTAACACAAATCTAGGTAGCATTTCTCTGTAAAGTAAATTATTAAAAATGTTTTTCGAACATAGGACCTGGAAAGACTTGGCAGATTATCAAGGCATTCCCAAAAACCTCATCCGACTGGTTCCATAAAAGTTGTAAGGACAAGGCCAGGACCAAAAGTGAAAACAGGAATTCCAGACTCCATCTTGTGCCCCACCCTTACATTTCATTCCTGATGTTTACTGCCTGAAAGCCCTAGTTCTTGCAAGACAAAGACTAGCATGGAAAAATAAATTTCCCAGTTTCCGCCTTAAGGGAACTGTAGGGAATGCAATTCTTATTACACCATATTGTTATAAAGCTATTAAGATGAAAGGATCGGATGGAATGCTAGCCAATTGGCAATTCTGTGGTCTCTCAAATGCAAATTGATTTCCTGTTTCTATTTCTTTTCTGTTATCCTTCCTTTCCTGAATATGTTGACTCATGCTAGAGTATGGTTGCAGTGTTTGCCATTATTAAAGGTTATTTGTCCATAGTTCGACTTAATCCTGTTTTCACCCAATATTCAAGGAAAGACAACAGGGACCACTGGACAGCAATCAAAAGCAGAATTCCTCTCTTACCCTCTCAAGTCAAACAATAACAATCCACTGTACGCCTGGGTGAGATCAATGAGTGGTGCAGATCAAGGAATGTACCTGGGACATACTTTTGTGGCCCCACCTTCTCAGCTATTAATTAGCAGTGACCAATTTCTTTATTTCTGATTTTTATGTAATTTTTATTCACATGCTACATTAATAAAAGCCTCATATGTATTGTAATTGTTGCATATGTCCATCATCATACACAATACGAGCATCATGCTGACTCTTGGGTTTTATTCTGCCATGTGAAAAAAATATAAAATTCTCATTACCTCCTCTGCATGAGGAGCAGGTAGGGCAAATCTTTTGGAGGGAGCCAGATAAAAATGGAAGTGGGGAAGTAAGACTTCATGTTGACCGTCCACCTCCCTTTATTTTTGTCTGTGGTCTGCAATATCTATCAGCAAATCATACATTGAAGCCTTCATATTCCTTCCTTCACTGGAAGTCACAACACTGTTCATCAAAAACAATAACCCCCTTTCTGTTTATCTCTTCCAGTTGTTGCTGAGGAGAAATGTTCAAATTCCAAGACAATCAGTCCTATCAGCATTGCAGAGCACACATGCTAATCATTCTAGCCCTTCTGGCTACAGAGATATTCACTCTTGGGCAGTTAGGCAGTGGACCAGAATGGGGTGTGCCAAATGACACACAAAGCACAACTGAGCAGGAGGAACTGTTGATGGCATTGAGAAGTTTGGGTCTTCAGGTTGTGTAGTGCCCTGACTGAGCTGCCTGTACATTGATCCTGTAGGTTTGTCTTTAAAAAGTGATGGTTCTGAATTATGAAGTGTTGGTGCAGGCACTAGGGACTATATCAGACAGTATGCTGTGAAGATGGCAGCTCAGTTGGAGGAGTCCATCAACAGCATGCATAAGACATTGCTGATGGCTTTGCACTTATGCCATTTACCTCGAGCATGCGGAAGCTCCAATTGGGTATTCACATCCGGCAGCCACCACAAAATATTTCACTGAGCTCATTGAGACCATTAAGCTTGCTTGCCCATGGTGTCTAATGCCAGTGGGTTGGAAAAGACAGTCAATGACAGTGGTACAGTCTATCAGGATTGCAGCATAGGAATACAAACAGGATGGGTTTTAGTTAAAATTATGAGAGTAATCTGTTACTTCTCCACATTTGAGAATTCTGCCACTTTAAAATTGTGGTGTCATTCCATGCTGCCCTCAGTTTTACACTGAGGGGAATGAATTAAACATTTGCAATTTGTGACTGGAAGCCTGAAATGACCCAATAATATACAAGTTACAGTTAGAGAGTCCTTAACTGGCAAGTGGATCCTCTAGCAGAGGTTGACTGTGGATTTGTTTGCAACATGTGGCATTGCACAGTGATGGCCCCTTTTTGTAAAGCAAAACCGCCTGTAGGCACTGCTCCTTTGTCAATTGCCTCTCCTAGATATTCTGATGTTAGGGCACCATGGGTAGGAGTTATGCATCTTTGGTGCTACTTGACCAGAGAGGCATCCCTGCATTGGTCCTCTTCTTGCAAAAAAAAAGATATATGGGAATTTCTGTGGAAATAGCACTGAAGACAGATGCCCAAAAGTTGTCAACACCAAAATAAACCCAAGATAATCCAGAAATAATCTTTGAAACGATGCTATCGGATATTGATGCTAGCCTGCTCCAGTTCTCTTCTGTCTCTTTGTGTTCAGCAACCCTGCTAGAAAGTCTAGGACCATCTATTGATGCAGCACTAAAAGGCACATCAGTCCCAAGAGGTCCCCCCATTGGAAATCAGTAGCACGTAACCATATTTACTCCTTCCGCTGGAAAGGCAGCCAAAGTAGCAAATTTGGCTCAAAAGCAAGTACAATGGTACAAACAGTAGCACCAAATATACAAATCACTTGTAAGGATGTTAAATTATTGCACTTAGTTTAGTTTAAACAAAGGTCCTCACAATTCATTTAGATAGCAGCAAATGAATAGATGACCATGTATGGTCATTAATAATGAAGAGCGTGTTGCTGATTGGGCCATTGCACCTTGAGCAATAGGTCAATAATGTTTGTGAAGGAGCCAGATTCTACATGTGGTTGAATGTCTGGCCAAGCAATAATTGCTGCATGAATATTCCTAGCTGTGACTTGTATTCATTCATATTCTTCTCTTTATTCAAATAGAATTTGCCCAGAGAGATTCCCATGCTGATCAATTTGCTTGCTGCAAATGAAATAAGCAACTGATAAAAAGACAGTTTCTGTAAAAGCAATGGAAAATAAATTAGGACTGAGCAACTGCAGGATACAATGCAACTTTCAAAAGACAGATCCGGTAAAGTAAACAATTGCAATCAACAATAACATGTCCAACCCTGAGGAAATCAACTCGAAAAGCCAGACTATGAGATCATTCCTGGATACATTTTATTTGGATTGGCAGCACTACGTTAAAAAAAACTGACCAACTTAGTTAGAAATAAGCTTTCACAAATTTGCATTGAGTCAGGATATAGGGCTGGATTCTCAGCAAGTCAGGATAACTTGGGAGCCTTTTAAAATGGCAGGTAAGCCCCAATTCTGGATTTCCAACCCCATTCCTGAGGTTTCTAATGGTCATGAGTGCATTTTAATGGTGAGGGCTGGTTCGGGTTGCGAGCCTGAAACTTGCATTCCCAACCTGGCTGGCTCCATTGCAGAGATAGGCATGTCCTAGTCCTCCGCAGTTTTCATGGGGGAGAATTTTCTCCCAGTCGAGGGGGTTGTGTGGGGGCGGGCACGGGTGGGTGCTCAGTCGATCGGCTATAAAACATTGAATAAAGGTAAAACAAAATTTTAAGGACATGTCCCCTCATGTGAAACTGTCACATGAGCTGGAACATGTCCATTAATTTTATTTAAAATTTTTCAAACGCTTTAAACACATTCATGAAACCTCATCCCGCAAGTGGATGAGGTTCCATGAAAAATGCAAAGGCGGCCTGGGCTCTTCGCCTGCCCACCAACCTTCAGGTTGGACCGGCAGCTCAGGTAATTGCTTTATTGGCTTTTTAAATGGCCTTAATAGGCCTTTGACAGTTCGGCGGATGTGCAGCAACTGAAAATCTAAATGACACGCGGTGATGTCGGGCGTGCGTCCCGACGTCATCGCCATTTTATGCCTCTGCAAGCAGGCCCCGCCCCTGCTTGACGAGCCAAATATTCTGCCTATGGTGTCAGGCCAGTTTTCCAATGAGTCATGGTTCACAACACCTCAGAGATGTTGTGAACTATAGTCTGCATGAGGAAACCATTTGAAATGTAAATTCAAAAAGTCCTCCTCATGCCTATATATGCTCCAGACACACACCCCATGACCCCTCATGTCCCCCATGCTAAGGTGTACCCCCAAACCGCCACTATGGTCTCACATGCCCCTTATGTTAAGGTATGCCCCAACCCATCTGCTATAGCTCCTCATGCCTCCATAAGGTATGCTCCCCAAACATCCGCTATTGCCCCTAATTTCCCTCATGTCAAACTATGACTCTTCTGTGCCCATTTTCCCACTATAGTGACAGTAGGGGGCAGGATTTTTCACTGAGTGGCAGGCGTGTACACGACCCACTAAAGCGTAAAATGATGCGCAATGACATCGGGCAGGCATCCCGATGTCATCGCGTACTCGCACGATGTTTCAGCTGGGCGTGCTACTGATTCCCGCGCACACCTGCGGACAATTAAAGGGCCTATTAAGGCCATTTGCAATGTAATTGGTTTAAGGCCAAGCGGCCTGTGCATTTTTTGCATGAGGTTTCAATCCACCATTAAAAAAAAATCATCCTAATTTCTGACATGTCACATGAGGGGACCTGTTTTATAACATTTCAAAAATCTTTATTTTTTGTTGTCAAAACACTTCATCTCCCTGAGGCAGCTCTGTGCCTCGAGCTTTTCCAGCACATACCTGCGCACATGCGCAAACCTGCACTCTCACCCTTCTGCCCCCCGCCCCATACAGACAGTGCTGAGCGCTGAAGCACGTGTTTCATGCTGGGCGGATCTTAATTGGCCCGCCAGCATGAAATCGCGGTCCGGCCTCGATCACAGGCGGCGGTCAGCTTCCCGACTGCTCTCGCCTGGCCCTGCCGAGCCCGCCTGACCAATGAAAATCCTGGCCACAGACATTCATTGATAGCTTTCCACTTTCTTAAAAAAAAACTTTTTACTGTAGGCCAATAAAATTATCAATTATCCATTAAAGTACCAATAGCATAAACTGTAAGCACTTGAAACCTCTTTATCTTGTGTAGATATATATTGTGAAATTGTCAGCATAGATCAGAGTGCCAGAGCTGTCAATCAAGCAATGTTCTTTTTCTTGGGGGTTAGGTGTTTCAACAGGCAAATGGATTTCTGTACTCTCAGCCAAGCCTCATTATATATCCTAGGCTGAAATCTAAGACATCCATCCGAGTAATAAAAGTGCTTGCAGTTTCTGCTGTTGGTATTTTAAAGGGTCTGAATAGTTGACCATTTTATTGGATTATAGTAAGAAGGAGTATTTTTTGCGAAAGTGGAAAGTTGTCAATGAAGAACTGTATTTTTAAAGTTTTGTTTACACACCGCGCTGATAATATAGCATTCATTGCTTTTATACAGTGTATACTGGGAGAATGGGCATGGAAGTGATACAGCATGGAAGTGGGAGCATAAGAGGCCTTAGGGGGTGAGCAAGGAAAAATCTTGGATGGGGACATGAGAGGCCATGTGGATGGCATACCTTGGTATGGGGGCATGAGGGGCCTTAGAGGGTGGGTGGCAGGCATGAGATGGTATGGAAGGGACATGAGGATCATGTGGGGCTTCTGAGGGGGATGTGAGGAGTGAGGAGGGGCTTTCTGTTTTTATTATACCTGGGACAAAGTCTCACAGCACCGAGGAGGGCCTTTTAAACAGCCCCTGCACCTGGCAGCCCCTGTAGCTGCCTCCAAACCTTTTCCCGGGTCAGCTGGCCTGACTGCAGTGTGCACATGTAACTGCACCCCACCACTAGTATCTCTGTGTGCTGGGATATAATTGCATTCGTCTTTCGGTATTTGTTTGAGCCCTTGTAACTCGTTTAGATGGTGGGATGACTCAGCTATAAAAGTGCATGTATGAAATTTGCTAGGGTGGGTCACATATTCAGATGAACAAGCTTGCTGTCTTTATTCACAGGGTGCACAATTCTGCAGTATAAAATGTAATGAGTTTTAATGAAGCTTTGCTTCTTGACCTGAGAGCCTCATTGTGCGCTGGCTTTTCATCCTTGTGGCAGGTAATTGGAGTCAGGAAAATTCCCCATTTGGCCTACCCGCCTTGGATAGAAAGTGCCCATCAAAGACATCTTCCCCTCACCTCCCTTCCCCCGTCAGCATAGGGACTGCTCCCTCCGTGAAACCCTGGTCCACTCCTCCAGCACCCCCAATTCCTTATCCTGTTTTCAGAGCACCTTCCCAGGCAATCGCAGAAGGTGCAACACCCATTCCTTTACCTCCTCCCTCCTCACTGTCCAAGGCACAAACACTCTTTTCAGGTGAAGCAGCACTTCAATTGCACCTCCTTCAATTTAGTCTACTGTATTCGCTGCTCCCAATGCGGTCTCCTCTACAAGAGGGAGGTTAAACGCAGATTGGGTGATCACTTTGTGGAACACCTACACTCAGTCTGCAAGCATGACCCAGACATTCCTGTTGCTTGCCATCTCAACACACCAACTTGCTCTCATGTCCACATGTCCATCCTTGGCCTGCTGCAATATTCCACCGAAGCCCAACGTAAACTGGAGGAACAGCACCTTATTTTCCAATTAGGCACTTTACAGCCTTCCAGACTTAACAATAAGTTCAACAACTTCAGACCATGAACTTTCTCCTCCATTTTCACCCCTTTTTTAATCCATTTTAAAAAAAATTTCATTTATAAATTTATTTAAAACATTTTTTTTATCATTTTCCCCCAATACTATTTTGCTTTCACAGAGCACTGACCCTTGTTCTGCTATTAACACTTGCTGCTATCTTACTGTTATGCTACTACCAGCACCTTCTTTAGTCTTTAACATTACCATTAACACTCCCTTTGTCCTATGTCCATGATATCTTTGTCAAATTCCTCTTTAGCTCCCACCTATCCCTGACCTTCTATTTTGCTCCACCTGCTGCCACCCCTCTTAAACAGTATAACATCCATCACATTTCTACTTCTCTTTAGCTCTGAAGAAGAGTCATATGGACTCAAAACATTAACTCTGTTTTTCTCTCTCCACAGATGTTGGCAGGCTTTTTCCAGCATTATCTGTTTTCAAATCCCTTTCGGTATCAGTAATGATATCGGTAATGTCAGTGATGTGATGTCTAACATGTCTTTTGTCAGTAATACATCTTACTAAAATTCCAGTCTAGGTCAATGATATCTTTCCTTGCACACATGAGCATAAGAACAAGCAAAACTGATACAGTCCCTCGAGCCTACTCCACTGTTCAGTGATCATGGCTGATCTGTATCTTAACTCCATTTACCCTCTTTTTCTCTCTATCCTTTGATACCTTTCTCAAACACAATCTTAAAATTTCAATTACCCAGGATCCACAGTGTTTTAGGCAGAGGGTTCCAGATTTCCACTACCATTTGTGTGGAGAAGTGCATCCTAATTACATAACCCTTTCAGTGGCAATGATGACATCATCCCACCTATTGAAAGGACTCCAAAGCAGTTGAAGCTCAAGATTAAAATTCAATAATGAGTCTGCTCATCTTTCCTTTACCACCAAAAAAGATTCCTCAGTAAATTGCACTGCATTTAGATCACAGCTCAGTGGGTGGCGGCACTCAATGTGCCACGTCTGAAAAATACTCAATATTCCTACTGGATGATGTCAGAACCCTGCTGTCACTTCTCCATTAATCAGAGGCATGGCAGGTAAGGTAATGCTTTGAATGCCAAGCTGTTCCAGTACAGTTACAACACTGGCATCTACCCAGCAATATGTAAAATTGCCCAGGTATGTCCTGTACACAAAAAGCAGGACAAAACCAACCTAGCCAATTACTGGCCCCTCAGTCTACTCTTGATCATAAGCAAAGTGCTTTTAGGGGTCAGCAACAGTGCTATCAAGCAGTACTTATTTAGCAAAACCCTACTCACTGATGTTCAGTTTGGGTTCAGCCAAAAGCACTCAACTCCTGACCTCATTACAGCCTTGGTTCAAACATGGGCAAAAGAGCTGAACTTCTGAGGTGAGGTGAGAGTGACTTCCCTTGACATCAAGACAGCATTTGACTGAGTGCGGCATCAAGGAGCCCTAGCAAAACTGAAGTCAATGGGAATCAGTGGGAAAACTTCACACTGGCTGGAGTCATACCTAGCACAAAGGAAGATGGTTGTGGTTGTTGGAGGTCAATCATCTCAGTCCCAGGACATCACTGCAGGAGCTCCTCAGGGTAGTGTCAAAGACCCATACATCTTTAACTGCTTCATCCATGACCTTCCCTCCAGCCTAAGGTCAGAAGGTTTGCTAATGAATGTACAATGTTTAGCACCACTCACGACTCCTCAGATACTCAAGCAGTCTGTGCCCATGTGCAGCAAGACTAGGACAACATTCAGGCTTGGATCATAAGTGGCAAGTAATATTCCCACCACAAAAGTGCCAGGCAATTACCATCTCTAAAAATAGGGAATCCAAACAGCTCCCATTGACGTTCAATGGCATTAACTATTGCTGATTCCCCTGCTATCAACATCCTGGGGGTTAATATTGATCAGAAACAGAACTGAACCAGCCATATAAGTACTGTGGCTACAAGAGCAGGTCAGAAGCTGAGATGAGGGTTACTCATCTCCTGACTCCCCGAAGCCTGTCCACCATCTACCACGCACAAGTCAGGAGCGTGATGGAATACTCTCCACTTGCCTGGATGAGTGCAGCTCCAACAACACTCAAGAAGCTCGACACCATCCAGGACAAAGCAGCTTGCTTGATTGGCATTCATCCAGCACCTTCAACGTCCAATCCCTCCACCACTGACGCAGAGCGGCAGCAGTATGTACTATCAAAAAGATGCGCAGCAGCAACTCACCAAGATTCCTTCAACAGCACCTTCCAAAGCTACAACCTCTACCACCTTGAAGGGCAAGGGCAGCAAACATGTGGCAACACCACCATCTGCAAGTTCCCCTCCAACATAAACCATCCTAACTTTGTATTTTTTAAACATTCATTTGATGTGGGCTTCGCTGGCAGGGCCAGCATTTATTGCCCATCTCTAATTGCACTCGAGAAGGTGTTGGAACTGTCGCTGGGTCAAAATCCAAAACTCTTTCCCTAGCAGCATTGTGGGTATTCCTGCACCACTTGAACTGCAGCAGTTCAAGGAGGCAGCTCACCACCACCTTCTGAAGGGAAATGAGGGATGGGCAATAAAAATGCTAGCCTAGCCAGTGACACCTGCATCCCATGAAAGAATTTTTAAGAATATGACAAATTGAGTGAGGCAGACAGTATAGTGCTGCCCACTAGATAAGAATGTTTCTCTCGTAAAGAGTAATAGAAAAGAAACTAAACAAATAGAATTCTTAACAATATTACTGTCCTATTACTTAGGTTAGAAAGTTCAACATAAGAAATAGCAGCCATTTGGCCCCTCAACGCTGCTCCACCAATAAATAAGATCATTGTTACTTTGATTGTGGCATTAACTCCACTTTCCTGCCTGGCTCCCATAACCCTTGACTCCCTTGTAGATCAAATATTTGTCTTTAATACATTCAATGACCAAGGCTCTGCTTGGGGTTGAGAATTCCAAAGATTAACAACCCTCTGAGAGAAGAAATTCCTCCTCATCTCAGACATAAATGGAGACCCCTCATTTTGAAACTATGTGCCCTAGTATGAGACTCCCCCAACATTAAGGATTAGTTTGGCACGTCAATATTGAACGTCAAAGACAATGCCAAAGCAGAGACTAATGTAGTTAACAAGTATCATGTACTTGATTGTTCAAGTTTAAGTAAACAGAACTCAACAATATTCGCATACTATCACCATCTTGCTCATTATTATAATACAGAATCACCACAGCAATATTACAAACTCTACACAGTAACAGCATACCTGAGGAAGCAATAAGGGAATCATAACTTGCTGAGAATCCCTGTGTAGCTACGTTTGAATCAGACACAAAAAGGAGGCCCATCATACTGCCACTGCTGGTTATAGAAGGAGGAATAGACGTACCGCAGAACCTATAATATATGAAAGAAAAGTTGACTTCACTATCAAAAATGTTAATTTCCTTCAATAATCAGCCATAATACTTTAAAACCAATAATAATTTTCATTTTATATAATAGCATAGAGTACGCTTATTTAGTGCATAATATGAACTTATGGAGAATCGGTGACAATGTGGGAAATAGGTAAGAGCAAGAATGTGTTGCGTCACAAGTGCCAAATGCAAATTTCCAGGCTCGGGAAGGCTGCTGTGGAAATTTAATCAGGGCAAGCAAGGCTCATTACCCAAAAGAAGACAGGGAGGTCTGAAAACTGGCTTAACATTCACATCAGAAGAACTAAAGGATTTTGTCTTATGCCAACCAATTACAAGTGGCATTAAATTAATTGTAATTGGGAGACTGTTCTGGGGTGGCATGGTGGCACAATGGTTAGCACTACTGCCTTACAGCTCTAGGGACCTGTGTTCGATTCTGACCTCAGGTGCCTGTCTTATGGGGTTTGTATGTTCTTCCGTGCCTGTGTAGGTGCTCCTTTACTGGGTGCTCCGGTTTCCTCCCACCATCCAAAGACATGCTGTTTAGGTGGCTTGGCCACAGTTAAATTGCCCCTTAGTGTGTGTGCCCTGTGACGGACTGGCATCCTGTCCTGGGTGTACCGTGCCCATTGCCAGTTGGGATAGGCTTAGACCCTGAATTGGATAAAGCCGTTCTGGGAAAGTGAGTTAAGTGAGACTGTTCCATTCTCCCTGGAATAGTCCTTTTACTACCAGTGACTGAAACAAATAGGGAAAGGCAGGCAATAATCTGGCCAGTTGCTTTATTACAGCACTTACTGAAGTTCTGTGTCTATTAATTTCATTATTAGATCATTGTGAATGCTGTTTTATGGTGTCCGATCAAAAATCGAAGTTCAGTTCAATGGTATAAGATACAATACTGACTAATTATACATGTATTGCATTATTTATTACTTTCTTTCATGTTTTTCCAAGATTTAATTATATTTGCTAACAGTTCCCAGATTCTCCAATGCTCCTATTAAGACAGCCACTTAAAGGTACGCAAGTGTACTATGAATTTTCCCTGCTCCCCATCGAAGAATGGCATCATTTCTACTCAAAATCTGGTGAAACTGTCTGTCCAAAGGTAAGAATTCTCCATCGTAAACCATACAATCTGTCCATTCCCAAACAAATGAACAGGGTTAGCTATCCTGAAGAGTGCTGCAGTTTCAAATGAGTGAAGGGGCTTAATCAATGCTTATAAAACAATGATTTTAAAAGTCTTTAACTGATAGGTTTAGAAAGTTTGCCTTCACTTAGAATCTGTCACAAACAGAATAAGAGTAGAACAGAATAAGCATATCAATCTATTCCTAAAGGGGTTAAATACTAAGGCTGGAATTTTCTGTCCCCGTTGGCTTCGGGCATCAAGGAAATCATAACTTCCTGGGCAGGCGTGAGCAGACAATACGGCAAGGAGGCCAAAAATCGGTTCCATGCCATCATGAAACCAGTTTGTGATCGTCTGCTCCACCTGTCTATGGCAGGCCAAGTTTCCCACCGCTGCATATCGGGAACGTCATTTTAATACATATGCATATGATTATAAGCCCTGCTCACCAGAATCATCCCCCCATGCTGGATCATCCAGGCACATGGGCGGACAACAGCATTTAAAAGGTGTGGACCTGGCGAGCTGAACTTCGAGGGGAACTTGGAGATGACTGCACAATAATGTTATGCAGCGCTCGCAAGGATCATCCATTTGATTTCAAGGGAGAGGTGCCGTGCATTCAGGCAAGGGCACAGGTAAGTGGTTTTACTGGCTGGCTGACAGTGAGATGCTGGATCAAGGGCTGGACAGCAGTTGGGGCAAGTTGCAGGGGATGGGCAAGGCAGCATGATATGATGGTAGTGCACAAGCACATGCGGGGGTAGGAGGGAGGGAGGAAAGCGGCCACGGATTAGGGAAATCATGTATAAAGTGAGCATTCTTCTGCAGCTTTGACAGTTCAGGCACAGCCACTTTGACATGTTTGGAGTCGGGCCTCTAGCTTATCTGCCCACTCATGCAACACAGGGGCATGAAGGTGCCACCAAATGCTGCTGAACTTTTCACCTCTTGGGCACAGACTGCAAACTAATGAGCATTTCAGTGGACTGCAGAACAATTGGACGACTGCACAAGTTATACAATCTCCCTGTGAAAGCTGGCCGTGCAGCAGTCACTGGTGGAGGCACTCATGGCCCCTTGCAATGTCATCATCCCAGTTTGGACCAGTCTCCCCCATGGTTTAAGCTAACAGTGCAGCTTTGCAGTGCAGATTAGGAGAATGCCTGCACCTGAGCTGATAGCACAGCATGCAGCCCAGTGGACAAAGCTGCCGCCAAGTGGTGGCCAGCAATCTCTGGCATGCATTAAGGGGCCTTCAGATTTAATCAAGAGAGGTTACAGTACACCCAAGCTAATCTACGCATCTCTCTCTTTCATCCTGCAGGAGGAGTATATCAAGAGCATGGAGCCTGGTGACCTAGTTGTATGCCTCATGGCTTACAAGGGAATGGAGACGAAGGAGAAGAGAGCGACAGAGTCACTTGGCTAGGCAGAGGAAGGAGCAGCACCCTTGAGAAGAAGGTGTGGCTGGGGGTCCTGTGCACACCACTGAAGAGCCACAGTGAGCCGTCATGGGTCGGCACTTAGCCAGACCCAGGGTCTACAGAAGGCACTTGTCATTCATGCAGATGACCGACAACTGGTGTCACTAAAGACTGCGCATGTCCAGAGATCTGGTCAGTCACATTGGCTACCTGCTGCAGATTTGATGCCAGAGGAGCATGGAGGGCATCTACTGCCAGTAGCCGTGAAAGTGAGTGCAGTGCTCAAATTTTATGCCAATAGCGCCTTTCAGGGCTCCACAGGTGACCTCTGCGAGATTGTGCAAGCCTTCATACACAAGTGCATCCAGGAGGTCATGGATGCCATCTTCAGGAAGGCACACAACTTTGTGCATTTCGCCTGGGATCAGGACAGATAGGAAGAAGAGCGCTGGGATTTGCCCAGATCTCAGGCTTCCCACAGGTGCAGGGTGCCATTGACTGCACTCACTTGGTGCTCAGATCTCCTTGGCAACAAGCAGGCAACTACTGCAACCGCAAGGTCTTCTACTCACTGAATGTTCAACAGGTCTGCAACCATCACAAATACATCCCACAGGCCTGCGTACGATTCCCAGGGAGTGTCCACGACTCCTACATTCTCAGTAGGTCTCAGATCCCTGACGCCTTCCAGGGTCCACAGAGGCTGCAGGGTTAGCTCCTCAGGGACAAGGGCTACCCGCAGAGGATGTGGCTGATGACACTCATGCGGTGGCCTCACAGTGCAGCAGAGTGAAGGTACAATGAGGCTCGTGTTGTAACTCGAATTTTGGTAGAGCAAACCATTGAGATGTTGACGATGACGTTCTGGTGCCTGAACCAGTCTGGTAGAGACCTGCAATACAGTCCACAGAGGGTGTCACGCATCGTCGTCACCTACTACACCCTTCACAACCTGGTGCTGCAACGGGAGGAGGAGCTGCCTGAGGAGTAGATGGAGGAGCTGCGCATCTCATCCATTGAGGACGGTATCGACAGGTATGAGGATGATGAGGTCCTCAAAGGCAAGGATAATGGTGATGAGGCCTTTGCATTGTCCAGATGAGCAGGCATGCTCATGAGGCCCTCATAGCTGCTAGATTTGTGGAGGATGATGTTGACATGCAGTGAGGTGACTCCATAGATACTCACATTGCACCTGTGAACATTTCAGTCCTGTCTGGCTGATGGGAGCACACATACCCTCTGTGACAAGGTTCCTGTAATCGAGATGCAGTAGATGCCCATAGACCATACATTCCAGGAGGATGATGATAACATATAGTGAGGACACCCCATAGATCCTCACATAGTTCATGTGAATGTCTGACTCCTGTCTGGCTGATGGCACCTCACTTGCGTTCTGTGAACAGGGTCATCTCACAGAGATGCAGCGGGGAAAATTTAACTTCCCCTGATCCTATGGCATCCTTCGTGAGTGGTACCCTTCAGGACTATACCGTGACTGGACACAGATGCTGATGAGATGAGGAGCCAGCCTCAGTTCAAAGGTGCTGGGAGCACACAGAGAGAATGATGGAACTCTGTGCCGCCAGCCCAGAATATTCTGGCAGCAATGATAAGCCCCATCGAGGTGTAGACATGACTGATGTATCCAGTGACTGTGAAGGTGCACCATCAGTGTGCTGGGAAGGTTGCACAAAGCACAGGTTAGAGGCCCTGGACTGAGACACCTGCCTTACTCTTGTACCGGAACCAAGCTTTCACATCTGAGTGACACAAACACTGCTCATTTGAACAAGAAGCTATAGGCAAGGAGACATTCTTGCGAGTTTATTTACAATAGTGAACATTATGGACAAATAATTAACACCTGTGCTCAGGCTGTGCAGCCACATCTTCTTTACCTTCCTGACCCTATCGTAACATATCGGTGCTCCACCAACATCCACAGCGGACGTGGAGGCAGCCTGCTGACTGCTACGCCCTGTCTGTGATGACCTTGAGTGTTGTTCTCTGGAGGGCCGAGACCTTGGTAGCTCCGGCCTGCTTTCTGGGTCCTGCTGCATGATAGTGGCACTTGGCCTCATGGACCTAGAGCTGTGGGGGGTCACAGGGAGAGTGAATTCGGATGGGCCGAAGTCCCCTGTTTCCTGGGGTGTGCACCTGCTGATCCTTCTGCCTGGGTGCCTGAGGGCCCCAGGTTGACTTGTTGAGGAGAAAGAGAAGCTGGAATGAGATCGAGCTGACCCGCACCCCTCTCATGTTGACACTGTTGGAGGCCAATTATTGCATCACCAATGGAGTTCAGCCTGCCCAGCAGTGCAGAACAGATGTCCTGGACGAAAGTCTCCATCGCAGCTGCCATCCTACTAGTGTTGACCCCAGTGCATTGCTATGCTGGCGCTATAGCCTCAGGCTGAAGGCAGACAGACTCTTCCATCGTGCCTTGCTATCTGAGGACAGCAGTGGACATATCTTCCTAATGTTCCCTTTGCAGCTCCAGCAACTGTGGTGTGACTTTAGTTCAGAGCCACCTCAGCTGATATCTGGCCTCCAGCAGTCTTTCAAGTGCCGGAAACCTGGGAAGTCCCTGCCGCCGCCTGCTGTGGATCAGACTGTGCAATGTGCTCACCAGTTTGTGACCACGAGGCTACCCTAGAACCAGGTCCCACCAAGGTATGTGTCTCTGCGCTGGTGGAGAGTGTGGGTGAGCGCTGTGACAGGTCTTCAATGAGGATGTCATCAGACTCTTCTTCCGAGGTGTCTTCAGGGCTTGAGTCAAGGACCTGGCTCATGGACCCCCTCGGCTGCTTCCCAGATGTGCATGGCAGAGGACTGCATTACAGGGGAACTGATTCACAGCATGGTTCTCTGATGGATGTTAGACTGCTGGATCCTCACTTGGTTGAGCACCACCAACCTCACCATCCACACAGGAATGGTCCAGATTCTCACTGGCCAGCTGAATACTCTATTTTCAAAGGCTGTGATGACCTTGATGTCTGGTATTCCTTCACCAGATTGCGACCTCTCCCTTTTGTTGTGTGCCGGCTTGTTCTGCATGAATACAGATGGGGAGTATGTAAGCAGGACGCCTGTGAGGCCAGATAACAAGGACGCCTGGCATGTGAGCATGGTGAGTGGTCCCATGGATGGGATGAGGACTCAATCCACAGGTAGAGAGTGGGATCCCTGTGGACCTGTGGTTGCATAATGGGTTTGTGAGCATGTGAGTTGAGATTGATGAGAAGAGTGATTTACCCTGGCGGAACAGAAGAGATCATTCATTCTCTTTCGGCACTGGTGGCTGTTCTCTTTTGCAGGGCATTGGCGCTGACCATTGCTGCTACCACCTCCCATGCTGGATTGGTGGCCTTTCTTGCTGGTCTCTGCCCAGAGATGGGCCTCCACTGTGTCCAGAAGGCTAGAGGAGGCGTCGCTAAATTTCGGTGCCATGTTTCCTCCCTTTGACAGCCATGAGTTTCCAGCAGCTTCCGATGCCTTAGAGAGAGCTAGCTCTGTGCAGGGGCAGCCTTTAAATATGGCACCTAGTTTACTGAAGGCCTGAGGTGACAACGGAGTGGGCGAATTAGAGGCCATTCCGCCCCCTCGTGTTTCCCGGAAATGCATTATTAATGAGGAGGGACACGCCAGGAATCGGGCAATACGGCGTGAAAAGCCACCATTGCGGCCAGCAGGTAAAATGTCCTTTTCCTGCTTGCTACTGCACCTAATGCAAATCTGGGATGATTCAGCCCAAATTCTCAATTTAGTAACAAGGTTGACCGATAGTAAATAATGGCATCCCAGTTTTGAAGGCACCTAGAAATGCTGGTTACCCAGAAGAAATGAGTAATTATCATTACTGTCACCTAACACAAAATGCAGAATTTATAATTTCTTACCTTCCTATTAGTCTGCTAGAACTAATGGTACCATTGTCATATAGCTCAACATAATCCTTGGTGCAGTTCATGTGATATTCCATAGTAAAGGAGGTGAATGTAAGACGGATGACATGTCCAGGTTGAATTGAGATATACCAGATACATTTACTGTCATGTGGATAACTTGTCGGGTGTCCAGGGCTGGTAATGGTACCTGCCGGTTGTGTCAGAACCTGACCACATTCTGTAAAGAAAGTTAATATTTTGTTTGCTCATTGTTTTTTAAAAAGAGAAAGCTTGAATACTGAAGTACTTTATACTCTTAATTCTAACAATTCTGATTGTTCTATTTTTTTAAAGAATATGTTCATTGTATTTCAGATACAACAATAAGGATCCAACAGCAGAATGTGATCATCATATTCCATTTATATCAGGGTTTACGTCAGAGCCCTTAGACTACAGCAAGTTCTCTGCAACTTTCAAACTACCCAGGCATTTTATGTCACAGATCAAACATAATTATGTTTATAGTCTACTTTAATAAATATCTGTATTAATAGACCTCAAGGAGCTCCCATAGTTTATAAATCCAACAGTACAGCTCCTCTGATCATTAAGTGAGCTTTTCAAGATGAATAAAACGGTGCTGAACACGGCCAGAGAAACCAATGCAAGAAGCAAAATGCAATAAACATTCATGTCAGTTTAAATAAACCAGGCTAATAACATTTCCAAGAAAACTTAGCTTTCAGAATCCAATTTCAGCAGGTGCTTCCAAAGTACGTAAATGGCAGCCAGTAAGGGCGAGAGAGATTTCCAATCAGCATGTGATGGGAAGAAATTGGAGCTCCAGGATACAATATTCTTTTTATTCATTCATGGAATGTGGGCTTCGCTGGCTAGGCCAGAATTTATTGCCCATCCCTAAATGTCCTTGAGAAGGTGGTGGTGAGCTGCCTTCCTGAACCGCTGCAGTCCATGTGGTGTAGGTACATGCTTTTAAAAGTATATTTTGCCACAGCAACCTGGACTTCTTGGAAGGTTGGTTGGCTCAGCTGCCTGGACAGCTGGTATGGACCAGATTGGTGCCAACAGCATGGGGTTTGATCCCCATGCTGGCTGGGATCAATTCAGGATCTGCCTCCTGTCTCTACCCATGACAGAGATTACAGTTCTGTGGGTTGGACCCCTCCTTCAGGGCAGAAAACTCAAAAAGAAGGTGGTATAAGGAGAAAGTGGGCTCTGAGGGCAAAGTTAACCGAATAAAGTAAATCTTGTACACCAATTCATATAATTTTTGTGATTTTTGCTGGTCGGCAATGCAACTTCTTTTTTCCTGCAGAAATTTTTTTGGTATTTTCTGGCTGTGGGCAATACTAGCAAGTCAAAGTTTATTACCAATCCCGAGTTGTCCTGAGGGCATTGCGAGCCAAACAAGAAGTATGGGACCGGAGTGACTTGTAGGTCAGACTGGGTTGGGGTACGAGGCTTCTACACATTGGCCAGATTTCATTGTCATTTTTCTGTTACCAGCCTACAAGATTAGATTTATTAAATTCACAACTTGCCATGGTGGGATATGAGCTCATTAACTTCTGAATTATTAGCACACTACCATAACCACTAGGATGCTGTGTATCTGAATAAGATGCATGGGGTTATAGACTCAATTCCTCTTCTCATGCTTACCCTCAGGAAGGATCCAAATCACCAGAGTCTTGAAAGTTTGGTTCAATTGCAGCCAAAGTGCTTCTTAAGAAGGTTAAAAAGAGGGAAGAGGTCTTGGATGACAATAATATAAATATTTTAAATTACCTTTCTCTGCTGATTCATACTCAGCTTGAAATCCATGGTTACCTATATTAGAATCTGTCTTGAACTTGATGAACATTGACCTTTGTGTTGACCGGACTATTGGTGGCATGACGGTACCACAATATTTACCAATTAGTGAAGAGTCTACGACAGAACCATCCTTGACCTATAAACAAACAGACTCTTTTAAGATGAGCAACAAGCATTATCATAAGCTCATGAATAAATGAAACACTTATCTACAGATACAATGGAAAAACAATTGCCAGTTGAATCCAGGTTCACAAAACTAATCTTCTAGGAAATGATAGATTCACATACAAGATTGTGTGTTGTTATTCATTACTTCATTTGGAGAAAACATCATGAACACTTCTAAAAAAAAGTTCCTTAAGATAAAAGCAGAAAACACAGCAGATTGATATCCAAAAAGGAAAGACAGATTCATGTTTCAAATAGAACTCTTAAATCTCAACTAGTTCATTAAAAGTAGTTTATAATCTCCAATGGCACCAGCCATGGTATCTTGCTGCAGATATTTTAACTGTAATTAAAATGCCTCCCTCTATCTCTGTAACCTCCTTCAGCCCTACTTCCCTCCCAAGATCTTGGGAGAAAGTGCTTCATCAGATTGGATTTTCACTCGGTGGGGGGAGGGGATGGCATTGTTGTGGGATGAAGTCAGGATGGCACCCCCCCAGACACAGATCATAGGAGCCACAGGGGCTGCTGACAAGTGGTTTAAAAGTCCTGCCTCAGTTCTTTGGGGTGTTGTCCTTGTTAATGCCTTAAATATTTGGCTGTCCAGTCCTCTTGCCTCACACCCCATCACCCACCAATCACCCCCCATGGGACTTGCATGCTCCCTTGCAACTCATGTCAACCCATGCTCCCCACCAACCTCATGACGCCTTTTCACCCCTTTGAGAGCTTAATGCGTTGGCATTAACCCCATGACATGACCCCACACGGCTCCATGTCCCCTTACAGCTCCCATGACAACTTAGTGCCAATGTATGCCAATCCACCTACCACTCTTTGCTCTTACACCCTTCATAGCAACTCACCCAGAGGCCACCATGGGCAGATCTCAGGAGACATGTTGAGATGAAATAAAATAAATGTCTAAATATCTATCAAAACCTTCACTATATTAAAAAACAGTCCCATTCATGAACCTTCACAGCGTAACAGTTCTATACACCTTATCTGCCCTTCAAAAGTATTTACGTATAATCTAAAAATTCATGACTTCCACATTGCAGGTTAAGGCCTTGCTACAGTGAAAATGGGGTCTGTTTGAACTCAGCGCTGAGTTAAAATGGCCCTGCTGAGTCCAGGTTTCCCCCATGTACGAGCGATGCCAGAAAAAGTGGGTTCTGTCATAAATGGGGGAGTTGGGACTTCCGGATCTCTATCCTGTCCGCCATTCTTAACTCCATGAAAATCTGCCCCAACATTTCAATTGAAATCCTTTGTCAGAATTGGAGAAAGCCTGAATCCTTAATCTATCTTTCTCTTTCAAATGTTAATTAATATAATGTTCAATAGCTACACATAGTAGAACAGTGAAAGGGTAACAATAACTACTCTTGAACTGAGAGAAATGATCCAAGTACAGTTATTTCAGTTATGTTTTCTATTCTTAATTAATACTTTTAATCTGAGCTCTAAAGCAAGAATGTTGTGTTTCAATATTAGTAATGCATTGAAGATGAATGTCTGATCATGTTTCTGAGGTAGATGTAGGTCCATTAAATTACTAATCAAATATGGATAGTAATTACTATGTCAACTCTGGTTTCACCAATGGTTTGATCAAAAATTCTTGCTCTCATACCTCCACATAGTCATGGTTGCAGTTTGTAGCATTCTCAATATCAAAGGAAATGAATTTGAGTATGACCACTTGTCCTTCTGGCTGGTTGATAATCCACTCACAGGATTTGTTGTGCGGGTATGAATTAGGATAATAAGGAGTCTTTATCATTCCAGTGCCATTCAGTGTGCCACCACATGCTGTGTAGAAGCATCAGGAAACAATTTAGAAACCGTGAAAAAGCAAAACAGTAATGGAATAAACATTGCAACTAAAAATTAGTGACTGAAATTCTTTTCCAATGCCTCAGTAGGTGATGCATTTCTCTTTGTGGAACTGAACCACTGATTAGGCAGATTCCAGATCTCCCTCTATCCCTCCCCACTGTTAATTTATTCCAGTTGGGATCAATCTATATACTACCAGTGGTGGGTCTGGGCTGGGGCAGGAGGAAATCAGCCAGCGGTTCCACCCTGTTATTGTCCAACAAGTCTGCTGGAATATGTGCATGTGTGGGTGGTAGCTGAATTCAGGTTAAGGCAAATTGGTAGTGCGAGGAATAGAAAAGTAAAAGTTACTGTAGTTCTTGCAAGGAACATTGCCAGCCACCGTGTATCAATAGTTCCAAATGTTTATTTGCATTTTTGGGAATGGGATGTATACTTGGATACTACATTTTCTCCAAAAATATGTAGTAAAATGACTCTGCACTAAGCAACTTCTCATCTTGGGGGATTTCCGCCTTCAGTTCAATTCATCACCTTTTATTTCCTGAGTTCACTGTCCTCCTATCCTCCCTTCTCATCTTCTATGTAAACTCCCCAACCCATAGTCATGACGACCCACTTGATCTTGCCATCCTTTTTCTTTACTCTTTCATGGGATATGAACATCACTGGCTAGGTTAGCATTCATTGCCTATCGCTAATTGCCCTTGAGAAGCTGGTGGTAAGCAACCTTCTTGAACTTCTGCTGTCCAACTGGTATAGGTATACCCCTGGTGCTGTTAGGGAGGGAGTTCCTGGATTTTAACCCAACAACAGTGAAGGAACAGCAATATAGATCCAAATGAGGAATGTGTGTGATTTGTGTTATGGACAGGAGGGAATTTAATTTAAACAGCCCTGATTTCTCCTCTCATCATCCGTCTGTAAGTGGTGGTATATTTCCCACGCCCTCACTTTTGGTGTGATCCCATTTGTACTAATAACCCCACAGCAAACAAGAAATAGGGTAAACTCAAAGGGTTAGTTTATTCGCACACACTCAAAATACAAGGTGGGTGTGTCGCTACATAGTGCATTGTGCATTCATGCAATAAAGAGAGATAAAGAAAAAAAGATTTACATGATAAAGACCACAGAGTTAAGACTTATTGGTTCATGTGAGTCCAGAGTCCAGAGTCAAAGTCCAATGGTGCATTTAATCACAGAGATCAGCAGGTTGAAACTGATGCTGGATAATTCATGTTTCCAATAGAGCTGACTTCCATGATGCGATAATTACACAGATATTAAATGCTCTTGTAGGTGGTGGTGCAGAAGTTTCAGTAGAATTAGTGTAGACGGGTGGCAGGCATTCAAACTTGGAAAGAGCCCTCGATCTGTGCTGCTGCTTGGTAGATGCAAGATGGCAGCCTGAGCTTTGCAGCTCCACAAGGCAATGTTATAGGTTCCTCTAGCTAGGGGGTCATGTCACATGACTTCCACCTCTCCACTTTGATTTTGACAAATGGTGTATCTGAGTTCCTGAGATTGTTAATGTTTCAATGATTAAGAATTACAAAGTAAGGTTGCATGGCTCTCCGTCCTAGCAGACTAGTAGGCTCCAGTGGCCGGCCAGGCCTGGCTTATGAAATATAGATGGCATTTATATAATTCCCTATGAATTTGATCTCTGCAGTCCACTGGGTTGTTAGTGTCTCTTCAGAGATATCGAGGCACAAATTTCTTTGATACTGCTAAATTATTCCTATTGTACAAAGGTCACAGCCAGACAAGGCTTCAGTCATTTTAAAAGGTCACTGTCTAGTTTTAAAATTTTAGGAAGTAGCCATGATGATATATTTATTTCCTAAAAATATAGTCTGAGATCTTAGCTCCATTACACTTGGAAAGGAACTTGCAGGTGGTGGTGTTCCCATGCATCTGCTGCCCTTGTCCTTCTTGGTGTAGAGGTCACAAGTTTGGAAGGTGCAGTCAAAGGTGCCTTGCTGATTTCCTGCAGTGCAGCTTATAAATGGTACACAATGCTGCTACAGTGAGTTGATGGTAGAGAGAGTGAATGTTTAAGGTGGAGGACGGGGTGTCAATCAAGGGGACTGCATTGTCCTGGATGGTGTCGAGCGTCTTGAGTGTTGTTGGAACCGCACTTATCCAGGCAAATGGGAAAGTATTCCATTACACTCCTTTCTTGTGCCTTGTAGATGGTGGGCAGACTTTGGGAATTCAGGGGATGCATTACCAGCTTCTGGTATGCTCTTGGAGCCACAGTATTTATATGGCTAGTCCAGTTCAGTTCCTGGTCAATGGTAAGGATGTTGACATGGGGGATTCAGTAATGGGATGCTCCTTAGTGTGAAGTGGAGATAATTAGATTCTTTCTTGTTGGAGATGGTCATTGTCTGGTACCTGTGTGGCAGAAATGTTATTTGCCACTTATCAGCCCCTGCCTGAACATTATCCAGGTCTTGCTGCATATGGACACAGGCTGTTTCAGTATCTGAAGAGTAGTGAATGATACTGAACGTTGTGCAATCATCAGTGAACATCCTCACTTCTGACCTTATGATGGAGGGAATGGTCATAGATGAAACAGCTGAAGATTGTTGGGCCTCACCATTCCCATTGTATCGATCACAGATAAAGTCATCTCTGATCACTTCCTTGTATCGTTCTCCACATCCTGCTTCCTCCACCAAACTCTACTTCCTTCTGTATCCACCCCTTATTTCAATTACAACTGCACTATCACAATTTCTACTCTCTAGCCTTTGCCCTCTGTTCATCACAACATTTCTGCAGCTACCATCTGCTCAGCCACACCCTTATCTCTACCTTTGATGCTCTTGTCCCCAGTAAAACCAATACTCTCATCCTGGCCATTCTTGTGCCTAGTAAAACCAATGCCCTGACCATGCCCCTGTTATGGGCTCATCTCTACGCCTTTAAGTCCAAAGGACACAAACTTGAACCGATATGATAGACAACTGGTTTAGTCATTCACTGCCAGTTCTGGCTGAATAACTTAAAACAGTATCGGATCCTGCTCTCGTGTGCTAAAACTGTTCCCTGTTCTAGGATCATTCTGGAGTAAAAAAGTATCTCATGACTAACACCCAGTTTCCTGGCTCCTATGTTGGATGACATTTTAGATGGTTCTCCCTCTTCAGGTGTTTCTCCTCTCTCCTTCAAATCTGCTGACATCGCACTTCTCAAAAAAAACCCCTTGACCCTAGAATCCTTGCAAATTACCACCCTACTTCTAACCTTCTTTATCTTGAATATGTTGTCACCTCCTAAATTTGTGCCCCTTTTTCCTGGAACTCCATGTTTGAACCCCTCCAATCATGTTTCCCCCCCTGCCACAGGACCTTATCAAAGTCATAAATGACATCCTATGTGACTCTAACACAAGAGCAAACAATCACTCCTCATTGTTCTCAACCTGTCTGCTTTGACACAGCTGATCACACCATCCTGCTCCAATACCTCTCCACTGTTGTCCAGCTGGCTGGGACTGCTCTCACCTGGTTCCATTCTTATCTACATAATTGTAGTCAGAGAATCACCATCAATGGCTTCTCTTCCCACTCCTGCACAGTTACCTCTGGTATCCCCAAAGGGCAAAATGTCATTTTCCACATGTAAACTGACAATGTGCAGCTTTATACCTCTTCATCACCTCTCTCGACCCTCCATTGTCAGATTATTTGTCTGACATCCAGTACTGGATGAGCCGAAATTTCCTCCACTTAAACATTGGGAAGATTGAGGCCATTGTCCCTGTTCCTACCAAAAATTCCAATCTCTCACCATTGACTCAGAGGCCAGAATCATCCCAGATTTGCACTAAGTGCGGTAGCGGGCGGGTAAAAGGGCATTTTACCTGCTGGCCGTAATCGTGACTTTTCACACCTTATCATCCCATTCCTGGCGTGTCCTGCCTCATTAATAATTCATTCCCAGGAAACACATTTAATTTGACTGCCTTGCCATTGCCTCATGCCTTCAGTAATCCGGACGCCATATTTAAAGGTTGCCCCTGCACAGGGCTAGCACTCTTCAAAGGACAGGAAGCTGCTGGGAACTGATGGCTGCCAGAGGGAGGAAGCATGCTGTCTCCAGATTTAGTGACACCTCCTTCATGCGCCTACTGGATGCAGTAGATTCCAGCCATGATCCCCTCTAGCCCCGCTCTGGCAGAAGACCAGCAAGCGAGGTGACAAATCCAGCATGGGAGGAGGTGGTAGCAGTGGTCAGCACCAACGCCATGCAGAAGAGGACAGCCGGAAGAGGATGAATGACCCCCTCCATTCTTCCAGGGTAAGTCACTCTTCTCATCACCCTCAACTCACACACTCACAAACCCATCACACATCCACAGGGATCTCATTCACTGCCCGTTCAAGGGACATCACCATTCACCTTTTCTCACACATTTCATTTACCCTGTGGATCGTGTCCTCATCCTGTCCATGGCACCAATTACCATCCACATACATGCCAGGCATCCTTGTTAGCTGGCCTGGCAGGCGTCCTACTTACACACCTTCCCTTTGCCCTCGTCATGCAGGACAAAAAAGAGGGGTCACAGACTGCTGGAGGAATGCCTGAAATTAAGGACTTCACAGACTTTGAAAATAGAGTTATCCAGCTGGTATGCAGTGATCTGGACCAGTCCTGTGCTGATGGTGAGGTCGGCGGTGCTCAACCAAGTAAGGATCCAGCAGCGCGACATCTATCAGCCAATCATCCTGTGAGTGAGTTCCCTGTTCCGCAGTCCCCTGCCATGCACAAATGATCTCTCCTTGCTTTTCACAGGCACACCTGAGAAGCAGCCAAAGGATTGGAGTCAAGCCCTGTAGAAACCTCAGAAGAAGAATCTGATGACACCCTAACTGAAGACCCGTCACAGCGCTCACCCATCCACCAGTGCAGAGACACCCACCTCAGTGGAACCTAGTTCTAGTCATAATCTGGTGAGCACATCACACTGTTTGATCCACAGCAGATGGCAGCAAGGACTTCCCAGGTCTCCAGCATTTGGAGGACTGCTAGAGGCCAGAACTGCTGAGTCTGAGTCAGATGAGGAGTCTCTGGACTTGGTCATACCACAGTCACTGGAGCTGCAAAGGCAAACTCGGGAACATCAGGAAGGGATGTCTCCTGCTCTCCTCAGATTGCAAGGCATGATGGAGGAGAGCATCCGCCTTCACTCTAAGATGATAGCACCGGCATTGCAACACACAGGGATGAACACTGGTAGGATGACAGCCACCATGGAAACCTTGGCCTAGGATACTGGTCCTTCACTGCTGCGTGGGCTGAACTCCCTCACTGATGCCATAGTTGGCCTCATACAGTGTCAATGCGAGAGGGGTGCAGGACAGCTTGATCTCATTCCAGCTTCCCCTTCTCCTCAAAAGAGTCAACCAGGGGCTCTCAGCACCCATAGAGATCAGGATCAACAGATGCACACCCCTGGGCCATCCATCCAGGAGTGCCCGGCCCATCCAAATCCCGTCTTACTGTGACCTCAGCAGCTCCAGCTCCACTGGCCGAGGAGGGCGCCATTGCCACACAGCTGGACCCCGAGAGTAGGCTGGGCCATCCAAATCTTGGCCCTCCAGAGGACACCAGAGAAGGTCATCACAGACAGGGCTCAGCAGTCAGCAGGCTGCCTTCACATCAGCTGTGGTTGTCGGTGGAGCACCAATACGTAACGGCAGGGTCAGGAAGGTAAAGAAAACATAGCCTGTGCGTGGGTGTTAATCACTTGTACATAATGTTCACTATTTTAAACTCCCAAAAATGTCTCCTTGCCTATGGCTCCTTGTTCTGATGAGCAGTGTTCATGTCACTCAGGTGTGAAAGCTTGGTTCCTGTACAAGATAAAGGCAGGTGACTCAGTCCAGGGACTCACTCCTGTGCTTTGTACAACCTTCCCAGCACACTGATGGTGTGCCTCCGCTAACATTGGTCACATCAGTAATGCCTGTACCTCAATGGGGCTAATCAATGTCCTGGGCCGGCGGCACAGAGTTCCATCATTCTCTCTGTGTGCTCCCAGCACCTTTGAAGTGCAGCTGGTACCCCCAACTCATCAGCATCTGTGTCTGGTGACAGTGTGGTCCTGAAAGGTTCAGCTCACGACTCACGAAGGACGCCATTGGATCGGGAGAAGTTAAATGTTCCCCCTGTTAACTCTGTCTTTCTCTCCACAGATGCTGTCAGACCTGCTAAGTTTTGCCAGCAATTTTTGTTTTTGTTTCAGATTTCCAGTATCTGCAGTATTTTTATTTTATCTTAAATTTTTCCTGTTGCATCTCCATGATATGACCCTGTTCACAGAGCACAAATAAGCTGCTATCAGTCAGACAGGAGTCAGACATTCACACAAGCTATGTGAGGGTCTGTGGAGTGTCCCCACAGCATGTCTTCATCATCCTCCTGGAATGAAGGGACTGTGGGCATCCGCTGTGTATCAGTAACAGGAGCCTTATCACAGAGGGTATGTGCGCTGCCATCAGCCAGACAGGAGTCAAATGCGCATAGATGCAATGTGAGGATCTATGAAGTCTGCTCACTGCATGTCGTCATCATCCTCCATGAATCAAGCTGCTATGAGGGCCTCCCAAGTGCGCCTGCTTCGTTTGGGCAATGCAATGGCTTCATCGCCGTCATCCTCGCCTGAGCAGAAATTAGGCCATTCGGCCCATCGAGTCTGCTCTGCCATTCAATCATGGCTGATAAGTTTCTCAACCCCATTCTCCCGCCTTCTCCCGGTAACCTTTGATCCTCTTACCAATCAAGAATCTATCTATCTCGGTCTTAAATATACTCAATCACCTGGTCTCCACAGTCTTCTGTGGCAATGAATTCCATTGATTCACCACGCTCTGGCTAAAGAAGTTTCTCCTCATCTCTGTTCTAAAAGGTCTTCCCTTTATTCTGAGGCTGTGCCCTCGGGTCCTAGTCTCTCCTACTAATGGAAACATCTTCCCCACGTCCACTCTATCCAGGCCTTTCAGTATTCTGTAAGTTTCAATCAGATCCCCCCTCATTCTTCTAAACTCCATCGAGTATAGATCTAGAGTCCTTAAACGTTCCTCATACGTTAAGCCTTTCATTCCTGGGATCATTCTCATGAACTTCCTCTGGACCCTCTCCAGGGCCAGCACATCCTTCCTGAGATATGGGGCCCAAAATTGCTCACAATATTCTAAATGTGGTCTGACCAGAGCCTTATAAAGCCTCAGCGGCACATCCCTGCTTTTATATTCTAGCCCTCTCGAAATAAATACCAACATTACATTTGCCTTCCTAACTACCAACTCAGCCTGCAACCTTAAGAGAATCCTGGACTAGGACTCCCAAGTCCCTTTACACTCCAGATTTCTGAATTCTCTCCCCATTTAGAAAATAGTCTATGCCTCTATTCTTCCTATCAAAGTGCATGGCCTCACATTTCCCCACATTGTATTCCATCTGCCACTTCTTTGCCCATTCTCCTAACCTGTCCAAATCCTTCTGCAGCCTCCCCACCTCCTCAATACTACCTGCTCCTCCACCTATCTTTGTATCATCTGCAAACTTAGCCAGGATGCCCTCAGTTCCTTCATCTAGATCATTAATGCATAAAGTGAAAAGTTGTGGTCCCAACACTGACCCCTGTGGAACTCCACTAGTCACCGGCCACCATCCTAAGAAGGACCCCCTTATCCCCACTCTCTGCCTCCTGCCGGACAGCCAATCTTCTATCCATGCTTGTACCTTGCCTCTAACACCATGGGCTCTTAATTTACTGAGCAGCCTCCTGTGCAGCACCTTGTCAAAGGCCTTCTGGAAGTTCAAATAGATAACATCCATTGGCTTTCCTTTGTCTAACCTACTTGTTACCTTCTCAAAGAATTCTAACAGATTCGTCAGGCATGACCTCCCCTTGATGAAACCATGCTGACTTTGCCCGATTTTACCATGCACTTCCGAGTATTCTGAAATCTCATCCTTAATAATGGACTCTAAAATCTTTTCAAGGACCTCATCACCCTCATTCCCTTCATTGCACCTTCTCTTTGCTGCACTCTGAGGCCGCTGCATGGCGTTATCAGCCACCTTTTCTGCGGGTAGCCCTTGTCCCCAAGGACCCAACGCAGCATCCTCTCTGGACCCTGGAAGATGTCAGAGATCTGAGACCTACGGAGAATGTAGGAGTTATGGACACTCCCTGGGAATTGTGAGCACACCTGTACGGTACGTCTGTGGTGGTCATACACCAGCTGAATATTCAGTGAGGGGAAGCCCTTGCGGTTAACATAGTTGACCACTTGTTACCATGGAGAGCTGAACGCCACATGAGTGCAGCCAATGGCACCCTGCACCTGTGGGAAATCTGAGATCTGCGCAAATCCAAGCGCTCTTGCTTCATAGCTTTCCTAATCCTGGGTGAACTACACAAAGTTATGTACCTTCGCGACTATGGCATCCATGACCGCTAAATGCATTTGTGTATGGAGGCTTGGGAAATTCCACAGAGGGCACCTGTGGAGCCCTGCAAGACGTAAAATTTGCCACGGTCACTTTCATGGTCACGGTCACTGGCATTGGATGCCCTCAATGTCCACATGGTACCAAATTCTGCAGCAGGCATCAGATGTGACCGATTAGCTCCCTGGAAATACACAGTCCATGGCATCACTGGTTCTCGGTCATCTGCATGAATGAGAAGCAGCATCTATAGGCCCTGGGTTTAGCTAGGCGCCGACTAGTGACAGTTCGCTGTGGCTGTTTAGAGGCATGCACAGGAGCCCCAGCCGCCCCTTCCTCTTAAGGGTGCTGCTCCTCCCTCTGCCCAGCCAGGCACATCCATTGCTCTCTTCTCCTTCGTCTTTGTTCCCTGTAAGCCAGGAAGCATACAGCTGGGTCACCAGGCTCCATGCTCCTGATGTACTCCTCTTGCAGGATGAATGAGGGGCGTGCATGGATTAGCATGGCTGTACTAGGAACCTCTCTTAAGTCTGAGGGCCCATTAATGCATCCCGGAGACTGCTGGCCACACCTTGGATGGCCAGAGTATAGTGCGCTGCATGGCTGCCCAAAATCCCACCCACCTCAGCCCCATCCCATCTGACCAATTGGTGGCACCTTTACCCACCTGACTGCATCTGTGCTCTCAGCTCAGGCGCAGGCATTCTCCTAACCAACACTGCAAGGCTGCACTGTTAGCTTGAACCATGGGGGAGACTGGTCCAAACCTAAATGGAGACATTGAAGGGGCCGTGAGCACCTCCACCAGCGACTGCTCCATGGCCAGCTTTAGCAAGGAGATTGTACAACTTGTTCAGTCAGCCAATTGTTCTGCGGGCCACTAAATGCTCATTACTTTGCCATCTGTGTCTGAGGAGTGAAACGTTCAGCAGCATTTGGTGGCACATTCATGCCTCTATGTTGCTTGAGTGGGCGGGTACATTAGTGGCCAGACTCCAAGCATGTCAATGTGTCTGCACCTGAACTGTCTCAGCTGCAGAGATATGGTTACTTTATACAAGGTGTCCCTAATGCATGGCCACTTCCCACCCCCTCGCCAACCGCATGTGCTTGTGAAATGCCATCAGGCCGTGCTGCCTTGGCCTCCTCAACTCGCCCCAACCAGAGTGCAGTCCTTGCCCCAACACCATATCGTCACTGGCAGGACAATGCGATTTGCCTGTGCCCTCGCCTGAATGTGCGGCGCCTCTTTCCTGAAGTCAAATGGGCGACCCTTGCAAGCACTGCACATCGTTAGTGTGTACTCACCTCCGAGCTCTCCTCAAAATTCAGCTCACCAGCTACAAGCCTTTTCAATGCTGCTGTGAAACAGATTGGCATGCAATCGCACTGCCATGGCTGGATGATCCAGCATGCGGGCGGTGGTGGTGATTCCGATGTGCAGGGATTATAATTATATGTGGACATATTAAAATGACATTCCCGACGTGCAGCAGCAAGAAAAATGGCCTGCCATTGACAGGTCGCGAACTGGTTTAACGACGGCATGAAACCAATTTTTGGCCTTCCCACTATATTGTAAACTGACATCCACCATGATTCCCAATGCCAACGGGGGTGGAAAATTCTGGCCATAGGATCATAAAATTGTTACAGCACAGCAGGAGGCCATTCACCCATCATGTCTGTGTCGACTCATCATAAGAGCAACTCCGCTAGTTCCACTCTTTGCCTTTTTCTTGTAGACCTGCAAAGATTTTTCTTACTCAATATCCTTTTGAAAGCCATGATTAAATCTGCCTCCAGCATACTCTCAGGCAGTACATTGCAGATCCTAATTACTCACTGTGTAAAAAGGCTTTTCCTCATGTCAACTTTGGTTCTTTTGCCATTCACCTTATATGTGTCCTCTGCTCATCGGCCATTCGATACAAATGTATCTCTCTATCTGTTATGTCCAAACCCCTCATGATTTTGATTCCTCTCCTGGAAACTGTCTGAGGCAGAACCTCTGAGCCTGGGAGGCTCAAGAATCAAATGACACCAATTCAAGGTGATTGGCAAAAGAACCAAAAGTGACATGAGGAACTTTTTTTTTACCCAACAAGTGGTTAGGGTCTGGAATGCACTGCCTGAAAGTGTGGTGGAGGCAGACTCAATTGTAGCTTTCAGGGAATTAGATAAGCACCTAAGGACAAAATAATGGCCAAAGGGAAATAGTGGGATGAAGTGAGTTGCTCTTGCAGAGAGCTGGCATGGATACAATAGGCCGAATGGCCTCATTCTGTTATTCTATGAATGTTCACAATCTCAGTGTCATACTTGACCTTGGAATGAGCTTTCAACTATATATCCACATTGTCACTAAGACCGCTTATTTCCATCTCCGTCACATTAACCAACTCTGCCCTGCCTCAGCTCTTCAGCTGTTTAAACCCTTTGTTACCTCCAGATTTCACCATTCTTACACACTGCTGGCTGGCCTCCCACATTTTACCTCTATAAACTTAAAGTCATCCAAAATTCTGCTGCTCATATCCTAACTCGCACCAAATCCAGTTTACCCATCACCTTTGCACTAGCTGACTTGCATTGACTCACAGTTCAGCTAAACCTGAATTTTTAAAACTTTAACCTTGTTTTAAAATTCCTCCATGGCCTAAACCCTTCCCTCTTTTAAGACGTTTCTTAAAACTACCTTTTTGTCCAAGTTTTGGTCATCTGCCCAACATCTAAATGGTTCAGACTGACATTTGCTTTATGTCTATGAAGCACCTTGGAATGTTTTATTACATTAAAGGCTCTATATAAATACAAATTGAGGCTGTAAACTTCATGGTCTAAAATATTTGTGTGTGTATTATTCTCAAAGATTTATGGTATCCATTCTTGAATACCAGATAAGGCAATTTTCAGATGGTTATCGCTGGATCTATGCAAATGCAGGTTTTCTTTGACAACTAGGCTGACACACAAGAACTTCAGAAATGTGAACTTGGGCCTTTTTTCCCTTTTTATTCAGTGCAGGAAACTATTTTTAAATGTTACCAGCAGCAAAGAATTCTACTGGGGAATAGATTTATGGCAAAATGACTTAGTCTTGGTCTGAAATATAAATACCCAAATTTGCACATGATTTTGCTGTTTGTTGTTTTGTTTACATAAATCATTTCATGTAAATAAGACACCGCTGTAAATATTTTTATGTCATTTTATGTTAGGGGATTGACTAACAAGAGTACTTTAGATGATGAAGATCCTTTCTTCCTTAAGATCTGAATTTCAATTCTGCTCAGTCTGTTATGTAAAAGTCCTTTATTGGCTGTAATTGCTCGCAGGGTTTTGTGCTCAAATATGAACACAGGAAAATGTACCAGGAAAAAATAAAGAACTTTCATATTTTAATAGGGTAAATTGACCAGTTCTGTTTTTCCAAAAGGAGCTATGCTCAGAGAATCATCTCCTTCTCAGAGTTTCTTGCAATGCAAGATCAGTGAGTTTACACATGTTTTTATACATGTGAACACTACATTTTTTAAAAACCCAAGCACAATGTTAACTAGTTAATACATCTTCACATGCCACCATTCTTCTCTATCTCTCTGTGTTGCTACTTTTTGGTTGTGTCATTACTTAAGGTAAGTCTTCCTTTTCTGTGCTTATTTATTTATTTTCTGTGGTTACCTATGATATTTAACTTACAGCAGAAACAGGCCATTTGGCCAAACTGGTTATGGAGGTTTTTATGTTTCACACATGCTTCCTCCCACTGTTTTTGAAATTGTTTCCAGCTTTGTTTCCTTCTGCTCTTTACTTCCTTTTAATTTTTTTTCTCGGTCCCATTAGTGTGTTTTGCCTCTCTGGGATAGATTTTCATCTTCACCACCTGGGCAGTAATCTGATGGAGCAGACTGTCCACTCTTATGAGATTCACTGAAATCAAAGGAATGAGAAATAGATGGATTCTAAAATAAAAACAAAAAACTGTAAATGCTGGAAATCCAAAACAAAAACAGAATTACCTGGAAAAACTCTGGCAGCATCGGCGGAGAAGAAAAGAGTTGACGTTTTGAGTCCTCATGACCCTTCAGCAGAACTGAAACGTCAACTCTTTTCTTCTCCGCCGATGCTGCCAGACCTGCTGAGTTTTTCCAGGTAATTCTGTTTTTGTTTTGGATTCTAAAATAGTTGGACAATCCATTCATAAGGACATAGTAAATAGGAGCAGGAGTGGGCCATTCAGCTCCTCAAGCCTGCCCTGCCATTCAATAAGATCATGGCTGATCTGCTCCAGGCCTCAACTCCTCTTTTGTGCCAGCTCCTCATAGCCCTCAAGTCCCCAATATTTCAAAAATTTATGTTCTTCCTCTTTAAATACTTTCAGTGATCTAGCCTCCACGACTCTCTGGGGTAGAGAATTCCAGGCATTTACCACCCTCAGAGAATAAATTCCTTTGCATCTCAGTTTTAAATGAGTGTCCCCTTATTCTGCAACTATGTTCCCTAGTTCAAGATTCCCCCATTAGAAAAAACTTCTACCCTGTCAAGCGCCCTCAGAATCTTATATGTTTCAATAAGATCACCCCTCATTCTTCAAAACTCTAATGAATAAAGGTCTAACTTGTTTAGCTGTTCTTGATAAGTCAACCCCTTCATCTCAGGAATAGGTCTAGTGAATCTCATTTGAATTGCCTCCAATGCTGGTATATCCTTTCTGAAATACGGGGAACAAAACTGTACACAGTACTCCAGGCGCAGCCTCACCAACACCCTGTACAGTTGTAATAAGACTTCCCTATTTTTAAACTCCACCCCACTAAGCAATACAGGCCAAAATTTAATTTGCCTTCTTAATTACTTGCTGCACCTGCATGTTAACTTGTTTGTGTTTCATGCACAAGAACACCCAGATCCCTCTATGCTGCACTTTTCTGGAGTCTATCTCAATTTAAATAGTAGTCTGCCTTTTAATTTTTCCTACCAAAGTGCATGACCTCACACTTTCTTAAATTAAACTCCATCTGCCACGTTTTTGCCCACTCACTCAACCTGTCTATATCTCCTTGCAGATTCCTTATGTCCTTATCACAACATGCCCTCCCACCTAATTATGTATCATCAGAACATTTGGATAAATTACACTTCCCCCTCCTCCAAGTCATTAATATAGATAGGAAATAATTGAGGCCCTAGGACTGATCCTTGTGGCACTCTACTAGTTACATCTTTCCAACCTAAAAAAGACTCATTAATCCCAACTCTGTCTTCTGCATGTTCTCCAATCCTCAATCTATGCTAATACATTACCCTCAATACCGTGAGCTCCTATCTTGTGCAAGAACCTTTTATGTGGCACCTCATTGAATGCCTTCTGGAAATTTAAATACACTACATCTACCAGTTCCCCTTTATCAACTCTACTTGTTATATCCTCAAAGGACTCTAGCAAATTTCTCAAACATCTTCACCTGCTTCATCAATGATCTTCCTTCCATCATAAGTTTAGAATTGGGGATGTTCACTCATGATTGCACAATGTTCAACACCATTCACAATTCCTCAGATACTGAAGAAGTCCATTTCCAAATGCAGTAAGGCCTGGACCATATCCAGGCTTGGGCTGACAAGTGGCAAATAACATTCACACCACATAAGTGCCAGGCAATGGCCGTCTATAATAAGAGATAATCCAACATTCGCCCCTTGATTTTCAATAGCATTACCATCACTGAATCCCCCATTATCAACATCCTGGGGGTTACCATTGACCAGAAACTGAACTAGACCAGTCATATAAATAATGTGGCTGCAAGGGCAGGTCAGAGGCTAGGAATCATGTGATGAGTAACTCACCTCCTGACTCCTCAAAGCCTGCCCACCATCTACAAGGCACAAGTCAGGAGTGTGATGGAATACTCCCCACTTGCCTGGATGAGTGCAGCTTCTACAGCATTCAAGAAGCTTGACACATTCCAGGGCAACCAGCCTGCTTGATTGGCACCATATCCATAAACATTCACTCCTTCCACCACTGTCGTACAGTAGCAACAAGATGTACCATCTTACAAGAGGCATTGCAGGAAATCACCAAGGCTCCTTCGACAGCACCTTCTAAACCCACGACCACTACCATTTAGAAGGACAAGGGCAGCAGATAGATGGGAACACCACCACCTGGAAGTTCCCCTCCAAGTCACTCACCATCCTAACTTGGAAATATATCGCCGTTCCTTCACTGTCACTGGGTTGTCATGAAGCTATTAATGTATTTAATGTTATTGGAAAATATTTTTCTTTTAAAATAGAGTTTAGTCTGTGGGTGTGTCTTAATTGAATTAAAGCCAGCTCATCTGGATGTTTTGATGTGTACTAGTATTGAGACGTAAGAGAGGTAGAGTGCATTTGCATTTTTTGAATAGAGCATTCAAGAAGTGGGGTGAAATCTGGCACCTAGATAGCAGACACCAAGCAATATGTTGGTATTACTAACAAAATTAGTGCTATGAAAACGGTTTTATTGTTTAAAGAGGTAGAGTTCAAAGAGGCTGGTGATACAATGAAAATTTACATTCAATAAAATGTCCTAGATATAACCGACAGCAGTTGTCATGTATGCAGGGCAGAGGCAATGTAAGATCAAAGCAGCTGTAAGCCTTCAACTGTGTCACAGGAACCAAAGTGAAAAGAACCTAATTTTGAATTTGTAAGGTGAAAATGCTTTGCTTGGTGTCTGGTTAAGTCGATGGGTTGCTGTTGCCTTAATGGAAATTAGTTTGGGAATTTGTTAAAAGTTATGGAAGTAGTAATTTGTAGTCATGTGTATGTGTTTAATGTGTTGTAACTTAATAAAATATTTCATTTAGTTTAATATAAAACCTGTTCAGAACTGGTGGTCTGATTCATGAAGCATCACTTAAAAATATAGGTTATGACAGTTGTTTAAAGTTTCCCTCTGGGATTTTTAAATAACCAGCTTTATCAACTGCTAGGTCATAACAGGGTCAAAATCCTGGAACCCCCCCCTGCCTAACAGTACTGTGGGTATACTATGGACTGCAGTGGTTCAAGAAGGCAGTTCACCACAACATTTGTCCTACAGTGAGGCAACTCTTCGGGAGCCTATAGACAACTCCCATCAGTGACTTCTTCCCCTTGCTATTCCTTATTTCCACCTAAACTGATTCCACATCACAATCTTTTGTACATATATCACTACTCACCATCTCACCGATACCTTCTTTTATTAACAAAGCTACCCCATTTACTTTTCCTTTTTGCCTATTTTTCCGGAACTTTGAATACTCTTGAATGTCAAGTTCCCAGTCTTAGTCACCCTGCAACCATGTCTCTGTAATAGCTATCAAGTCATATCCATTTAGTTCTATTTAAGCCATCAACTCATCTATCTTGTTACAAATGCTGCGTGCAGTCAGATAAAGAGCCTTAAACTTTGAATTTTTACCATTATTACTCATTCTGGTTTTAATTTCTGCTGCACTCTTCTGCTTGCATTTTCTGCCCCTTCGTCACACTTTGATTATCGTTCACCTCTTCACTACCCTGCACCTCTGCTGTCTCGTTTCTTTTTTATTTTTTGAACTTCCCTTCAATTAAACCCTCCCCCCACTAGTTAGATTAAAGTCCTATCTACAACATTAGTTAAATGATTTGCCAGGACACTGGTCCCAGCATGGTTCAAATGAAGCCCATCCCAAAGGAATGGTTCTCTCTTTCCCCAGTACTGGTGCCAGTGCCCCCTGAATCAGAACCCAATTCTCCCGCACTGATCTTCGAGCCATGCATTTACCTCTCTAATCTTATTTATCCTATGGCAATTTGCACGTGGCTCAGGTATTTGTCCATGGTCAGGGACATGTGGGGGTAACTGCGACTGAGGCAGGTATGGAGATCCAGAATTTAGCTTTGGAGGAACCTCAGCCAGTGCCCTTGTCCAATCGGTACGAGATTCTTGCTCCTGGTGTGGACGAGGGCACAGACTGCAGGGAGGATGAGCAAGCTGACCAGAGCTCCGTGGTACAGAGCGCCATTCAAGTGCGGGCAGAAAAGAGAAATGTAGTAGTAATAGGGGATAGCATAGTTAGGTGAGTAGATGCTGTTCTCTGTAGCAAAGACAGAGAGTCCCAAAGGCTGTGTTGCCTACCTGGTGCCAAGGTTAAGGACAGCTCTTCTGGGCTGGAGAGGAACTTGGAGTGGGAGGGGAAGAATACAGTTTTCATGGCCCACATAGGTATCAATGACATAGGTAGGACTAAGATAGAGGTTCTGCTGAGGCCCAATGAGCAGCTCGGGCTAAACTAAAAAGCAGAACCACAAAGGTAATAATCCTAATCAGTTCATTTGTTCATTAAACTTGTAAATGGGGCAAATCCTTGGCTTCCCTGGGGAACCAATTCCACCCTTGCTGGGCCTCAGTACAGTTGCTGGGAGCTGGCAATTGTGCCATCAAAGACCATAAAAGGGCTCCAAATCTTACAACACTAAAGCATTTGTTCCTTGTGGAGATTAATGACTTTTCTATAAGTTTAGCTGCGCTATTGGGTGTTGAAGTGGAAAAGAACATTATCTAGATTGTTGAGCCTTTATCCGGCCTGTTTTCTGCCTTTGAAGGTGGTACATACTTGTTCCAATTCTCTGGGGTTTTGTTGGGATGGGCAGTATATATGCACCTTTGCAGGCTCCTATTACCTAAATTGAGTGTGCAGATGACCCTATTGCTAGATTTAGGAAGGGGTTTGCATCCTCAGAAGACAGAAGTTTACCAACTGCCAGGATTTTGTGGCCTTTATTCAGGGCACAGCTCCAACATTCTTTGTTTTAAGTTACAATTTATCCTCAAGAGTAGGCCAAGTGCCTCATGTTATCATCACCAACGAAGTAGATCATTTATACTGTGTAATTGAATCCCCTTTCTTGCCCCAAGTATTCATTGAATGCATGCTGATCTGTTTAATTTGAACTCTATTTTATTTGCTTTCTTAAATTGTAGCTATATTTTTATGAAATGCAGCCTCCAAAACCACTATAGGTTTGAGGAATACTTAAAGCTTGTCGTATCAGTATCGGGGATGAAATCTCAAAGAAAGGGCATCAGGGCAAAAACACTTCAATATTTGATGTCATACCTAGCACAAAGGAGGATGGTTGTGGTTGTTGGAGGCCAACCATTTCAGCCCCAGGACATCACTGCAGAAGTTCCTCAGGGTAGTGTCCCAAGTCCAATCATCTTCAACTGCTTCATCAATGACATTCCCTCCAGGCTAAGCTAAGAAGTGGGGATGTTTGTTGATGACTGCACACTGCTCAGTACCATTTATGACTCCTCAGATACTGAAGCAGTCTGTGTTCATATGCAGCAAGATCTGGACAGCATTCGAGCTTGCGCTGATAAGTGGCAACTAACATTCTCATCCCACAAGTGCCAGGCAATGACCATCTCCAACAAGAGAGAATCTGACCATCTCCCCTTGACATTCAAAGGCATTACCATCACTGAATCCCCCATTAGCAATATCCTGGGCGAGTCACCATTGACTAGAAATGTAACTGGGTCAGCCATATAAATATTGTAGTTACAAGGCCAGGTCAGAGGCAAGTAACTTACCTCCTGACTCCCCAAAGCTCGCCCACCATCTAAAAGTCACATGTCAGGAGTATGATGGAATACTTTCCAGTTGCCTGGATGAGTGGGGTTTCAACTACACTCAAGAAGCTCAACGCCATCAAGGCCAATGCAGCTTACTTGATTAATACCCCAAACACCACCTTAAACATTCATTCTGTCCACCACCAATGCACAGTGGCAGCAGGGTGTACCATATATACAAGATGCGCTGCAACAACTTGCTAAACCTCCTTTGACTGCAACTTCCCCTCCAAGCCACATACTATCCGGACTTGGAACGATATTACTGTTCATTCACTGTTGCCAGGTCAAAAGTTTGGAACTCCCTTCCTAACAGCATGGTGGGCTGTAAGACTCCGGTACTTAACTTGAGTTTAGATGGGGAATTTGGAGTTCAAGAACTCCAGTTCCCAGCGGGCCTCAAGACTTCGGTTTATGCGCCAGCCGGGAAAGGGCCACACATGCTCAGTTCGTCCATTTTCACGTCGTTAGACCAGGAACCAGCCTTGCACACATGCGCAAAGGAAAAAGGAGAAGAAACATCAGGTGGCCCAAAGAGGAGCACCATTGCAGAGAAGGTGTCCTGGGAAGCAGGACATGGAGATGGGGACAGGGGGAGGTCCCAAGCCAAGGGGGAGGTCTCAAACAAGGGATTGGGACATAAAGAGGTCTCAGAAAACAGTCCTAGGTAAAGGACAAGGACAGAGATCAGAAATAGATCTTGTTAAACAATATTGAGACAAAGCAGCAGGGCAATTGACTTTGAATTAAAGGGAGAGAGCTCCGGGGAGCAGCCCTGAAGTGAAGCAGGCTTGAGTGAAGCCCTGAAGATCCGAGAGGGCAGCCAGTGACTTTGTGGTACAGGCTAGAAGGGCAAAGGCATCCTTTGGTGCTGTGGTGTTCTGCTTGGCACGGCCGAAGATCTGAAATCGTGCTTGGAAGGTGAAGCTTGTATGTACATGGAGATTCAGAGGAAACAAATCTCAAAAGGCGAGATTGAAACCCTGCAGGTAGATCCTTGTTGAAGCCATCCTAGTGGGAGCGTCATTTGGAAGAGAGTTCCAAGGTGATTTCTTCGAAGGTGGAGATTAGAAACCCTCATGGGAAAGACAGAGTGTCAGTGAGACCGGTGTGAAAAAGCGTCTGGGTGGGTTGTTGAGAAATCCATAGAAATTGCTTTGGACACATCTGTCATTTACTTTGGCAGTGTGGTGTGTCTGTTCACAGTTCACCTGTTAATTCATATGTACCATGTACTGACCCTGAATGTTAGAGTATAAGATAGATATTGTAATTTGTTTTATCTTTCTGAATGTGTCTGTAAAGAGATAGCTGGTGCGAAGGAATAGGGAATATTTGAAACATATTCTTGTGTTTGTATTGACATCTTTCCAACATTTTTGCCTTGTGTAATATAGTTTATCTTTCTTGTTTAATAAATGTTATATTCTGTGTTAAAAGTTCATCAGCAGACTCCTGTGAATTTGTTCAATAACTTATCTCCACTGCTTCTAAAAAACAATGTGTTAGGATCTATCAAGCCAGGTTTCACTCTGGGATTTGACTTGTCCAGTATTAGCATCAGCTGGGATCATAACAGGGTGGGCTACAGTATTTCAAGAAGGTGGCTCACCATCACCCTCTCAAGGGTAATTAGGGATAGACAACAACTGCTAGCAGCCCTCATATCCCATGAATGAATAAATAAACTGGAGTCTTTCTACAGATGGGAATGCTACAGCATGACCATGACACTGCTAGTTTACAGGACCAGAGGGTGGTACCTTGATTTGAATAAGGTTAGCAGTGCATTGGGACTGCCAGTCTGCCAAAGAGGAACAGCAATTCAAAACTCTACCATGTCACGTGTTACCTGTAAGGCATATTTGGCACACATTACTGTTGTATTCTATCATTGTCCAGATCTTACATATAAAAGTAAAAGGGAATCCTTACCAACTTCATATTCAGCAAAGAAACCTCCTTTTGAGACAGAAATATCTGTTTTAAATTTAAGCCACAACGTGTTTCCACTAGTGGTAATGGGAGCCGGGAGGGTAGCACCACAGAACTTGCCGATTAGAGGATCCGTCCCTGCCTCACCATCATGAACCTAAAATCCAAATAAAATTTAGAGAAAGATCAAACTAAACATCTGCTTTTTCACAAGAAAAGTACTTCAGTGGTTCAGCAATATGGGTGTGTTCATCACTCAAATCATAATGAAAGAAACAGGCCACTGGATAAACAACCAATATTTAAGCAGAGACTTGAGCATTATTTTATTCATAAAGCTGTTTTAGTGATCTCTTAGTAAGGTCATAACTACTAGCTTAGGTTGGTTATCAGCACTTTTGCCACCAATCTGGTAGGTCCAAGCCCAGTACATAATCTCAACTGAAATCCAAGTGCAGTTAAGAGGGAGTATTGAATTGATAGAGGTCCCATCTTCTGGAACAGAGGTTAAAGGGAGGCCCCAGATGATTTAAAAATTCAATGGAGATGAAAATCTTCAGCACGTATCCCAATCTAAGTGTCGGAATCCATCAACACTCAGGAATTCCGCTGCTGACACTGCTAGTTTACAGGGTTAGAGGTAAGTACCTTCATTGAATAAAGTTTAAGGTGCATTGGGACTGCCTGACTGCCAAAGAGGCAGCAAATTTCAGAAGAGTGACTGGTCTTTCTTGGGGAGGGGCATGTCAGATCTTTGCCACACATCTCAAAGAATATTACCTCGCTCCTCCATCCCCACCTCAACAGCCCACTTTGTGGGGGAGTCACACTTGAATAAATCTTCTAAAATGATTTGTTTTTTCATCAGAGATCTCAGTGTGGATCCTCCTATTCAGCAGCCTGTTGTTGATCTCATCAGATGTATTGCCACTGATGGAGCACTGGGCCATTTTGAGAGCCGTGGGCACAGGAACTCCGAGCACTGGGAGTCCCCATTTCTTCTTATACCAAATGGTGTTTTTTCTTATTTATTCATTCACAGAATGAGGGCATTGTTGACAAGGCATTTATTACCAGTTCTGATTATGTTTGAGGCAGGTAAAAGGATGGGCATGATCCACTGTGTGCATGTCCAGTTTCTTGTGCTTTCTTAAATTACTGATACGCCCTTACACTCACCCAAACTGAAAGGGCAAACGTTACCATATGTACAATTAAACAAGCTCTTTGGTCTTTCATAGTAAAGAGTTGGCTTGGAGGAAGAGGTCAGTCACTCCAATAACCGTCTGAGCATTCCTTGATCAACAGCTGCTGTGACATGGTCACCAATTGTGTCCTAGTATCTTACCTGCACTAGGACAAGCATGCATACACCCAGTTGTGAGGGATCAGTTAAACAGTTCAAAAAATTGTCAGCAGATGGATCAGTAGTCAGAATGATAACCTAGCAGTAGAAGAGAGGGAGGCCATTGTTTCTTTACAGAAAGGGAAGAAAACAACCTCTCAAGGTTGACGAATCCAGGATCACAGAGGTTAGTCTTCAAAAGGGCAAATAATACGGGAGCGTCAATGTCATATGGTGGCAGTTTCACACTAATGGTTGGGACATGAATAAGTGAGAGGATTCTCATATCTGCAACATATTGCTGAAATCTTCTCATGACCTGCACGAGATCATTACTTTTCTCTTTGGAAACATCACTATAGTAGAAATAATAAAATGCATTATTCTGTTCAGAATAAGTAAGAGTTCAGAAAGTAGAAGCAGTCTGTGTGGAGGAAGGAGTCTGGTGGGGAAGGATGGAGTCTGGGGACAGGAAGGGGTAAGGGTGGAGGAAGGAGTAAGGGTGGAGGAGAGCGTAAGGGCAAAGGAGGGAGTAAGGGGTGGAGAGATTTCCAGGTGGAACGTGCAAGCGAATCAATGACTGCCTCCTGGGGAGCAAGCTGAGGGTGGTGTGGTAGGAGGGAGTGGTGAGTAGGAGAGGGGCAGAATGGGCCGGGTGGGTGGGAGGCTGAGGGTGCAATGGTAGTGGTAGAAGGGGCAGTGAGGTTGGTTGGTGGGGCATCAGAGGCAGGCACAGACCCTGGGGATGGAAAGGGTGAGGTCAGAGAGGTCATTGTGGATGGGGGTGGGATTTTCAGGAAGTTAGGCAATGTACAAGTTCACCTGGACATCCTGGAAAGAAAAAGGTTCTGGTTGGTAGGTGATGGTTGGGGGGGGTGGGAGTGGAAGGCGATGCCAGGGGGTCACCAGTGTTAGAGGAAAAGACATGGGTGACTGGGGGAGGGAAAAGGATGGGAGAACTGAGCACAAATGTGATGACTACCGTTTTTATCAAATCAAAAGTGATCAATGTGTGGGGGAGATGCAGGTCAGTTCAGATGGACAACTGAAAGAGAACCCCAGCAGGCAGCATTGAAAATACTCAGGACATTGAGCTAAGTGTGATGGAGGATGGCTCTGCCTGCATGGGAGAATGCTTGCACAAGGCTCCAAAAGGCTCTGCCACACTCACACTTCTCCCTCCAGAATTTCCTGTGGCTCAGCTGTATGCAGCTGAACTGCTAGTGGGGGGGATGCATGGGAAGGACTCGCCAAGCCTGCAAATGAAGCTGAAAGACACTATTGCATATTATTCAGTGAAAGGGGTGGAGACAGCTTGTGTAATGGTTGGCTCTAATGCTTATGATGACTTTAGTATAGGTTCTCTGGAGAGCCAAGGCCCTGAGGGCCCTGGCTTGCTTTGGCTTTCATCTAGTGGGCCAGCTGCTCCCTCTGTGGTGACAGAGGATGAGGTTGAGGGGCCACAGCCAAAGTAGACTTGGAGAGAGCCTTTGAAATTCCTGAGTGGATGGCCCAGGGGTGTCAGCTGCTGCTCCTCCTCCCTTTGGGAGCCCAAGGGTCCTGTCCTGGCTTCTTGAGGGGAAGGAGCACCTTGAGGGGCGTCGAAGTGCCCATTTCCCTCTCGTGTTTCCACTGCAGGAACTCACCCATGGCTACCGCGATGGAGTGCAGGTCTGCGCACATCTCTGAAAATTGCTGGACCAGGGACCCCATGACATCCACCATCCTTCCAATGGAGACCTCCATACATGCATATGTGGGCAGGCAGATCCACTCCTCCAACTCACATGCCACTCTGTTGAGGGCTTCCAACAGCTTTGCGTGATGTTCTCCCAACTTCTTCTGACTCCATGATGAGTTGGAAGGTCAAATCCAGAGACTCATCTGACTTAGACCTCACAGATGCTTCTTCCCCAGCAGTCCACAGAGTGCTAGGGAGTTTGACTGAACCTGCCTCCTCTTGCAGTTCCCCAGGCCGGATTAGTGACTCTGGTGAACCTCCTACAGCCAAAGTGGGTTAGAGGTGGCCTTCCACTATGTCCAGCAGGCAGCCCAGTGAGAGGTCACTAAATTTGGGGGCTGCCATCTTCTTTGCTTTCAGGGCCATCTGTGCCTGGAGCAGTCCTGGCCTGAAGACATGAAGTAGGCATGTGCTCTGGTACACTATAAATATGACACCTGGAGCGAGGAGGTCCTGTGGTCACAGTATGGTGGGCAAATCCAAACCCGCCTGCCAGTGAGCATGCATGTTCCCTGTGAATGCATTATTCATGAGGAAGAACACATTGGGAATGGGATGATCCAGCGCGAAAAGCCGCTCGTGCGACCAGTGGGTAAAACATCCTTTTTCCCACCCATTACCACACTTAGTGCAAATCTAGGACGATTCTACCCAATGTCTCAGTCTATATTATCAGACTCTCTGCTCAGCCCACTTTATTAGGGATGGGCAGAAAATGCTGGCCCAGCCCGTAGTGCCCACATCGCATTAATGAATAAAAGAAAACCCAGATTCAGTGGGGGCCGGGGCGGAGGCAGAATCCATCAAAGTATCATTGACCAGGATGCATGAAAGCCACAAATAACAAACAAAATGCTCTTAAATAATGTTTAGAAACATTACATGCTGGAATATTTAAGTGGGGAGCTGAAAAATGTTTAATTACATTACTGTGACTCAATCTTGAGCTGAATTCACCAATGGGTTTGAATCAATCCTATCAAGAGAGTTATTTTATTTAATCAAACTATTATGGAATCACAATGTGTTTTGGCTACAAGTCAAGTCATGGGCATTTTCTGAAACACTGTTCAAAGGAGTAGGCAATCTTCCAACCAGATCAGATTCACATACACAACAGCCCTGTGCCTAACAGACAAATTAGTAAAATAAAAAAAAGTGCTGACAGCTCCAATCTGTTTTTTCTCTACAGTAATCCTCCCACATATACACATGTACAAACTTCAAAGTAAAGCTTGACTCCTTTGTGTGGAAAGCTATACTTTTTACTATGTGCTGTCCCTCCCTAATTCACTACATGATTCTTACTACAGCACTATTATCTTGGGAAGGGTAGGGCTCAGTAAATCCTTATCCAGATGCAAAGAGCATTAAGATGGAAATCAAAGTTTTCCTGGTTACAGAACTATCTACTATTTCACGGGATTAGTGCAATCAGTCATTTTTTAAAACTGAGTACAACAACCCTTGAAAAATCCCATGACAATACTTTATGCCAGGTCAGTAACAGTGGCTGGTTGATATGAAAACAATGGATGGAATTTTCCCATCCTGCCCGCGGTGGGTTTCATGGCAGGCAGGAGCAGAGAATCTAGCGGGAGCCAAAAATTCAGAGTCCCCCTAGTGTGAAAAGGGTTTGTGATTCTCTCGATCGCAGATTAACGGCTGGTCAGGTGTCCTGCTGACAAGTGGTGTGAACGCCATTTGCATTCATTATTATCTCACAAATGCTCATTAAACATGCTGCTCACTGGAATTGTGTGGAGCCTTCCAATTTTGCAGTGCCCCAGTAGGAAATCACACCGGTCTGAATCACTTTTGAAAAAGACCGGCGTGCAGCAGTGGGAACTCATTTCGCTTGCGAGGTGCGTGCATAGCCTGCCTGCCATAGCACTGTGCTGGTCTCGTCTTGATGCCAGTGGAATGCCACACTGCTGGGGATGTAGAGTTTGTCTGCTCCCAGTGGTCCAGGAGTGGTCCAGCGGTACTCAGGCAGGCTGAACATTCAGAGACCAGTGTTTTGACTGGGGGGTGGAAGTGGTGGGGAAAGGATACCAGAACATGGGCCAGGCAAAGGGGCAGGAAGGCATAGAAAGGCAGAGGGGTGGAGGGAGAATGATGGAAGGCAGAGGGGCAGGAAGACTTGGCAAGAGGGTGGAGGAGGAGGGGGACGGATGGCAGGCAGAGTCGAGACCGAGGGGTGGGAAACCAGAGCCCGACAAGGGAAACTAAAATGCTGACAAACAAGGGGGTGGATGGGATACCACACAGACGAATGGGAACAGATGCAGGCCGACTCCAGCATAGGAAAATGTTTTAGTGTGGCACGAGGGATGGGTTGTACTGAGACTCATAAAGGTGGGGCGGTGGGAAGGGAGGCAGTGTATTGTTCATTCATGAGCGCAATGGGGAACTCATTGAAAGTCAAAGTTCTTTGCCTGGGGTTAACAGGTTGGAGACAGAGAATAAAGACACTCCTTGGGCTCACATTCAGCAGTAAGAGAGTAAAGACATTCCTGGAGCTCTGTGGACCTCACAGTCAAGAAGGAGAGAGAAGAGGCAGTCCTAGGGTGCAGTGGGCCATGCTACAGGGCCATGCAAGGCATGCACGTTTCACTCCCTTTTCAGGTAGGGGCAAGGGCTGTATGCTCAATTGGGATAACGCACAGCTTGGTGTGTAGGGCTTTTTCACAGTCCGTGTACATTGGCTTGTCTGTCTCTGTACTGGTCTGTAGAATGGTTATGGGAGGCATCCACAGCCTGTATTTGGGAAAAACATTATAAGGGGTGGGGGCGGAATGTGAAGCTTTCTTGGTGGGGAGGTCTTCTCTGTCAGTAACTGTGCACACAGCCTCTAGATGGAGAAGGATAGAGGGATGAGGTCCACACGGGGCATGGGCAAATCAACAGTGATGGGCTCGGGGGGAGGGTAGGAATGTTGGCCACAATGACAATGGGATCCAGTATTACTGGGGGAGGCTGAAGAATAACAGGAGGGAGCTCTACCTTCACATCATGAGGTTCCAGGTAAATTTCTGGGATGTAGATAGTGAGTGAGGGGGTGTAGAAGCTGGTCTTGAAGTAACAGTACAGGACCACTATTTTACACTCTTGAACTGATGGCACAGTTATAAATCAAAAGTAGAAGCGAGTCTGAACAGGAGGGGTCTGAGGCAGTGTGGGAGGAGCACATTGTTGGTCTAAGGGGCTTTTTCTGGAGGTGCCCTCTAACTTTTGATGCCACAAGATTAAAATGCAGTCAGAGCTGAGAGGAAGGGGGAGCACCTTCTTGAGAAGCTAGCTATTGGAACCCATGCCTTTTGCAGCACTGTAACAGGGAATTGTAGGAGTCACTGGCTTAATGTCACAGTCACTGAATTTCAATATTAACACACAGGAATGTGAAATTTGGGAACACAGTTAACCATTAAGCAGGTACCGGTGCTGCATATATGGCAACTCATCAATGAAAGACTTTCATGTGATTTCCAAAATTGGCATTCACAATGGGCCAAAGGGCATCCAGTCATTAATTATGAGCAACTTATTGTTAATTAGCATGCCAGATCTGAGATTGGAGCACTGCGCTAGGTCAGGTTGCACATGTCATATAAACCTTCTCCAACCTCTGTGGGATTCAGATATTAAGTCTCAAGAATGGCATCTTGGTCACTTCAATGTGCCTGTTAGTGGCTCAGATACAAGGCTGCATCAGCCATGAGGCTAGTGGGCCAGAGCCACTGCAGGGTATTACAGTTGCTATTAGTTCAAGATTGAGAGCTTCACTGTGTTCACCATTAACCTATTCAATCTATCACCTCAGAGAGGAGGACAAAACAATTATGAATCCAGGGCTCAATGCTGCCTTTTTGAGGGTTCTCATAGAATGGAGGAGGAGAAGAAGGGACAGGCAATGCCGAGCACATCTTAAGGAGGAGGCCCTGCCTGAGGCCCAGGGAGGAGGGGAGCCACAGCAAGAACATGAGAATCAGGAGGATAGACCCAGACCATGGAGGTGATTCTCTAGACCAACTGTCTATAGAAAAAGACTCTCCTATTTGCAGATGAGTGTGAGACAATGCTGTGCACGTCTGCACTTGTCCCAAGCTCTGGTGGATCACATCTGCCACATCCCTAGTGAGGAACTAATACCCCATGGAGTTGGAGGCTTTTGCTTGCCAGTGGCCTTGATGGTTACCACTGCACTCAATTTCCAGAGATCCACAGGGGACCCATGCAGCATCTCACAGTGCCACACACATTGATGCATCAAGGAGGTCACAGGTGTCCTCTACAACAAGCCACATCACTCTGAGTTTTGTGCTTGGTGAAGATAGCAAGGGTATGAAATTCAATGGGTTTGCAGCTATCTAAATGTTCCCAAGAGTGCAGGATTCAATCGACTGCACCCATGTGTCTTTAAGGGCTCCATTGCAGCAGCCCCTAATGTTTATCTACTGTAAAGGTTTCCATTCCATCAATGTTCAACTGGTCTGTGATCATCAGTTGCTCATAATGCACATTTGTGCCAGGTACCCTAGGAATTGCCATGACTCATACATCCTGAGTCACTCACAGATGCTTCAGATATTCAAAGAGCATGAACATCCACAAGGATGGCTGCATGGGGATAAGGGATACCCACTGAAACGTTGGCTCATGACACCTATGTGTCGGCCGCAGAGTATTTTGGAGCAGAGGAACAACGTGGCTCACAGCTACACACGGTCCCTAATCAAGCAGACCATTGGCATTCTTAAGATAGTATTTTTAAGAGGCACTTCCAAATTTTGGACCGCTCGGGTAGTGCACTGCAGTACACTCCAGATAGGGAGGGAGTGTATCCAACATCATTGTTATGGGTTGCGCCGTTCACAACCTGGCACTGCAAAGGTGAGATCCCTTGCCAGAGGGAGAACTGGAGAAGGATGAGAGCTCTCAGAGGGTGAACAGCAGGAGAGCCAGGAACCTGAAGAGGGTGATGAGCTTCAACATCTATAGGATGATGCCATCGCGGAAGCATGACATGGAAGACATGCCCGTGCCACTTTAATTGCTACCAGATTCTAGGAGGAGTAAAGTGAAGGCATTGGGAGATGGGCACATTTCTCCTGTCTCTTAATGCCATTCCATTGCATTGAAAGGTATGTCCAACCGGTCACATCGTGAGCAGGTTCAACATTCAGATTTGCACCTTCCAGCCGCATGATTGACCAGGCCATAATCTCTAAGAATTTCAGCGGTGCACCCTGTATATGTTTGCTCTGAGAAGTGAAAGTCGACACAATAATGAGAGCACTGCAGCAACATACTCGATGCATTCGTCGCCACATAATTGAGAAACTACAGCAGCCAGTGAAATGAAATCCTCCAGAACAGGTCTTGTCCTTTGGCACTACCACTTATGGCACCAGGACAAATGCAGGCAATAAAACCTCCTGCTGATTACCATGTACCACCCTCCCTCAGCTGATGAATCAGTGCTCCTCCATGTTGAACACCACTTGGAGGAAACACTGAGGGTGGCACAGAATGTATTTTGGGTGGGGGACTTCAATGTCCATCACCAAGAGTGGCTCAGTGGCACCACTACAGACCGAGCTGGCAGTATCCTAAAGGACATAGCTGCTAGGCTGGGTTTGCGGCTGCTGGTGAGGGAACCGACAAGAGGGAAAAACATACTTGACCTCCTCCTCATCAGCCTGCATGCCACAAATGTATCTGTCCATGGCAGTGTCAGTATGAGTAACCAATGCAAAATCTTTGTGGAGACAAAGCCCCGTCTTCACAACAAGGATACTCTCCATCGTGTTGTGTGGCACTACCATCATGTTAAATGGGATAGATTTCAACCAGATCTAGCAACTCAAGATTGGACAACCATGAGGCGCTGTGGGCCATCAGCAGTACCAGAATTATACTCAACCACAATCTGTAACCTCAGTGCCCTGCATATTCCCTACTCTACAAGTACCAGCAAGCCAGGGAATTGACTCTGGTTCAAGGAAGAGTGCTGGAGGGCATGCCAGGAGCAGTATCAAGCATATTTACCAATGAGGTGTCAACCTGGTGAAGCTAAAACACAAGACTACTTGCGTGCCAAACACCATAAGCAACTGATAGACAGAGCTAAGCATTTCCACAACCAATGGATCAGATCTAAGCTCTACAGTCCTGCCACATCAAGTTGTGAATGGTGGTGGACAATTAAACAACTCACTGGAGAAAGAGGCTCCACAAATATCCCCATCCTCAATGATGTGGGAGCCCAGAACATCAGTGCAAAAGATAAGGCTGAAGCATTTGCGATAACCTTCAGCCAGAAGTGTTGAGTGGATAGTTCATCTCAGCCTCCTCTGAAGGTCCCCAGCGTCACATATGCCAGTCTTCAGCCAATTCAATTTACTTCACATGATATCAAGAAATGGCTGAAGGTACTATATACTGCAAAAGCTATAGGCCCTGACCATATTATGGCAATAGTACTGAAGACTTATGCTCCTGAACTTGCCCTGCCCCTAGCCAAGCTTTTCCAGTACAGCTACAACCCAGGCATCTAACCAGCAATCAGGAAAATTGCCAAGGTATGTCCTGTACACACAAAGCTGAAGAAATCCAACCCTGCCAAATACCATCCCATCAGTCTACTGTCCACCATCAATAGAGTGATGGAAGGGGTCATCAATAGTGCTATCAAGCAGCTTAGTAATAACCTGCTCACTGACATTCAGTTTGGGTTCCACCAGGGTCACTCAGCTCCTGACTTCATTACAGCTTTGGTTCAAACATGGGCAAAAGAACTGAACTCCAAAGGTGAAGTGAGAGTGATTGCCCTTGACATCAAGGCAGCATTTGACTGAGTGTGGCATCAGGGAGCCCTAGCAAAACTGGAGTCAACGGGAATCGGGGGAAAACTCTCTACTGATTGGAGTCAAACCTAGCTCAAAGGAAGATGGTTGCGGTTGTTGGACGTCAATCATCTCAATTCCAGGACATCACTGCAGGAGTTGCTTAGCGTAGTATCCTAGGCCCATTCATCTTCAGCTGCTTCATCAATGACCTTCCATCCACCAGGTCAGAAGTGGGAATGTTCGCTGATGATTGCACAATGTTCAGCACCATTCACAACTCCTCAGATACTGAAGCAGTTCATGTCCAAATGCAACAAGGCCTGGACAATATCCAGGCTTGGGCTGACAACTGGTGAGTAACATTCACGCCACACAAGTGCCAGGCAATGGCCATCTCCAACAAGAGAGAATCTAATCATCACCCTTTGACATTCAATGGAATTACCATCGCTGAATACCCCACAATCAACATCCTGGGGTTTACCATTGACCAGAAACTGAACTTGACAAGCCATATAAATACAGTGGCTATAAGAACAATAAACTGCGGAGGCTGGAAATCCAAAACAAAAACAGAATTACCTGGAAAAACTCAGCAGGTCTGGCAGCATTGGCGGAGAAGAAAAGAGTTGGCGTTTCGAGTCCTCGTGACCCTTCAACAGAACTAGGTGAATCCAAGGAGAGGGGTGAAATATAAGCTGGTTTAAGGTGGGGGGGGGTGGAGAAGTGGAGTGGGGTGTGGTTGTAGGGACAAGCAAGCAGTGATAAGAGCAGATAATCAAAAGATGTCACAGACAAAAGAACAAAAGAACACAGAGGTGTTGAAGTTGGTGATATTATCTAAACGAATGTGCTAATTAAGAATGGATGGTAGGGCACTCAAGGTATAGCTCTAGTAGGGGTGGGGGGGCATAAAAGATTTTAAAATAATGGAAATAGGTGGGAAAAGAAAAATCTATATAAATTATTGGAAAAAACAAAAGGAAGGGGGAAGAAACAGAAAGGGGGTGGGGATGGAGGAGGGAGTTCAAGACCTAAAGTTGTTGAATTCAATATTCAGTCCAGAAGGCTGTAAAGTGCCTAGACGGAAGATGAGGTGCTGTTCCTCCAGTTTGCGTTGGGCTTCACTGGAACAATGCAACAAGCCAAGGACAGACATGTGGGCAAGAGAGCAGGGTGGAGTGTTAAAATGGCAAGCGACAGGGAGGTTTGGGTCATTCTTGCGGACAGACCGCAGGTGTTCTGCAAAGCAGTTGCCCAGTTTACGTTTGGTCTCTCCAATGTCAGAGGAACTGTTTTTGAAGGTAGCATCAAACAGTTCCTCTGACATGTCCTCCTTCTTCCTTAACCAAGGTTTTCAACCCACGGTCGTTGACAGGGCCCTCAACCATGTCCGGCCCATCTCCCGTGCATCCGCCCTCATGCCTTCTCCTCCCTCCCAGAAACATGATAGGGTCCCCCTTGTCCTCACTTATCACCCCACCAGCCTCCGCATTCAAAGGATCATCCTCCGCCATTTCCGCCAACTCCAGCATGATGCCACCACCAAACACATCTTCCCTTCACCCCCCCCGGCGGCATTCCGAAGGGATCGTTCCCTCCGGGACACCCTGGTCCACTCCTCCATCACCCCCTACTCCTCAACCTCCACCTATGGCACCTCCCCATGCCCACGCAAAAGATGTAACACCTGCCCCTTCACTTCCTCTCTCCTCACCGTCCAAAGGCCCAAACACTCCTTTCAAGTGAAGCAGCATTTCACTTGCATTTCCCCCAACTTAGTCTACTGCATTCGTTGCTCCCAACGCAGTCGCCCCTACATTGGAGAGACCAAATGTAAACTGGGCGACTGCTTTGCAGAACACCTGCGGTCTGTCCGCAAGAATGACCCAAACCTCCCTGTCACTTGCCATTTTAAAACTCCACCCTGCTCTCTTGCCCACATGTCTGTCTTTGGCTTGCTGCATTGTTCCAGTGAAGCCCAACGCAAACTGGAGGAACAGCACTTCACCTTCCGACTAGGCACTTTACAGCCTTCCGGACTGAATATTGAATTCAACAACTTTAGGTCTTGAACTCCCTCCTCCATCCCCACCCCCTTTCTGTTTCTTCCCCTTTCCTTTTGTTTTTTCCAATAATTTATATAGATTTTTCTTTCCCACCTATTTCCATTATTTTTAAATCTTTTATGCCCCCCCACCCCCACTAGAGCTATACCTTGAGTGCCCTACCATCCATTCTTAATTAGCACATTCGTTCATATAATATCACCAACTTCAACACCTCTGTGTTCTTTTGTTCTTTTGTCTGTGACATCTTTTGATTATCTGCTCCTATCACTGCTTGCTTGTCCCTACAACCACACCCCCTCCCCCACCCCCCACCCCCCCTTCCTTAAACCAGCTTATATTTCACCCCTCTCTTTGGATTCACCTAGTTCTGTTGAAGGGTCATGAGGACTCGAAACGTCAACTCTTTTCTTCTCCGCTGATGCTGCCAGACCTGCTGAGTTTTTCCAGGTAATTCTGTTTTTGTTTTAAATACAGCGGCTACAAGATCAAGTCGGAGGCTAGTAATCTTGTGGCGAGCAACTCACCTCCTGACTCCCCAAAGACTGTCCACTATCTACAAGGCACAGGTCAGGAGTGTGGTGGAACACTCTCTGCTTGCCTGGATGAGTGCTGCTCCAACAGTACTCAAGAAGCTCGAAAGCATCCAGGACAAAGCAACCTGCTTAATTGGCACCCCATCCACAAATGTTTACTCCCTCCACCACAGACGCACAGTGGCAGCAATGTGTTCCATCTACAAGATGTACTGCAGAAACTCACCAAGGCTCCTTAAACAGAACCTTCATTACCCACGACTGCTACAATCTTGAAGGACAAGGGCAGCAGACACATGGGAACACCGTCGCCTGGAAGTTCCCCTCTAAGCCACTCATCATCCTGAATTGGAACTATATTGCCACTCATCCATGATTACTGGGTCAAAATCCTGGAACTCCCTCCCTAATGGCACTGTGGTGTCCCTATACCACATAGATTGCAGTGGTTCAAGAAGGCAGCTCACCACCATCTTCTCAAAGGCAACTAGGGATGGGCAATATATGCTGACCTAGCCAGCAATGCCCACATCCCATGAATAAGTTTTAAAAAACTACCACTGAGGGGACACAACTGCTGCTAATCTTTCAAGGCTGCTGAGCTGTCCTCACACAATGGTGTGCAGTGAGGAAAAAAAGTTACAAGCGCATTAAGCACACACTTCTAATAAAGATTTAAACATGATATCACACAAGAGTGCAGAAAATATCTTCACTGAGGTTGACATCACAAGAATGTGAATCTCTCAAAGGGAGATTATCACTGAGTGGGAGCGTGGCTAAACCTTGAAATAAGAGGATTCTTATGTACATAATCACAATGCCTTCAGCTGACCAAGCCATTCAAATGTATTAACAAAAGTGCAATATTTTTACAGTGGTTGCACACCCATAACCCAAAAGCGATGTTAAAATTTCTTAACTTTCCTAACTCTACCACCACGCCTGGGTGCGGCCCCAACATCTGCAGCGAGGTGGAGGCAGGCTGCTGACTGTTACGTCCTGATGTCTGTGATGACCTTGGCGGACATCCTCTTGTTGCCCGAGGCCTGGAGAAGCCCTGGCCTGATAAAGGTCTCATGCTGAGGAGCAGACACACCCTCCTCGGCCTGAGCAGCTGGAATGGATGGGGTTGCAGGCAGGGGGGATTCAGAGCAGCTGAACACCCTTGGAGTGTCCTGAGTGGAGGCCTCCAGGGGGGTCCAGCTGATGATCATCCTCCCTATGGATGCCTGAGGTCCCCTCCCTGACACTTAGAGGAAAAACGGCATCTGGAAGGAAGTCAAGGCGCCTCATACCCTTCTTGCCTAGACACTGATGGTGCCCACCAGTGTGTGTGGCCATGGGGTCCAGGGCTAAGTGCAAACCTGCTGGACCAAGGTCTCCATAGCGGTCGCCAATCTTCCCATGGTGACCTGGAGGTGCATGTCAGAGCCACGACAACAGACAGAACGCGGACAGACTCCTCCATCCTTCACTCCAGCCTGCTCAGTGGCTACTCACCTTGACCTGGATGAAGACAAAAAAAGAGGAGTGTTATGAGAAGGGGTAGAACATAGATTGGGAAAACAAAAACAGAATTACCTGGAAAAGGTCTGGCAACATCAGCGGAGAAGAAAAGAGTTGACGTTTCGAGTCCTCATGACCCTTCCACAGAACTTATAGATTGGGAAACATGTGTGTGGTAAGCCCTCTCCAGGAGAGGCTGAGGATGGAGTTTGAGCAGCATGATAGATGAGATGATGGTGATGTGAAACTTTTTGTGATACAATCAGTGGTGACTTGGGTCCCCTGCTAATGGTTGTGTGAGATCCCAGAAGAGAGTAGCCCTTTGAGTACATGATGCCATAATGGGAGTTTGATATTGGAGCGAGTTGAAAATGACTTACCCTGGTGGAGCAGATGAGATCATTCATCCTCTTCCTGCACTGGATAATGTTTCAGGTGCAGGGGCCAGCCACAAGGACCTCCTCTGCTATGGCCTACAGGCCACGGAGGTGAGGCTGGTGTGCTTCTTGAAGCCATTCCTGGGATAAAACACATCTCTATGCTGCTGCACTCCTCGGATCGAGGCCTTGAGGGCGTCAGGGCAGAAGTGGGGTGTAGCCTTCTCTTTCTGGCTTGGAGCTTTCCTCGTCTGGTTGCCAGACATCTCTGTGGGTCTCCTGGAAACAGCTGGGCTGGAGACAGTGAAATATGTATGCTCGGGTGGCATTTAAATATGACGCCCAGGCCTTCGACCCCGTTAGTTAATGGCAGGGCAGAGGAATCAGCTCCAGGTGATTCAGAGAGATACCCACCTGTGCATTATTAATAAGCTTTCAAGCACTGAATCGGGGGTGATTTCCCACCATTCCAACTAGGGGAAATTACGCCACGGAACCGATCCACCACGGCACTTAGTTTCAAAAACAGAAAATTTCGCCCAATGTATCTCATAAGACTGTATGTATCCACAGTGCCAAATGACAGTCTAACCTGTTGGTCTCCTACATTGCAAAGTTACAGCAACTGCAATTGGTTTACTTTTAAAGTGATCAATACTCAGTGCATTTATAACAGTAAGTTCATAAAAGCATACTTATAAAGTGTAGAGAATGGATAATTCACCTCTATGTATGCTGAGGAACAGCTGTCATGGGATTCCAACTCTATTTGTGTGAACTGGAGGTGAATGCGCTCCCCCATGGGCTGCCGGATAATGTAGATACATTGCCTGCTGCTGGGGTATGGATTAGGCCAGTTGGGAGAGGTGAGAATGCCTTTACTATCTTCATATGTTCCTCCACAGCCAGGGTCAGCTATTTGTTCAGAAGACAGAACACACAACTGTTAGTTCAACCATTTGTTCCAAAGGATTTTGGCTCTACACCAGAGACATTTGTTGCAGCATTTGTTCTTTTAATTCTTCACAGAAATGACTGGTGAGAAAATAATGGCACAGAAATTCCAGGGACCCTTATACCTCAGCACAAGACCAGAGACCCCTGTCCCAAATCTTGGGATAGGGTTATTTTTATATCTTGGCAGGGCACATCAGTAGTGCCTACCTTGGCTCATCTCCCTCCACTTTTTCAAACTTGGAACAGTGCCCTGTCACTGCACCTAAAGACCCCCCCGAGGCTCAAGTTGGCCAAATAAAAAAATAAATCTGATAAGTCTTCAGTTCGTACAGGAGCCACTCTTCCACTTCAGACAATGATACAGGAAATACATCTCCCCACTGATGTTGGCTGACTCAGTGTGAATTTATTTCTAGTATTTTCTGTATGTTTTTCACACATAAATGATACTTGCTAATAAAGGAAATGTCAGTTTATATGAAGTTGCTATGCCTTAAAGCAAATATTGTTTTTGTTGTATTAAACATTAGGGAGAATAAAAAAAACAGAGCAAGAAAAGCCATTAGGTCAGACATACAGTTTTTTTTCACAATGGCTCTATTATAGCCATTTCCTCTTTCGGAAAGATCGTACAAGGTCTTTCCAACAGGCTTCCTTTTAAAATGCCAATCTAATCTTAAAACTATTTATACACCCTGGACCTTTTCCACACAGTATTCACCCTCTACACCTATATTAATCCTTATAATCTTTAATCTTGTTCCTAACTGGATATTTTTTCAGTTCTTTTTAAAGGTGACAGAACATGAAATTATTTGTGGGGACCTCATTCCACTGTTGCATGCAAGGGAAGAAATCTTCCAAATCTCAATTTTTCCCCCGAGATTTATTGATTTTATACTTCTGTCCTCAGATTCTGTATTCACAGAAGAAATTAAATGAACTACTTACATCTAAATTATATATGCAACTGCATGAGGCATGTTTTTATTTTCAAACAAGTTCTTCCTACATTTTACTATATAGATCAACCAAATATCAATGTCTCTCAGCAATTGGAGGATATTTAATGCAAACGCAGGACAGTATACAAGTTTTAAACAGGTGCAGCACATCTAATAACATCTGAAGCATAACATGTAAATGCTTACGTGGTAATGTAATGTACGTGATTTGAAACCCTCGGTCACTGACATTTTTATTACTGTGGAAATGAATTCTTGCAGAAGGGCCAGATGTCTGTAGTGGGGGAGGATTGTTTGAGCTACAGTACTTCTGAAGGATGGGATCTTTGTCCAGAAGACCATCTCTAATCTAGATATAACAATAATCAGTAAATATTGATAACTGCAGCTTTGCTATATGCACATTAAATACACAGAAAGAACACATGCTCATACAAAGAAGTATCAAACCATACACACTATATGGCAAATCAGACACAGGGGAATGAATGGTTTCCAACTGTGCTGCAATTCCCATGAGGAACATTACTAACACCTAACATGCACAAAACACAAAAAGAAGCAGATGAAGAATCAAACCATGCACATCTGTACACTATGGCATGACTAATATGGTTCCAATGCAGAGGCACCAGGGTCCTTGGGCTATAAAATCAAGGCTGTGTGACAAAATTAAGTATCTGTATCTAAGATAATAATGGCTTTCTAAATGTTATTACACTACATAGTAGGCTATAAATCAGCTTTGGTCATAGAAATCATGGGCAGGATTTCCCCTCATGCGGTGGGCAGCCCCGGGGGTGGCCGCATAATGGTCCGCCGCCTGCAATGGGGCCCCAACTGCGATTTCATGCCGGCTGGCCAATTAATGGCCAGCGTGAATCACACGCTGATAACCTCAGCACTGCTGGGGTGGGGGTGGGAGGAGCGTGAGCGCTGAAGTCAGCGCATGCACAGGGGTGTGCTCGGTGAAAGCTCCTTGAAGGCACAGAGCTGCTTCAGGGAGCTGAAGATTTTTAATATCTCAAATGAAGATTTTAAAAATAAGGAAAACATGCCTTCACATGTGACTCTGTCATATGAACAGGGATTTGTGAAAAACAAGTTTTAAAAACTTTTATTGCTATAGGAAACCTCATCCCACCGTGGATGAGGGTTCGCAAAAAAGGTTGGACGGGCAGTGAAAAATTCAATTTAATTAATTGATTAATGGGCTTAATAGTTCTCTTAATTGTTGGCAGGCATGTTGCAGACTCTCGCATGCGCCCGCCGACCGAAATATCACGCAAGTGCGCAATGAAGTCAGGACACTTGCCCCACATCATCGTGCGCACACATGCTGAGCTGAAAATCCTGCCCCATGTTTAGCTCAGTTTGATACATTGATTTAATGAGCTGGTTGGACACTGGGTAGTTTGTTCTAGGTAGAAGCCAAGCTATTCAATTCAATCCAATAAAGGCATGCTCTATGGTTTCTTCAAATATTAGTTTTTTAGGCATGGTTTTCTTTTTATCCTCTAACCAGCCATGAAGTATCTGACAGGTCCAGTTTAAAGATTCAAACAGCCTTAGGTAGACTCTTTGACTTAGAAATTGTGTTAATGCTGACAGATTGGCATGAAGTGGGTGAAGAAAACACCCAATATTGGGCCTTGGATTTCATTTAAATCAAAACAGTGAGCAACTGGGGCATGCTGGGTGTCCCCAGTTAGCTCGCTGGAAAATTGGACTTTTGACCACTGTGTCACTGGCAACGGTCTCAGGTGTGGCCTTACAGAAGGGGTAGGACATGTATGGAGGGGAATGATCGGGAGCCAGCACAGCTCTTCGGTACTGCAGTGGGAGGACCACTTCTGCTTCTGCCAGTTCTAGATTCAGCTTAGTATTTAACAAAAATACCTTTTTGGAGCCTTGCAGCAGTGCCTTTGAGGACTGCAGTTAGCCCTCATGTAAACTATGTTTCCTGCACGGGAACATAGGCCGGGATTTTCCATGCCTGCTGGCATCAGGCATGTTCGGTGGTGTGAACGGACAATATGGTGAGATGGCCAAAAATCGGTTTCATGGCGTTGTGAAACCAGTTGGCGATCATCCACTCAGCCCGTTGATGGCAGGCCATGTTCCCCGCCATCAGATGTCAAGAACCTCACTGTAACACATCAGCATATCATTATAAGGCCAGTCTGGCGGACTTATCCCACCCCGCTGGATCGTCTGCCCATGTTGACAGGAAAACACACCGGTACAGAACATGTATACAGAGGGTGCAGAATCTTGTTGAGGTATCAGGGGTGCCTGCCAGCTGGAGAGCCAGTGAGAGACCCGCTGAACCACAAGCCAATCAGGCAGTGGCGAGGCCACTGTTGGGCCTTCCCTTGGAATCAAGACCCCAAGGGAGTGTAAGCCCCACCTAGCCAATCAGAGGCCAGCAGCACCACTAAGAAGGCCAAGCTGCAGAACACCCCTGGAGTCCCAGGATCACAGGGGACCAGGCTACAGGAAATAACATGTCGGGGGTAGGGGGAGGTGTTTCACTGAGTGGATGTCGTGGGGAGAGGGGGGAAGGAGGGGTTGGAAGCAAGGGCAAGGGGGTAGCTCTTAGTGGGCCCTTCCTGATATCCAGTCCCTCGCTCAGGCGCAGAGTGACTTTGATCAAGGGACTTTCCCACCCCGAAGTGACAAGCAGCCCGCACAGTTTTCACCTGTCCTGTACACCACATGGTGACAGGCCCGCAGCTAGGTTAATACCAGCAGCGGCAGCATCAGCCCTTAAGTCGTCATTAATATGCCACGTAAGGGCCTCAATTGGCAGCAGAGCACCCAGAAATTTTGGTGGAGGTGGAAAGGCAGCAGGGTTCAAGTATACCATCACCCTGTGTAATTACATGCCCTTCTGACTCCAAGCTCGTCGCCAGCGACAGCAGGGAGATTCTGTCCACAGTTTAGGGAAGAGTGATGCAGACTCCCCAAAACATGTCCCAGAAATATTTGTCCCAAATGGGCATGCAATTATGAAAATCAATAACAATTGCATTTATGGAGACCCATGATTCTAGCCTGGAAGTCCCCACTTCTGTGCTTCAGGAGGCTGACAAACTTCTTGCCCCTTGGCGTTCTGACCTTTATGCTGGGGTTTGAGTTTTTTAATACAGCCCTGCCCCCCCATCCCCATCCATTTCCACCCCACTCCCACCCACAACTTATCCATTATTTGTTGAGGAGAGGAGCTTGGAGGCTCTGTACCCACAAGGGAATCCTGGAAACTAGGCCGAGTTGTCAGAACTCAGTATATCTGGGCCCTAGTGATGTTTGTGAAACTGTTGAGGAATTTTGGTTCTATAGAATGTGTTTAGCATTTTTTACCTCTAGGTAGTCAGAACTGCAATTTGGATGGTGTCCGATGTGAAGGCGTCCAAATGAAAAAGTAATCACCAAGTTGAAGCTGACAGAAATAGTCCAATAGCAGTCTCTGTTGGGCGGATAGTTGCCTGGGTAACCCGGTGAACTAATAGCACCATAGATTTCACTGAGATGGCCACCACAATCTGAAAAAGTGAAAGGTACAGGTGATGCAGGGTGTAAGGTTTGTTATACAGCAAGTTCAGGTCTAGCAATAAAAAAAATACGTTAGTGTAATTAAAACAAAGGTTTTGCAATAGTTTTTCACTACAACAATAATTTGCAATTATACTGTGCTTTTGGCATTAAAAATTGCACGAAACATTTCAAAGAAGAGAAGAAAAAGAAGAAAGAGAAGGGAAGAAAAGGGGAAAGGAGAGATGAAGGGGAGGAAAGGAACGTGAACAATTCCAAGGCACTTTATGGGCATTTAAGTACTTATGAAGTGTTTTCACTTTTGTAATGTCTGGAATGAAGCAGCCAAATTGTGCACAGCAAATCTCAAAGACAGTAATGTCAATGACAAACTCTGTTTTAATGATAACAAAAACAGAATTACCTGGAAAAACTCAGCAGGTCTGGCAGCATCGGCGGAGAAGAAAAGAGTTGGCGTTTTGAGTCCTCATGACCCTTCAACAGAACTAGGTGAATCCAAGGAGAGGGGTGAAATATAAGCTGGTTTAAGGTTGGTGGGGCGGGTGGGGGGGGGGGGGGTGTTGGGTGGGGGAGAGAAGTGGAGGGGGGGTGGTGTGGTTGTAGGGACAAGCAAGCAGTGATAGGAGCAGATAATCAAAAGATGTCACAGACAAAAGAACAAAAGAACACAGTGGTGTTGAAGTTGGTGATATTATCTAAACGAATGTGCTAATTAAGAATGGATGGTAGGACACTCAAGGTATAGCTCTAGTGGGGGTGGGAGGGGCATAAACCATTTAAAAATAATGGAAATAGGTGGGAAAAGAAAAATCTATATAAATTATTGGAAAAAACAAAAGGAAGGGGGAAGAACCAGAAAGGGGGTAGGATTGGAGGAGGGAGTTCAAGACCTAAAGTTGTTGGATTCAATATTCAGTCCAGAAGGCTGTAAAGTGCCTAGTCAGAAGATGAGGTGCTGTTCCTCCAGTTTGCGTTGGGCTTCACTGGAACAATGCAGCAAGCCAAGGACAGACATGTGGGCAAGAGAGCAGGGTGGAGTGTTAAAATGGCAAGCGACAGGGAGATTTGCGTCATTCTTGTGGACAGACCGCAGGTGTTCTGCAAAGTGGTCGCCCAGTTTAGGTTTGGTCTCTCCAATGTAGAGGAGACCGCATTGGGAGCAACGAATGCAGTAGACTAAGTTGGGGAAAATGCAAATGAAATGCTGCTTCACTTGAAAGGAATGTTTGGACCCTTGGACGGTGAGGAGAGAAGGAGAGAAGGGGCAGGTGTTACATCTTTTGCGTGGGCATGGGGAGGTGCCATAGGTGGGGGTTGAGGAGTAGGGGGTGATAGAGGAGTGGACCAGGGTGTCCCGGAGGGAACTATCCCTACGGAATGCCGCCGGGGGGGGGTGAAGGGAAGATGTGTTTGGTGGTGGCATCATGCTGGATTTGGCGGAAATGGCGGAGGATGATTCCTTGAATGCGGATGCTGGTGGGGTGATAACTGAGGACAAGGGGGACTCTATCATGTTTCTGGTAGGGAGGAGAAGGCATGAGGGCAGATGCGCGGGAGATGGGCCAGACACGGTTGAGGGCCCTGTCAACGACCGTGGGTGGAAAACTTCGGTTAAGGAAGAAGGAGGACATGGCAGAGGAACTGTTTTTGAAGGTAGCATCATCAAAACAGATGCAGCGGACGCGAAGGAACTGAGAGAATGGGATGGAGTCCTTATAGGAAGCAGGGTGCGTGGAGCTGTACTCGAGGTAGTTGTGGGAGTTGGTAGGCTTGTAATGGATATTGGTGGACAGACTATCACCAGAGATTGAGACAGAGAGGTCAAGGAAGGGAAGGGAAGTGTCAGAGACGGACCACGTGAAAATAATGGAGGGGTGGAGATTGGAAGCAAAATTAATAAATTTTTCCAAGTCCCTACGAGAGCATGAAGCAGCACCGAAGTAATCATCGATGTACCGGAGAAAGGGTTGTGGAAGGGGGCCGGTGTAGGACTGGAACAAGGAATGTTCCACATACCCCATAAAGAGACAGGCATAGCTGGGGCCCATGCGGGTACCCATAGCCACACCTTTTATTTGGAGGAAGTGAGAGGAGTTGAAGGAGAAATTGTTCAGTGTGAGAACAAGTTCAGCCAGATGGGGGAGAGTAGTGGTGGATGGGGATTGTTCGGGCCTCTGTTCGAGGAAGAAGCTAAGGGCCCTCAGACCATCCTGGTGGGGGATGGAGGTGTAGAGGGATTGGACGTCCATGGTGAAGAAGAAGCGGTTGGGGCCAGGGAACTGGAAATTGTTGATGTGACGTAAGGTGTCAGAGGAATCACGGATGTAGATGGGAAGGGACTGGACAAGGGGAGAGAGAATGCAGTCAAGATAACGAGAAATGAGTTCCATGGGGCAGGAGCAAGCTGACACGATCGGTCTACCGGGACAGTTCAGCCCGCTTCTACATCTTACCCAAAATCCACAAACAGAACTGTCCCGGTAGACCGATCGTGTCAGCTTGCTCCTGCTCCATGGAACTCATTTCTCGTTATCTTGACTCCATTCTCTCTCCCCTTGTCCAGTCCCTTCCCACCTACATCCGTGATTCCTCTGACACCTTACGTCACATCAACCATTTCCAGTTCCCTGGCCCCAACCGCTTCTTCTTCACCATGGACGTCCAATCCCTCTACACCTCCATCCCCCACCAGGATGGTCAGAGGGCCCTTCGCTTCTTCCTCGAACAGAGGCCCGAACAATCCCCATCCACCACTACTCTCCTCCATCTGGCTGAACTTGTTCTCACACTGAACAATTTCTCCTTCAACTCCTCTCACTTCCTCCAAATAAAAGGTGTGGCTATGGGTACCCGCATGGGCCCCAGCTACGCCTGTCTCTTTATGGGGTAAGTGGAACATTCTTTGTTCCAGTCCTACACCGGCCCCCTTCCACAACTCTTTCTCCGGTACATCGATGATTATTTCGGTGCTGCTTCATGCTCTCGTCGGGACTTGGAAAAATTTATTAATTTTGCTTGCAATCTCCACCCCTCCATCATTTTCACGTGGTCCATCTCTGACACTTCCCTTCCTTTCCTTGACCTCTCTGTCTCAATCTCTGGTGATAGACTGTCCACCAATATCCATTACAAACCTACCAACTCCCACAGCTACCTCGACTACAGCTCCTCACACCCTGCTTCCTGTAAGGACTCCATCCCATTCTCTCAGTTCCTTCTCCTCCATCGCATCTGTTCTGATGATGCTACCTTCAAAAACAGTTCCTCTGCCATGTCCTCCTTCTTCCTTAACTGAAGTTTTCCACCCACGGTCGTTGACAGGGCCCTCAACCGTGTCCGGCCCATCTCCCACGCATCCACCATCACGCCTTCTCCTCCCTCCCAGAAACATGATAGGGTCCCCCTTGTCCTCACTTATCACCCCACCAGCCTCCATATTCAAAGGATCATCCTCCGCCATTTCCACCAACTCCAGCATGATGCCACCACCAAACACATCTTCCCTTCACCCCCCCCGGCGGCATTCCGTAGGGATAGTTCCCTCTGGGACACCCTGGTCCACTCCTCTATCACCCCCTACTCCTCAACCCCCACCTATGGCACCTCCCCATGCCCACGCAAAAGATGTAACACCTGCCCCTTCACTCCTTCTCTCCTCACCGTCCAAGGGTCCAAACATTCCTTTCAAGTGAAGCAGCATTTCACTTGCATTTTCCCCAACTTAGTCTACTGCATTCGTTGCTCCCAATGCGGTCTCCTCTACATTGGAGAGACCAAACCTAAACTGGGCGACCACTTTGCAGAACACCTGCGGTCTGTCCGCAAGAATGACGCAAATCTCCCTGTCGCTTGCCATTTTAACACTCCACCCTGCTCTCTTGCCCACATGTCTGTCCTTGGCTTGCTGCATTGTTCCAGTGAAGCCCAACGCAAACTGGAGGAACAGCACCTCATCTTCTGACTAGGCACTTTACAGCCTTCCGGACTGAATATTGAATCCAACAACTTTAGGTCTTGAGCTCCCTCCTCCATCCCCACCCCCTTTCTGGTTCTTCCCCCTTCCTTTTGTTTTTTCCAATAATTTATATAGATTTTTCTTTTCCCACCTATTTCCATTATTTTTAAATGGTTTATGCCCCTCCCACCCCCACTAGAGCTATACCTTGAGTGTCCTACCATCCATTCTTAATTAGCACATTCGTTTAGATAATATCACCAACTTCAACACCACTGTGTTCTTTTGTTCTTTTGTCTGTGACATCTTTTGATTATCTGCTCCTATCACTGCTTGCTTGTCCCTACAACCACACCACCCCCCCTCCACTTCTCTCCCCCCACCCAACACCCCACACCCCCCCACCCCACCTTAAACCAGCTTATATTTCACTCCTCTCCTTGGATTCACCTAGTTCTGTTGAAGGGTCATGAGGACTCAAAACGTCAACTCTTTTCTTCTCCGCCGATGCTGCCAGAGCTGCTGAGTTTTTCCAGGTAATTCTGTATTTGTTTTGGATTTCCAGCATCTGCAGTTTTTTGTTTTTATCTCTGTTTTAATGATGCTGGTTGAAAGTTAAATTTTGGCCTAATATTGGAGAACTCCCCTGGTTTTCTTTGAACAGAAGCATTGGGGTATTTTATGTCCACCTCAGAAGACATGCGGGGCCTCAATTTAAAGTGGTAAAAGAACCAGAGGTGAGTTGAGGAGAATTTTTATTATGCAGCGAGTTGTTACGAACTGGAGCTCATTGCCTGAAAGGATGATGGATGTAGAATCAATAGTAACTTTCAAAAAGGAATTGGATAAATAATTGGATTAGTAAAATTTGCAGAAATGTAGACAATGGGTAGGGGAGTGAGATTAACTGAATAGATCTTTCAAAGAGATGTACATGCACGATGGGCTGAACAGTCTTCTTCTGTGCTGTAACATCTATGTTTCTATGAATGTCTCATCCGAAAGACAGAACCTCCAATTGCGTCGCATTCCCTGAGTACTACACTGAAGTGGGATCGTTGGAGTATGCAATGAGCATATATTGGTTCAACAAGGGCCCTTTTGTGGTGCCATTTTGATTCACTTTGTGATCACTGCCCTTCACAAGATGTTTTCTAAGGGCCTTCAAGGCCAAAGGAAAAGCTGAATGTAAATCTTTCTGCTCCTGATTGTCTGAGACCTTCCCAAAGGTGTGAGTAGTATTCACATCAGCGCTAGGTTCGAGAGAATTCCATTGATCTCTTTTAAGGGTATAAATGACAGAATTCCCAGGGTAGTCCTGAAACTCTCCCCAATTTAGTGAGAGTGAATAAAAGGTCCAGCCATCTGCCCTCCCTGGAAAATGGCCACACCAAAAAATTGGGTAAAAGCATAATGGAACCAGTTTCTGTCTCTTGTTGCAGGTTTCATAATTTGAGAGCTCTCAAATTATTCATTTCCTGATTGTAATTTCTGAATCAGAGGACAGTGGATGTTTAGTTGTTAAGTATATTCAAAACTGAAATCAATAGATTCTTGTACAAAAAGGGAACTAAGTGTGATGGTGGCAAAGTGGAGATAAGATAGGCCATAGTCTTATTGAACAGTGGAGTTGGTCTGAGGAACCGTAAGGCCTACCTCTGCTCCTATTTCTTAAGTTCTCATAATTGAAAAGGTACCTCAAAACCCTTGTTCTATGGTACGTGATGTGTAGCAACATGTGTAGAAAGTTAGTTGATATACAGGAAACAAAAAATTAGAACAAATGGATATTGCATAGATTGGACCAGTGGTCTATGTCCCCCAGCTGTTAGTGCTGGCTCCACTTTTATATAGAAGATTTGGACCTGGGTATAGAGAACATAATGTTTAAATTTACTGATGGCAGTAATGCAGGAGGCTTGTAAAAAGTGTGTATGACCAGAAAAAATTCAGAAAGCTATGGATGGACTAAACGAACAGACAGGCAGCAGCTGAAATTTAATATGGATAAATGTAAGATAATTCTATTTGCCAGAGAACAAAAAAACAATGGTCCAGATCTTCTAGTTTCTGGATAGTTGGAGACCAGATGTAGCACCCAAGATACACTACGGGACCCCTTGGAAGTCCCAACACAAAGACCTCATGGGAATTGCCTGGAAAGTTTTAACTTCCAATGAATAATTCCTCACTCCCTGGGATCCTCCTAAAACGTCTCCAACTCCTAGTTAGAGTCAGAGACTTTGCACAGTTCTAACTTACTTACCTGGATAGGTATCCAAATGTTAGACAGAGAAAAATCTAGTCTAACACCTGAGTAACAACCCCGCCCCCCCCCCCCTTCCACACAACCCCAACAACCCGCCCCTCGACCCCCGACTGCTCCCCTGACCCCCGGCATCCTCCAACATAACCTGACCCGACATCATGACCCTATCAAGCTGCCACTCTACCCCCTTACCTTACCCACCCTCCCATAAGGCCATAAGACATAGGAGCAGAAGTAGGCCATTCAGCCCATCGAGTCTGCTCCGCCATTCAATGAGATCATGGCTAATCTGATAATCCTCAACTCCACTTTCCTGCCTTTTCCCCATAACCCTTGATTCCCTTACTGATTAAAAATCTTTCTATCTCAGCCTTGAATATACTTAATGACCCAGCCTCTACAGCCCTCTGGGGTGAAGAATTCCACAGATTGACTACCCTCTGAGAGAAGAAGTTCCTCCTCATCTCTGTTTTAAATGGGTGTCCCCTTACTCTGAGATTATGCTCTATGGTCCTAGACTTTCCCACAAGGGGAAACAACCTCTCAGCATCGACCCTGTCAGCCCCTAAGAATCTTATATGTTTCAATAAGGTCGCCTCTCATTCTTCTAAACCAATGAGTACAGGCCCAACTTTCTCAACCTCTCCTCATTAGAAAATCCCTCCATACCCAGGATTAACCTAGTGAACCTTCTCTGGACTGCCTCCAATTCCAGTATATCTTTCACTAAATAAGGGGACCAAAACTATTCACAGTATTCCAGCTGTGATCTAACAAGTGCCTTTTATAGTTTTGGCAAGACTTCACTGTTTTTATACTCTATTCCCTTTGAAATAAAGGTCAACATTCCATTTGCGTTAAGAGAAAAGCAAAATACTGCGGATACTGGAAATTTGAAACAAAAACAAAAATAGCTGGAAAAACTCAGCAGGTCTGACAGCATCTGCGGAGAGGAATATAGTTAATGTTTCGAATTTGTATGACTCTTAATCAGAACTGATGCAGAATCATACAGACTCGAAACATTAACTGTGTTCCTCTCCACAGATGCTGTCAGACCTGCTGAGTTTTTTCCAGCTATTTTTGTTTTTATTCCATTTGTCTTCCCTATTGCCTGTTGAACTTGTAAATTAGCTTTTTGGGATTCATGCACAAGGTCTCCCAAATCCCTCTGTGCTGCAGCCTTCTGCAGTCTTTCTCCATTTAAATAATATTCAGCTTCTCTATTCTTCCTGCCAAAGTGCATAACCTCACATTTTCCCATATTATATTCCAGCTGCCAAGTTTTTGCCCATTCACTTAACCTGTCTATGTCCTTCTGTAGGCTCCTTGTATCATCTGCAGCACTTGTCTTCCCACTTACTTTTGTGTCATCCATAAACTTGGCGATAGTACATTCACTTCCCTCATCTAAGTCAAAAATTTATATTGTAAATAATTGAGGCCTCTGCACTGATCCTTGAGACCCTCCACTAGTTAACAGGTTGCTATCCCAAAAATGTCTCCCTTATCCCAATTCTCTGATTTCTATTAGTTAGCCAATCCTCTATCCATGCTAATATACTACCCCCAACGCCATCCCCCTTACCCATCTTACCCCCTCGCCCACACTATCCCCTTACCCACTTACCTTCTCTCCAAAGCTTTTCAAAGAAGCTTTGGGACATTTAAATTCTTTACTTACTGTAGAAAGTGTGGCTTTTGTGTCGATTCTCTCCGCTGCTCCCTCCAAGATTTCCTGTACTGAGTCAGTTTGAAAGGATTCTCCATCAGAAGATTGCCCAGAAAAATCGGACAAAGGTAAGTGGGCACTTTATTGTCTGACTAGGATCAGAAACGGAGGTTCCAATCCTAATCGGAAGATTTGGGCCAATGTATGTGATAATGGATGCAAAAACAGAAGCAGTAACTTTAGTTATATAAAAAAGGGCATAGAGTGAAAGAGTAAAGAAATAATCAAAATATTGGTACAATAATTGATTCAACCACAACTAATATACAAGATACAATTTTGAATGCTCCAATATAGAAAGGATATTAATGCCATAGAGAGTATATATATTTGCCAGCATAGGAAGCTACGGGCAGTTTTACCCGCCGACTGCAATGGCGGCTTTTCATGACATATCGTCCCAAACCTGCCGTATTAAATATGCATTCCTGGGAAACATGCCATTTCTATGGTGGATGGGTTGTCATTCGCCCACCACGCCATCATCTTGCCGCTTCATCATACTGGGCGCCACATTTAAAGTGCAGCCGCGTGCATGCCTTTCAGTGCTTCCAGCCCAGGACTGCGGTATGGAAGACAAGATGGCCCCAAAAGACAACAACTCTGCAGCCTCCCACTCCAGTGACACATCCCTCGAGCACCTTTTGAATGCTGTGGAGGCCCGCCGTGATGTCCTCTAACCTGCTGTGGCCACAGGATGGATAGGTTCATCACTAATCCAGCATGGGAGGTGGTTGCAGCAGTGGTCAGGGCCAGTGCCTTGCAAAAGAGGACAGCCATCCAGTGCCGCTATAGGATGAATGGCCTCATCCATTCCATCAGGGTAACTCTTCTCATTACTCTCAACTCAAACACTCAAGTCCACTATTCATCCTCAGGGATCTCACACCTCAAGTGACTAACTCTCACACCCACCCGCACATCAGGCTAATATCCTCTGGAGCTTGCGCCCTCATCCTGTCCATGGCTCCGCTCATCACATAAACATTCCACACAGTGCCATTTGTCCTGCTCAGACTCTCTCCATCTGTTTTCATGCAGGAGAAGCATGCTCACATCAGCAGGAAGAGGTCCAGGACTGGGGGTGGAGTGACCCACATTAGGCCCCTCACTCACTTTGAGGAGCAGGCCATCACGCTGATTGGTGAGGACATGGACTGTGCCTGCGGTAACAGTGAGGTCGGCGGTGGAAACCTCATGAGGATCCTGCACCACATCATCCCACTCTCAATGCAAAGATGAGTGCTCTCTGTGCTGTTTTTGACTCTGCTACCATGCACTACTTATCGTTACTTTGGTTCACAGGGAGCTCAGCCAGCCAGTCCCTCAGCTCCATCCACGTCTCCAGCTAATAGGACACCTCCTCCATTGAAGGTCTGGAAATAAGCAGCCTGGAAGACCCATCACAGCGCTTACTCAACCCTGCGCCAGCGTAGACACACACCTCGGTGGGACCTAGATCTAGAGCAGGCTCAGGTTCACAATCTGGTGGTCACTGCCTGAGAACATCACGTAAAGCTGTTGAAAGTCCTGAAAAGAGTGGCATGTGAGTCAGAGGAGTGCGTCCACCTGCTCTCTGATGAAGTGGTGCCCACATGAGTGTGTATGGAGGTCTCCATGGGGAGGATGGCAGACACCTTGGAGACCCTAGTCCAGCAGAATGCAGAGATATGTGCAGACCAGCACTCCATCACAGGAGCCATGGTGAGTTCCAGCATTGACAACATGAGAGGGAAATGGGGCACCTCAATGTCCCTCCAGGTGCTCCTTCCCCTTGAAGAGTCTTAGGCTGGGTCACAAGGTTACCCGAAGAAAAGAGGAGCGGCAGCTGGACAGCCCTGGGTCATCCACTCAGGAATCTCAGAGGCTGTCTGATCCCTCCGAGTCACCTTCGCCTGTGACCCCCACAACCTCATCCTCTGTCACTGCAAAGGGAGCAGCTGGCCCATGAGTGATTCTGGAGGGAGAACTGTGTGTGTGTGTGTGTGTGTGTGTGTGTGTGGCAGGGCCTTTTGAAGACTCATGCAAGCACTCTCCCACGCACGCAGATCCTTCACGTATCACACCCACCTCAATGTCCTGAGCATTTTGAATGCTGCCTGCTGGGGTTCGCTTTCAGTTATTCATCTGAGCTAACCTGCTTCTCCTCCACCCAATGATCACACTCCCATGCAGCACCTGATCTCGCCCACCACGACTGTCGTTTCACTTACAATTTGGACAGCATGGTCTGGATTCACTCTTTTGTCAGCTCCCCCATCTTTTCCCCTCCCCAAATCACCCAGTTCCTTTCCGCCATCACTGTTGACCCCCCTGGCATCACTTTCCAACTCCCCTCCATGACCTAACAGCCACAACCCTTTTCCTTCGGGAGATGTTCAGGTGAAAGTGTACATTTCCTTCCTTCCCGAAAAACCCATCCCCATCCACATTCACCTCACCGAATTCCTCCTTCCCACCCCCAGGGTCCGTGTCTGCCTCCGATTTCCCACCAGCCACCCTTGTCGTCCCTTCCACTGTTAGCGCCAAACCCTTTCACCCTCCCACCCTCCCCGCCTCATTCTGCCCTCAGTCATTCTCACCGTTCCCTCGTATCATGCCCACCCTCAGTTCGCTCCCCCGGAGGCAGTCATCGACTCATCAGAGCCCTCCCTTGCACGTTCACCTAGACATCTCCCCACTCTGGACCCCTTCCTCCCCAGAACCCCTTCCACCCCCCCCGGACCCCCCCCCCACCCCCGCCTTTGTCATCTTTCCTCCAGCCTTGCTTCTTCCTCCAGCATCACTCCTTGCCCCTTCCTGACTCCTTCAGGCACCCTTACTTCTTCCTCCAGAGTTATTTCCTCTCTTCTTCACACTCCTTCCTCCCCACGAACTCCCTCCCCTCTCTGCACTCCTTCCTCCCACCAAACCCCTTCCCTTACACCTTACACCCTCCCAATACCTAACACCCCAGTTGTTGTCTTCTCCCGTTACTCCCTCCTCCCTCCGTATTCCCTCCCTGCCTCCCAGCCTCCCCCCATTTGACAACTTTATTCCCCTTTCCAACCTCACTCCATCCTGACGCCTTCATTCCTTCCCTCCCAACCTCATGCCACTCTGACACCTCTTCCTTTCCCAGTCGATCCTAGACTTTCGTCTCCCACCCCCAGTACATCTTCTTCTCCCAAACATAGCTGGACCTTCCTCTCCTCGACTCAGGCAGGAGTTAGTCTGGAAATATTGTAATAGCCCTAGGGTTTAAAATGATGTGAGCTTCACACTGACAAGTTGGGGAAATTTTGCCATTTGCCCTGCCAGACGTGTACTCACCTCTCACCCCTAGTTAAAATCCTTAGTGCCAGAAAACACCAAGACAATAAATCTTGTTCAATAGACTCCAACTGTTGAACTGATAGTCCTACAAAACGCAACCCTGTTTTGTCATTATCCATTCTAATAATTGCAAAATCTTCTCAGATAATAAACCAAATAACTAGCTCGGTGCAGATATAAGAGAAAATTACGGAATGTTGGAAACTTGAACCAGAAGCACATTAGTTCAGTCAATATTAGGAGACCCAATAGATACTGACAAACTACCTCTGTATTTCTGGTATTTTCTGTTTTAAGGCCACCTCAGTCTGTTGTGCAGTATGTGAAGAAGCTAGAATGCCATGAATAGCATGAGCTGTGTAAAAATAAATTAGCATAGGCAGAGCTGGTTACGACATAACACTCAAGTTTTAAGTTTAGCTACACACAGTCGGTCAGTGTTCAGGTTGTATTTTAGTGATATCTTAGTTTGTTTAAACTGTTCTTTCTCAAATGTTATTCACAGTGGTGAACACATGCACCACCCGCCTTAGAAATTATATAAAAATAGGAAATTGCTTCTTTAAAACATAAATAAAAGGGAAATTTTAATTTAAATGCAGAATAAGTATTGATTAATATGTAACTTGCGGCAAGAGATAAACAGGCTGACTTTTAGATTAGAAGAATGATTTTAATGGTCAATTTATACAAGAGATAAAATTTCAAGAGGTTAGATAATTGGCCTAGACTTTCTGATTGGGAGCATACCAGGACATCTGCTCATCATGGAGATGTTCCCTGACTGCAATAACCTTTGGGTCCCAAATGGAGCTGGGGCGCAAGACCTGTTGTGGTATGTCCCGCAGGGCAGAAGAATAAAACAGCCTCTGAGGCGTCTGAAAAATTGTGCTTTAAAAAACATTTCTGCTGCAGCACTTAGTCTGTACACAGGCATCTTTTGCAAATAAGCCTCAGACTCTCCCTCTGGCGACCTTGAAATTCTGAGCACCTAGAGCTAACAAGCAAACCTGATACCTAATGTTCTAAAAGTACAAATGGTGGGAAACACAGCAATGACCAAGGTGGGTATCTTCTGGTCTTAGTTCCTGCTGAAACAGGATTATTTGCAGTCGGGACTTCGAATGGTGAAGGAGAGTGCATTGTCGAGCCACGGCATTGTCAATGGAAAGCCTTCAGATTCCCCAACTAATCAGGGATGACACATCCATTCTGCTAAAGAATGGATTTCTAAATTAAAGGGGCCATGACTTGGGTTATAAGGGCTCACTAGAACTTGGATTTTGAAGCTGCAGCTACCACAGGAATGGAGAAGAGACTTGAGAAGGCTGATTCCTGGGTCTTTCATTCTTACCTGCAGGAACTGAGGGATTGCAATGAGATGAGCTCTGCCAAGGAAGGGAGGCAGAAGATAACCTCTACAAACACAGAGGTGTGGATGGAAGTAGCCAAATAAATCAGCAGCAAGGAGTGTAGTCCCTTTAACCTGGAGATAGTGCATCAAAAGGATCCTGGACCTCAAGAGAGCATGACAAGTGAGTGGTACACCCCTTTCAGTTGCCAAGCCCACACTCTGACGTGTTCAGCATTCTCCTGCAAAGCACTCCTCAGGCTAATACACCTTGCAGCTTCACTCATTCCTCTCTAACCAGGCACCTTACATCCTGATCTGAGCAGCCAACACTCGCAGTCACCCTCAGCCTATTTACATCTTACATCCATGCTTCACAATCAATCTCCACAAATGTTGTTGTCCTTCCCTCCTCTCCATCCAAGCCATTACAAACACTCACACTTTCCTGTTTTCTCTCCATGCAGGAGAAGAGAGCACACAAGCTTGGGAAGAGGCAGAGACCCGGGGAGTGGGATTCCCTATGACAGGAGCCTTATTGGCTATCCACCGTGCAGCCCACCTGCTCCCAGGGATGAAAGCTGCAGGTATCAGCAGTGACCTGACATGAGAACTTGAGCCTCCTGAGGCACCAGTGCTCAGACATGTCAAATGAACTGATCCTCTACCTGTAGCCTCTGGGTTGGGGGTTTTGCTTTCTCCCAGCTGAATACTGGCATCCATTACCTCTGCGCTCTGGTGGGACATGGAGCTGAGGAGAATGCAACTGGTGCAACTGCTGGTGCTGTTCCTGGTGTTCTTGGCGATAGTGTTGCTCTCATCTTGTGCCTCATCAGAGGTGCATGGTGCAGCTGCATAAGCTGCTGCCTTACCGTAGTGAAGGCTGGCAGCAGAGAATTACAGCTGAGGCAAGTAAAATGTGAGACAGATGAAGTGCCTTCCAGGGCATTGGCAACTTTATTGCTGTTCAGAAAAATATGCCGGTCTAAGTTTATCAACTCTGTCAAACAGTGGATTGTCAAACAATGAAAGCACTTTCTGAGAGAAGTGCTTTGATCAGCAATCTCTCAATGGCCATGTCCGGAGCTCTTCAATGTTATTGATCAAAGCTTTCCCAGCTTGTCAGTTTCACTGAAGAAGCTCTTCCTGTTGTGCACGTACCTTAGTTACCTTGGCGGGTGGCTAACAGGTCAAGAAACTGTTTCTCTGGCTGAGAAATGCACTGAGGATTAAAGCAGTTTCGAATTGGCTTTTTAATTACCTTAATAACTTACTCGACAGATCCAAGCAGGTTCCCTGTTCACCCCGTCTCAGTGAAACCCAGAAAAGTATAGGATGGTGTTGAGATTCCGACCTGACCTGACACCATTTTTATATCTAACTCCCCATAACCAACCAGACCCGCCTCTACTTTCCTGGGAACACCCCCACCTCCCCCACCATGTTTCCTTCACTTGAATATGGCTTATGATTGCACTGCTAATGGGCAGACACATAATATGGCCCTAGGTTAACCTTACAGGAAAAAAAGGGGGTGGGGATGCGATGATGCTTGTCCGTGAACACTTTTCTAGCTTTCTCTGTCCCCAGTCCACCAGATAGAGTCAGTAAGCCGAGACCACCATATTTGTCTGAAAAGCAATAAAATCTAATGCTTATGTTTTTATGCAATGTGTGCCACATTTACCACAACTAATTACAAAAACAGACAGTTAGTCTCCTGCGCTCCCTCTAACCACACGATAGTCACAGTCACTCATTGATTTACCTTGCTGTGCTATCTGGCACTGTGGGCCTGTCCAGTCTGCAGTGCAAGTACAAGAGTAGCTATTGACGCCATCAATACAGGTTCCACCATTCTGGCAGGGGTTGCTGGCACACTCATTAATATTCTGAGTACAGTTGGTGTTAGTCCATCCTGGATCACAAATGCACTCATAACCTGAAATCGTGGCCTGTAGAAAGCAAAGGGTCAGGACAAGAAACTTGGTAAATTCCTGTGAACAAAATACTATTGCTGGGAAATTCTTTGCAGCTGCTCGCACTCCATTGTCCTAACGTCACAGTATATGTGGCAAGCCTCCATCGACAAACATAAAGAGAATTTCTGCTGCATTTCTGGTGAAGTTATGCAGTGGAACAGTGGCAGCTGCAAGGAAATTCCTGGTCTGCATGTAACGTTGTGCACTAGAAAATTGCTTTGTTTATAAATGTATGTTTATTACCGCCAATTTTCTCTTTTGTTTTCCTTTTGGAGGCACTGAGTCATGTTCTAAGACAGTAATGGAATTTGAATTGTTCACCATTAACACCTAAACCCCAAGATATGCTTTGATTGGAAACACTCCCCAGGATGTATTTCATTTTTTTCCTGCACTTATTAAAACTAAATCCCAGATATGTTTTATAGATTTCTTCCAGAAAACTCTATTCACTCTATTAAGCTCTATTCACAGGATAACTGCAGAACTAGCTTTATAAACATCTCACTGTGAAAAAAACTGTAAATGTAAATGTTCTTCTGCAGAATAAAATTGCTATAAAATATTCTGGGACAACTTTTTTTTAAACTTAAGGTAAAAATGCACAAAACCATTTGGGCTCAGAATTCTCCTTTTACTGCCACCCTTTTGTGTGGGATCAACCTGAGGCGAGAAGAGTGGCAACCACACAAATCTTAGGTGTTACCTTCAAGCTCTCAACCTGTACAGGGCTTTTCTGCATTAAGAGTAAAATGAAGCCATTATTTAGCCACTTCCAAGACCACACACCCATGTATGTCATGGTGCCTCATATACACAGAACTGCATATCATGGTCCTATATGTACCTCGATTATATATTTTTTTAAAATTGAAAAACAAATACATTAAAAAGAAAATAGCTGGATGCCTGCAGAATGAATCCTTTTAATGTTTTCTGTATTCATGTGCAATGCTCTCCATGCTTCATTTAAAAAAAGAGCAAATCATTCAATTAAGTTTCTTCCATTATATTGCTGAAGAAGATATCAACAAATAAAGACTCTTTGCATAATTAGAACTTACCAAACACTGCCCATTCACACAGGGTTTGTTTTGTTGACAGACATCACTGAGAGGAACACAGCCAATGGGCCCATAGCCATTCCCAGCATAATCAGGAGGACAAGTGCAAGTAGGAAGATAATAACCTGAGATAGAAACATGAGGGAATGTCAGTACTCTATTTCATATCAACCATGTATAAAGTAATCAATAATTGATGCATTGTAAATTTTATTGGACCATATCTATGTTATAAGTATATTAAAGCCCCAGATAAGAATGGCTGGGCTTTGCAGCCCCCCGGGGGCAGGGTGGCAGGCAAGGAGCATAAAATTGATCAGCATGGCAGCAACACCATGCCTGGTGCCTAATCACCCCCACCCACCTGGCAGGCAAGGCATCGGACAGCCAATGGGCCAATTGAGGCCCTATTGACCACTTAAGGGCCTCCTCCCACCACCGCTGGGGTATTTCCTACTCTCCCCCCATGCCCTGCCCACCCTGGCCCCCCACTCCACCCTGACATGGCAATCTCTGCTGCATTAGCTACAGATGAAGAAAGTGGGCTAATAAAGTGGCCTCTGTTTTCTCTGGGACTTCTTCACAGCCAAAGGGGCTGTCTGTTTCTCCTTGTCTCTTTCAATGCCCCTCAAAACAGTCAGTCTCCAGTGGTCATGCTGTCAGTGACTGTCTCCCAATTATCTGTGTCCATGTGCACCATCTTTGTATCTCGCTTGCAGGTGTCCTTGTAGCGGAGAATTGTGCGTTCCACAGATTGTGACCAAGTGGCCAATTCAACATACGGAGGGACTCACCAGCAATCTGTCACTTGATGCTGAAATCAATACATGCATCACAAAAGCTGCAGCTATTATGTCCAAGCTGAATAAGAGAGCAAAAAATGTGACTGAGAACATCAAACTACGAGACTAGCAAGCCTGCATCCTTAGTGCACTTCTCTATAGTAGTGAGACCTGGACAACGTATTCCAGGCAGGCTGAACAGTTTCCATCTTTCCTGTCTCAGGCATATCCTCAGCATGGCTCAACAGGGAAAGATCATCAACTCTGTGGTCCTGGAGCATGCTAATTCCATTGGCATACAATGTCTGCACTGGCTCGGCCATGTTCATTAGATGGATGACAGCCATTTACTCAAAACCTTGGGCAGAATTATCCCAGATTTGCACCGGCTTCTCATGCTGTATTATCCCAATCCCACTGCATTAACTATGCATTCCTGGGAAACGTGTCATTTCCATGGTGGGCGGGCTGTCATTCACCCACCAGGCAATCACTGCACCACTTCATCACATCGGGCGCCATATTTAAAGTGCAGCCACGCGCACACCTCTCAGTGCTTCCAGCTCAGGACTGCTGCATGGAAGACATGGCCGCAAAAGGTAAGAAGACTGTGGCCCAGGTTTAATGACAAGCCCCTCAAGCATCTTTTGGATGCAGTGGAGGCCCACCATGATGTCCTCTACCCCCCACTCTGGTTGCAGGATGGGCAGCAACATCACCAATCCAGTTTGGGAGGAGGTGGCAGCACCAATGCCCTGCAAAAGAGGACAGCCACCCAGTGCTGAAAAAGAATGAATGATCTCCTCCATCCCACCAGGCTAAGTCACTCTTTTCATCACTCTCAACGCACACACTTACAAACCCCTCACACATCCACAGGGCCCTCACTCACTGCCAGCTCAAGGGACATAACCATTCACTCTCACACACACCTTCACTGTCCTCATCCCATCCATGGGACCACCCAATGCCCACACATGCCAGGCATACTTATCATTTGGCCTGGCAGGCATCCTGCTTACACTTCCTCCACCTCTATTCATGCAGGGCAAGCTGGCACACAACAAGTGGGAGAGGTCACAGACTGATGGAGGGATGCCTGAAATCAAAGTCCTCACGGATTTAACTAACACAGCCATCCAGCTGGCCTGTGACGATCTGGACCGGTCCTGTGCTGACAGTGAGGTCGGCGGTGCTCTACCAAGTGAGGAACCTATAATGCAACATCCATCAGACAACCATGCCATGAGTGATGTGTCCTGTTTCACAGGCCGCTGCCATGCACTAGTTATCTCCCCTTGCTTTCGCAGGCACTTCCAGGAAACAGCTGACGGGGTCCACAACCCAAGGCCTAAGCAAGCCTTGAAGGAAGCTCAGAAGAGGAATCTGTTGAAAATCTCCCTGAAGACCCATCACAGCACTCACACTCACCCTCCACCAGTGCAGCAACACAGGCCTCGGGATCACAATCTGGTGAGCGCAACGCACTTTCTGATCCATAGCAGGCGGCAGTAGGGAATTCCCATGTGTCCGGCACTCGGAGGATTGTTGGGAACCAGAAATTTGCTGAGTCCAAGTCAGATGATGAGCCTCTGGACTCGATCATGTCACAATTACTGGAGCTGCAAAGGCAAGCTCGGGACCATCAGGAAGGGATGTCTGCTGCACTCCTCAGGTTGCAAGGCAAGATGGAGGAATCCGTCTGTCTTCAGGCTGAGGTGATAGCGCCAGCTTGCAAATGTGCCAAGGTCAATACTGGTAGGATGGCAGCAGCCATGGAGAATTTGGTCCAGGATGTTGCTCCTGCATGGCAGAGCAGGCTGAATTCCACCGGTGATGCCATAGTTGGCTTCTAACAATGTGTATGTGAGAAAGATGCAGGGCAGCCCGATCTCACTCCAGCTACCATTTCTCCTCAAGCAGTCAGCCAGGGGACCTCAGCTGCTCCAGCTCCACAGGCCAAGGAGGGTGCCACTGCCACACAGCAGGACCCCAAAAGCAAGCCAGGATCCTCCAGGTCTTAGACCCCCAGAGAAGACCTGCTAAGGATGTCACAGACAACAGAGTGTAGCAATCAGCAGGCTGCTTCCAGCTCCGCTGTGGATGTCTGCGGAGCACAAAGATGTAGCAGCAGGGTTAGGAAAATTAAGAAGATGTAGTTGTACAAGCCTGGGCACGGGTGTTAATCACTTGTACATAATGTTCACTATTGTAAATAAACTTCCAAGAATGTCTCCCTGCCTGTGGCTCCTTGCTCTGATGAGCAGTGTTCATGTTACTCAGATATGAAATCTTTCTGCACAAGATAAAGACAGGTGTCTCAGGTCAGGGCCTCTACCTGGTGCTTTGTGCAGCCTTCAGGCCGAAGTGATGGCCCGGCCTCACACTCCCTGGACACATTGCTGATGCCTGCACCTCGATGGTGTTTGTCATTGCTGCCGGAATGTCATGGGCAGGAATCACAGAGTTCCATCATTCTCTCTGCGTGCTCTCAGCACCTTTAAGGTGGGGCTGGCCCCCATCTCTTCAGCATCTGTGACCAGTGATGCTGTGCTCCTGAAGGGTTCAGATGCTGAAGGTGAACAAAGGGTCAGAAGTTAAAGTTTCATGGCTGTGTCTCCATGATATGATCATGATCACAGAGCGCATGCGAACTGCCCTCAGCCAGACAGGAGTCAGACATTCTCAGAGGTTATGTGAAGATCTATGGAGTGTCCTCACTGCATATTGTCACTATCCTCCTGCAATCGAGTGGCTATTAGGGCTTCCACTGTGCCTCAATGACAGGAGCATTATCATAGAAGATATGTGCGCTGCCATAAGCCAGACTGGAGTCAAATGTTCACAGATGCAATGTGAGAATCCATTGGCATCTCCTCACCGCATGTCGTCATCATCCTCCATAAATCTAGCAGCTATGAGGGCCTCCCGAGCATGCCTGCCTCGTCTGGCCAGTGCAAGGGCCTCATCGTCATCATTGTCACTTTCAAGGAACTCCTCACACTCATCACCATTGACATCCTCCTCAACGGAGGAAACCTCCAGCTCCTGCATCTCCTCCTCAGCTAGCTCCTCTGCCCGTTGCAGTGCCAGGGTATAAAGGGCACAGCAGGCAACAAAGATGCGTGACACCCTCTGTGGACTATATTGCAGGGCTTTACCAGACAGGTCCAGGCACCGGAACCTCATTTTCAGCAATCCGATGGTTTGCTCCACCAAGTTGTGAGTTGCAGCATGAAGCTCATTCCACCATCTCTCTGCTGCAGTCTGAGGCCGCTGCACGGGTGTCATAAGCCACGTCCTCTGAGGATAGCCTTTGCCCTCTAGGAGCCAACCCTCCAGCCACTTAAGACCCTGGACATCAGGGATCTGAGAATGTAGGAGTCATGGGTGCTCCCTGGAAACCATCTGTAGACCTGGAGGATGCATTTGTCGTGATCACACATCAGCTGCACATTCAGTGAATGGAAGCCCTTGTTGCGATAGAGATCTGAGCACCATGTGTGGGCAGTCAATCGACCCTGCACCTGTGGCAAATCCAATTGCTCTTGCATCCTGGTTCTCTTGGTCCTAGGCAAAATGCACGAAGTTGTGTGCCCTCGCAAAGATGGCATCTGTGACCTCATGGATGCATCTGTGGGCAGAGGTCACCTGTGGAGCCCTGAATGGAGCCACTGGTGTAAAAATTGAGCGCCACAGTCACTTTCATGGTCACTGGCAGTGGATGCCCCCCATGTCCCCGTGGCACCAAATCCTGCAGTAGCTGGCAGATGTGACCAACCAGGTCCCCAGACATGCACAGTCTTCAGTGACATTAGTCCTCGATCATTTGCAGGAATGAAAGGCACGCCTATAGACCCTGGGTCTAGTTGGGTACTGACTAACGATGGCTCTCTGTGTGTGTCTGGTCACCCCAGCCGTCCCTTCTTCCTGAGGGTGAGGCTCCTCTCTCTGTGCAGCCAGACACCTCCGTTACTGTCTTCTCCATCGTCTCCATTCTCTGTACGCTACAAGGCATACAGCTAGTTCACCGGGCTCCATGCTCCTCATGTACTCCTCCTCAGGATGAAAGAGGGAGACACGTAGGTTAGCTTGAGTACACTCAGAAGCTCGCTTGGTTAAGTCTGAAGGCCTCTTAACAAATCGTGGAGAGTGCTGGCCACCACTTGGATGTCCAAAGTTTAATGCTTGGTTGCCCAAAACCCCAACCACCTCCGCCCCACTCCACCTGACCGATTGGCAGCACTTTGCCCACTGGACTGCATGCTGTGCTCTCAGCTCAGGCACAGGCATTCTCCTAACCCGCATTGCAAGATTACATTGTTAGCTTAAACCACTTGGAAGACTGGTCCAAACTGGGATGATGACATTGCAAGGGGTTTGGGTGAGTGCCTCCAACAGTCACTGCTCCACGGCCAACTTTAAAAAGGAGATTGTACAATGTGCCCAGTCATCCAATGGTTCTGAAGCCCGGTAAAACGCTCAGTAGTTTGCAGTCTGTGCCCGAGGAATGATAAGATCTGCAGCACTTGGTGGTGCTTTCATGCCTCTGCGTTGCTTGGGTGGGCAGATAAGCTAGAGGCCCGATTCCACACATGTTAATGTGACTGTGTCTGAACTATCGCAGCTGCAGAGGGATGGTCACTTTATTCAAGGTGTCCTTAATGTGTGGCCACTTCCCTTCCCCAAACCCGCACATGCTTGTGCACTACCTTCAACAGCAAGGCAGACCTTGCCCCCACCTCCAAGCTGTCTCAACCACAGAGCAACCCTTGACCCCACCCCCAAGTTGCCTCAACCTTGAAGTCCAATAGGCTACCCAGGCAAGTGCTGCACACCGTTACTGTGCATTCACCTCTGAGATCCCCTTGAAGTGCAGCCCAAGTGCACGCCTTATATATGCTGTTGTGAAACACATCAGCACGCAATCATACCGGCGTGGGCAGATGATCCAGCAGAAGGGATGATTCCGGCAGGCTGGCCTTATAATGATATGCAGATGTATTACAGTGAGGTTCCTTGGCAGGAGTCCGATGGCAGGAAACACAGACCACCATCAACGGAATGAGCAGATGATCGTAAATTGGTTTCACACTGTCGTGAAACCAATTTCTGGCCTTCTCGCCATATTGTCCACTCACACTGAGCACACCCGATGCCAGCGGGCACAGACAATTCCGCCCCTTCAGTACAGTGAACTGGGACTGTTTGAAATATGGACATCTTTTTTGTTTTGGTGTTCAACTCCTAGTACATTCTTTAAAGATCTAATAATGTTAACATTCATGATAATGTGTTGGCAGCAAATTCCTATTATAAACAAATGGACTGATTCGGGCATTTGAGATGTTGGAGGAAAAAACAAGTTAGCAGTAATCTTAGCAAATTAAATGTCTTCAGGAAACATTTTTTCTTAAGATTGGGTGATGAAATTTTATTTTGAGCAATGTTGCTGGTTGCCTGATTTTCCAAATAATTGATCTAGTTTCGGTGCAGTAAACCAAAGTGGCTGTAAAGGCTGACCATCTATGAAAGCTGATGATGTTCATTGGAATTGGGGTAATGGAAGTCTTGGGTAACTGCCATTTTTAACCTGTTAATCAGGCCATGCAGTAAGGGGAAAACAATATAACCCTTTATTGTCTTCCTTTGGGAAAGGATGGAGTTATATCCATAATGCAGCCAGATTCCAGCTTGTGAAATCAGAGCAACTGAGAAGTGGACAAATTCTTTCATTTTCTTCCTTCTGGCATCAGTTAATTAGTGGCTTGGTTTCTTTATACCGATAGTATTCCACATTTCCTGATTCAAAATGCATGTGTACCACCAATACAGTCAAAACACTTAATATTACATTGAAACTGCAGCTTTAATGAAGCTTATTGTGATGTAACACTATATGCATCTGACAGTGCAGCTACCAGCAAGGGAGTATAGTGAATAGTTGACAGATCTGAGTTACTTATCTACCATGCTGGTTATACTGAATTCAGCGACATGTTATCTGAATATGCAACCAGCTATTTTTTTACTGTTCCAAAAAAGTATAAGCTTTCAGTCACTTTCCAGAATTAAAAAAATTTGAAAATTAATTTAAGAAGAGCACAAATGGAGCTGCGGCACCTTTAAAATTAACTTTTATATTGGCATGCACCATGCATGTTGAGATCAGTTTTCTCAGGAAGGAAGTGTTAAATAAGCAATTCTTGAAGAGACAACTGAAGGCTGCCATCCAAAAGGCAGGTTTAATTTTTCTTCCTTACCCTAATGTGAAATCAGGAGGAGTAGAAATACTCTTTCCCTTCTACATTAAAACTGCAGGCCTCCACTCAATCCGGGCATATGGTTGCCACCCACAGTGCACCAGGGCAGAATTTTTTGTGCCCACTGGCGTTGGGCGTGTTTGGCAGCGTGAGTGGACAATATGACGAGAAAGCCAAAAATCAGTTTCACTCTGTCGTGAAACCAGTTTGCAATCGTCCACTCAACCCATCAATGGCAGGCCGCGTTTCCCGCTGTTGGACATTGGGAACCTCATTGTAATACATTTGCATATCATTGAGGCCAGTCTGCCAGAATCACCACCACCCCCCGCCCCACCCCCCCCTCCCACCCCCCCCCACCCCCACCCCCCCAAGCCCCCCACCCCCCAGCTGGATCATCCGCCCATGTCAGTGTGATTGCACTGCAACATGTTTCACAACTGTACATAAGCAACGTGAACCTGGCGACCTGCACTCGCTTGAGACTTCGATGTTTGTTTGCCTGCCTTGCTTTGGGCAGCACTCACAGTCATCAGCACCAGGCTTCACAGACAGCACCACATCACTTTTAGGGGGGCTCGCAGGCAGGTCTGTACCTACCAGACCAGCTGTAAGCCTGTAGGGCTTACTTGGGGAAAGGGGAGAAGTGGCCAGCAAGGGAAGATGCTGTAGGGAGAAGGCTGCACTGGGGAAGTGGGGTATCCTATGGTAAGTGTGGAGGCACAAGTTGATCTGTGCAAGTGGCCTGAGGGCTGAGGAGGCAGACTCCAGAGGAGATCAGGGCAGATGGAGATGTGAGGGTGTGTGTGAGAGAGTGAGTGGTGATGTCCCTTGAGCTGGCAGTGAGTGAGATACCAGTGAATGTGTGATGGGCTTGTGAGTGTGAGAGTTTAGAGTGATAAGATAGTTGCCTGACCCTGGCGGCACGGATGAGATCATTCATTCTCTGCCTGCATTGGATGGCCAACTTCTTCTGTGCAGCATTGGTATTAATCACCACTGCTATCGCCTAGGTAATGTTGCTGCCCCTCCTGCAGCCAGAGTGGGAGTAGAGGATATCATGGCAAGCCTCCACAGCATCCAAAAGGCTCTCGAGGGACACGTCACTAAACCGGAGACTGCAGTCTTCTTGCCTTTCGGGACAATGCTTTCTTTGCAGCAGTCCTGGGCTGGAAGCACTGAGAAGTGTGCACACGGCTACACATTAAATATGGTGCCCAGCGTAATGAAGCGGCATGGCGAATGGGAGCCCACCCGCCATCGAAACAGCGTGTTTCCGGGAAATGCATGATTAGTGAGATGGGATTGGGTTAGGATTAAGCTTGAGAAGCCGCCATCCGTTTTCCCGCCCTGGGATGATTCTGCCCTCAGTGTTATCTGAATGAGAATAGGATGACAGTTATATTCACAGAATCATACTTATAGGCTACCTATAGGCCCCAGAGCTCTACATGCCATCTCTGGGTATGTTCTGTTCCACTGTGGTGTAAGAGGTGGGGGTGTGCAGGGTGTGGGGAGTGGCAGGGGAGTGCTAGGCCTGCCCTTGGCATTCTAACAGTGACTCCAGACCCCATGAAATCTCATGGCTTCAGATCAAACATGAGTTAGGTAACATACTGCTGATTACCATTCATCATCTCTCTCAACCAATTGTTATACATTTCTCTTAAAAAAACATACTTCTCTATTTTGAACACCACTTAGAGAAAGCAATGTGGGGAGTGAGGCTACTCTGGGTGAGAGTGTAGGAATGGATTAATAAAACTGTCTTGAAGTCTGCAATTAAACGGCTATTGATTTTTCTTTTTATTAAAGCAATAGTTGTGAAGTTTAGCAGTGAAGCAATTTTAAAGTGCCACTTTAATGGTTAGATTAGGAAACTTCAGTCAATCTAATGAAAATACATAACAGTGCATACTGCAGGGAATATTAAACAGTTGATAAATGTGGGAAAAACAGTTTGTTCAGCAAAGGAAATCGTTCAAGTATATGTCATCTTTTTAAATTATTGTTTCAGCAGCTGGTACACAATAGTATTGAATCAAAGACGGACATAAACAAAGTTTCATTTGGTGGAATAGCAATTGTATGTCATGAGTGAAACTATCAATAAGATAAAGTAAGGGAGTTATAGAATGATAGAGCTCCTAGATAAAGAAAACTAAAGTTATTGATAAGGGATAAGTCAATTAAGATTTCTTTCTATGGAGCCATATTCGAATTTTACATATTCATGTACAGCAGAATTGTGTGGATTGTCACATAAAGGGAATAAGAAAGCTATTTAACAATTGACTGTTTATAATGAGTATTTGAGTTTTTAAAAGTTTAAGATTCAAGCTTAGAACTGGAACACATTTAAATACCCAGTCAACCATCATCAGGTGTGATTGTATGTTAAATAATTGCTTACAGAGCACTACATGTACTATATGCTTGATAAACCTATGTTATGTGACATTCATGTCCCAAAACATCAACAACTTACATTTATATAGCAACTTTAATATAATAAAATGCCCCAGGGTGCTTCACAGGAGCATTATAAAACAAAGTATGACACTGAACCACATAGAGAGATAGTAGGACAAATGACCAAAATCTTGGTCAAAGAGGTAAATTTTAATAAGTGTCTTAAAAGAGCAAAGTGAGGCAGAGCTGTGGAGAGTTATAGGGCGGGTTTCCCGAACTTGGGGCCAAGGCAGCTAAAAATGCAGCCACCAATGCTGGAGCAACAGTTCCTATTAAAACTGGGGATGCACAAGAGGCCAGAGTTATGGGAGCATGGATATCTCGGAGGTTTGTGGGTCTGGGGGAGACTATAGAGCTAGGGAGGGGTGAGGGCATGGAGGGATTCAAAAGCAAAGATATTGCTTGACTGGGAGAGCGTGTAAGTTAACGAGCAAAGGGGTGATTGGGGAATGGAACTTGGTCTGAGTTAAGCCACAGGCAACAGAATTTTTAATGATCTCATGTTTACAGAGAGTAAAATGCGGGAGACCAGCCAAGAGTCTTAACGCCAACTCTCTGATAGCATCTCCTTCCTCCCCCTAGACCATGACTCCTGCACCGAACATCAAGCCATCACATCCCAGACTGTCACTGACCTCATATCCACTGAAGATTGTCCCTACACAGGCTCCAAACTCATAGTACCCCAACACCACACAGTCTTCTTCCATCTCCTTGCCAGGATCCACAAACAGGCTGCCAAGTAGATCCATTGTTTCAGTCTGTTCTTGCCCCACTGAACTGAATTTTCCTATCTCAATTCCATTTTCCTCCCCTTGTCCAGTCTATTCACACCTACATCAACTATTCTGCCTCTGCCCTCCACCACTTTAACAGTTTCCAAATTCCTGGCCTTAACTATCTGCTTTTCACTGTGGCCATCCAATTCTTCTACACCTCCATCCTCTTTGAACAGAGGCCCAATTAGCCTTGATCCTTCCCAACCTCCTCTCCTGATGGTGGCCATTCACAACCTCCTATCTTGATGATGGCCCTTGCCCTTCCCAGCCTCCTCCCTCAATGGTATGGCCCTTTCCACTTACTCGTTGATGTTCGCTATTCCTAACCTGATGCCTGGCTTCCTCTTGCTCAATGCCACTCTTTGGAGCACTGACTCCCATGGGCTCAGGAGAGGGGGGGTCAAACAGGAGGAGATCGGGAAGGGCCATGACCGAGTGGGATAAGGTCAGCAAGGGCCACCATTGAGCAGGATGAGGTCGGAAAGGCCCACCATTGAATAGGACAAGGTTGGTAAGGGCCACCATCAAGTGGGAGAACATACTGACATACATATAGACTTCCATGTACTTACACTGCAGTCTTTCTCAAAATTTCAGATTATGCTCCTCATTCTGTATATGTGACAGTTTTACAAATTTGTACATCTACATGACTATTCAAAAACTGTGAACCAGTAAATAATATCAAAGAACATAATTTAATCTAGCCAACTCTATGATTATTGATTGTGTAAATTGTGCATAAAGTTAGCTAATAACAGTTGCAGGAACACATAGTATTACATCATGTGAACCATATTACACATTACAACATGCATTTCTTCTAGTACGTATCCTGTGAAAAGTGTACAATCAGTATCAAAATATTCATGATCTTCATGCAAAATAAATCTACAATTATAAATTGTTACATCAGCAGACTAATGGTTCCAATTACCTATGGGCAATTTGAAGTTTTTAAGCAAGACCTGTATTTTTTAAAAAGAAATACAAGTAAAGGTATCATGGCCTTCTTCAAACAGGGACATTTGAAAGAGAAATAGGAAAGGTGCAAAAGACTGAACTTTAATCTCCTATGAGTACGGAGCAAAAGACTGATTTGCCTGAGTCAACAGACATCCAAAATCCATCTCCTATTGATTTATATCTCAGGATGTGCAAATAGTCTGAGATGAAAAGAACATGGACTCTGGATGGGAGTCACAGTGTTTTCCCTTCCAGAATACACAGCAAAAAATCAGTTAAAAAGCTGGTGTGCTGATGTGTGACTGTGTGACAGCAAGCCAAAAGAACAAGTCAGCCACACTCCTTGCAGCTTGCAGGTGAAAAATCTCTCTCTCTTTCTCTCTCTGTCTCTGCCTCTCTCCCCATCTCTCTCCCTCTCTCTGTTGCTGGAGGCAAGGCTCAGCAGAAGCTACAATCTAAAGGAAACAGGGCAACCTTTCAGCCACCCTGCAGAACCAAGTGTCTCCAAGCTAACTGCAAAACTGCCAAAGTCAGCTCTACTGGAATCACCTTACTTAATGGCTGCAATGTACCACCATCTATGCCTCACAGACAAGCCAAAGACAGATTCATATTTTTTTAAGCTTTTATTTGGACTCTTAACTTCTATTTCAGATCAGCGTGTATGTGTGTTGCATTTTTATTATTTTTCTCAGGTTTTAGTGACTAATAAACTTGCTCTTTCTTTGACTCAAGAAATTGCCTCCTTCTAAAAAATAACTACATTTCAACTGGGAAAAGGTATCCACAGAAGAAGGGATCCAGCTAAGGGACTTAAATAAAGAAAGGATGCCAGGTCATTCCTCTTCACCCAGGAGCATAACAAAATTGGGGTCCCTTTCAGGAAATTCACAAATTGGGGGTCCTCGTCTGGGGACTGGTCATAACAAATTGGGGGCCCGTGCTGAGATAGCTCCCACAGACAAAACAAAATAACTAGAGTGGGGGAAGAAGCTTATTCCTTTGAAATCAATTTTTTTTTTTAAATGCAAAAAGGTTTTCTTGAGTCTATCCTACAAAAGCGCAAAAATGTCACCATTTGATGCCAGTGTTTTTACAGATGGAAGATGGATTACTTCTGAAAATTTAACGGTTCTGTCCCTCGAAGAGTTGAAAGAGCTAGCGAGGCACTTAGGATTAGAATTTCACCCAAAAGCCAGAAAACCTGAAATTTTAAAAGGGGTGGCCAATGGTCCACAGGTGGAAATTGAGGACGATGAAATGTAGAGTAGCAGTAGACAGAGTAAAATTGCAGCAGCAGAAATTAGAATTTCAGGAAAGGGAAAGAGCAAAAGGAAAGACAGGAAAGACCATGGAGAGAAGGGAGAGAACTTCAGTGCAGAGAGAGGGAAAGGGAGTTTAAACTAAAACAGCTCGAGCTGAGGAGCAGGAATCCTACTGTGCCCCTTGAAGTCACCACTAGCTCAGGCTTAAGGGGTGAGGCGGTCTGATTTTGTGGTAATCTGAGGTGTGATACACCTGTAAGGGAATGTGAGCAGATTGACCATGTGACTGGAAGACCCAATAGCTGTGTAGCGCGGGCTACCATGTTGAATTTAGTCTCGAGTTGGAGAAGCAAACATCATGTTAGTGCTCTATTGTTTGTGTAAATAAATAGCACGTGCTTCATTTCATATTGGTCTCTGCATTTGCAGTATATTGTAATTGAATCACCTGCTGACAGATAAGCCTGCAACCGGTTTGCGAGCAAAGCAACCCCATAATAGAATATAACAACTGGCAATGAGTCAAAACACGACCAGTCGATGACACCAAGGAAAGCCGCAAAAACTCAACTGAAGCGAATCAGGCCCTGCAGGCCGATTGTAAGTAAAGTCCTCACCATAGCTGTCGAAATGATCTCCCCCCAGTATTCCACAATTTGGCCGCATCGAACCGTTTGATCAGGCCACCGATGACTGGTCACATTATATTGAACGCCTCTCGTTTTTCTTTTTGATCAATGACATATCGGGGGGGAGAAGAAGCAGATCATTTAAGAGGTGGATAAGACCCTCTTGTCAACATGTGGCAGTACAACATATGGCCTAATTCGTAGTCTAATGGCACCCAACGCCCCAGATTCCAAGAGCTTCAATGAGTTGATGAATCTTATGAAAAAGCCACTTCCAGTCGAAACCCTCAGCAACAACGCAGCGTTTCAAGTTCAATTCGAGGTGTCACGCCCCTGGAGAGACAATCGCTTGCTATGTAGCAGCCTTAAAACAATTGACAGAGCACTGTGAGATCTGGACGTTGATTAATCACATGTTAAGAGACCGATTAGCATGTGGGATTAACAAGACACCATTCAAAGAAGGTTGTTGTCAGAAACAAATTTAGACTTCAGCAAGGTACTAAAGTTGATGCTTGCAATGGAAAGCACAGTCAGGGACTCAAAAGAAATCAAGGGAGTACAAAATGGCGCCATTCTTCATGTTGGGAGGGAGGCACCTGCTAGAAATGGTGCAGAGGTGCAGGTCTCCATGGAAAGCCAGGAAACAGCCACCATTATCAGACAGCAAAAAGCAAGGGTTTAACAGATAAAAACCACATTAACAATAGCAGAATTGGAACCAGACAGCCTACAAACGAATGACAATTTAAAAGAACCAAGTGTTTCTACTGTCATCGCAATGGGCACATTATGCAATATTGTAAAGAGGGATTGAGGCAAAATTTCAAACAAAATGGCAGAAGTTATGAAATTTATATAATGAGGAACCAGAAGAAACAGAGTCAGATATTTACTCACTATACAACTTAAAAATTGGTAAAACAGAGCCAATCTACGTGACAGTAGAAGTCAACAGAAAACCCATTCGAATGGAGGTGGATACAGGTGCATCCACGACAGTCATAGCAGAACACACGTTTAAGTATCTGAATGGAGGAGGCCACTCACGAAAGCTGGAAAATTCATATGCTAGACTAAAGACATATACTGGCGAAAACATAAGAGTAAAAGGTATATGCAAGGTTCCAGTACAACATGGAAGGCAGTCTGCTGACATACCCCGATAGTGGTAGCAAGGGAGGGTCCAACTCTACTTGGTCGGAACTGGCTTAAGGAAATAAAGTGGGAGTGGACCGAGATTTTTCAACTCAGGATGAAAGATCTGCAAGACTTATTACAGAATTATGTCTCTGTGTTCAGGGAAGAGCTCGGGAAGATTCAGGGGCTGCAAACTAAAATCCATGTGGATCCCAGATATTTGAAGGCGAGGCCAGTCCCCATGCATTACAAGGAAAAGTTGATGTTGAATTGGACAGGCTGGAAAGATTGGGAGTCTTACAACCTGTACAATTTTCTGAATGGGCAGCACCCATAGTTCCAGTACTAAAGCCTGATCAGAGTGTGCAGATGTGCGGGGACTACAAGTTGACAAAGTGGCCAGACTTGATAGGCACCCTATACCAAAAGTTGATGAATTGTACTCCAAGCTGGCAGGGGGAACTACATATACGAAACTAGACATGAACCATGCTTACCAGCAAGTTGAGCTAGAAAAGGCCTCGCAGGATTTTGTGACTATCAACACACATAGGGGTTTATACCAACGTATCCGGTTACCCTTCAGAGTCTCATTGGCTTGTGCCATTTTCCAACGGATTATGGAAAATTTACTTCAAGGTCTATCCCATGTGGTGGTTTATCTCGATGGTGGCATAGTAACAGGACTAACTAATGGAGAACAACTGGCTAACTTGGAAGAGGTATTGAAGCGTTTCTTACAAGAAACGGGGTACACTTGAAAAAGGAAAACTGTATCTTCCAAGCAAAAGAAGCGATTTGCCTGGGTCATAGGGGAAACTCACAGGGCCTTCACTCAGCAAAAGACAAGGTGAGAGCTATTCATGAGGTGTCAGCCCTGAATAATGCCACAGAACTCAAGTCCTTCTTGGGAATGGTTAACTACTACAGTCGTTTCCTCCCAAATTTGTCAACAGTTCTCACTCCATTATACGGGTTACTCAAGAAAAACCACAGGTGGATTTGGCAGCAACAACAACAGGCTTTTACGGCAGTAAAGCAGTTACTACATTCATCGGTCCTATTGGTACATTTCCACCCAAAGAAAGAGTTGCTTTTAACCCGCGATGCATTCCCTTACGGAATAAGGGCTGTACTCTCCCACCAGATGGCGGATGGCTCCAAACAGCCTATTGGCTACGTCTCAAGAACACTCAGTGTGGCAGAATGAAGATACTCACAAATAGAGAAAGAAGGCTTATCCATTGTATTCAGCGCTGAGAAATTCCATCAATACATCCACAGTCACCACTTCACTATCGTATCCGATCACAAGCCGCTACACAGCTTGTTTGGGGAAGATAAGGCAATACCCCCAATCACCTTGGCATGCATCCAAAGGTGGGCACAACTTCTAGCTGCTTATGAATATACTTCTATCCACTGGCTGGAAGCCAGGTTGCCAATGCTCACTCGCTGAGCTGATTACATCTAAAGGACAGCAATGTGAATGTCCCTATCCCTCAAGGACTTGCCTTGTTATTAAACTTTCTGCATTTGTCACCGGTGAATGCCAAACAGATCAGAGAATGGACAGACTGTGATCTAGTTTTGTCTCACATCAGGGAACAGGTCTTGCAGGGCTGGTCTAATGAGCCAAAGTCAGACAAAATGAACATTTTAACAGGAGATGCAAGCTCACCTGCCAGGATGGCATCTTACTGTGGGGAGCATTGTGCCTCCCAGAGGAAAACAACCATTATTGATAGGGTTGCATAGCACAATGAAAATATTGGTGTGCATCTACTTATTGTGGCCAGGGATGGACACTGAAATCGAAAACATGGTCAAGAGCTGCATGCAGTGCCAACTGGTACAGAAATTGTCTCCTTCTGCTCCACTGCATCCTTGGGAATAGCCAGGAAGGCCATGGGTTTACCTCTACGTTGACGACATGGGCCTTTTTTGGGCACAATGTTCCTCCTACTATTCGAACCTCATTCCAAATGGATGGATTTATACGAGGTGAAGTCACCCACATCTGCCGCCACCATAGACAGATTGCAACAGAGTTTTGCGATACACAGTTTACCAGAGATAATAGTGTCTGATAATGGAACAGCATTCACTGGCGGGGAATTCCAAAGATTTGCAAGTCTCAGTGGCATAACACATGTCAAGACCTCACCATACCACCCTGCACCCAATGGGTTGGCTAAGAGGGCAGTCCAGGCCTTCAAGGCCGGAATAAAAAATCTAGAAGGGAATTCTATAGCAATGAAGTTATCATCATGTTTCTTGCTCAGCTATAAGACTACGCCACAGAGTTATTAATGAAGAGATGTTTCAGGATACATTTGAGCCTCATAAGGCCGAATTTAGGGGGGAGGGTAGAGAGAAATCAGGAGGCCCAGAAAAATGAACATGATTACCAGAGTCATGAAACAAACGTCACTGTAGGAGAAGCAGTTTTTGCAAAGAACTTTGGAGATGGCCCCAAATGGCTGTCAGGTGAAGTCAGTGCAGTGACAGGACCCCTGTCCCACCATATGTCGGTTGAAGGTCGGATAATCAGGAAACATGTAGATCACCTCAGGAAAAGGGAAACAGGTCCACAAGTAAAGGTGCACCAAACATCTGGAGTGTACACCAGAGGTGGAAGGAACTCCTCTTACTCTGGAAGTACCTGTAGGACTCATTGAGCCTAAGAGAGTCAAAGAGGCAAACTTACAGGTTCTTACTGGAGAGCCTAGTGGACAGATAACTCCTGAGAGGGAGGCCTCAGATAAACCATCCAAGGTTGTACAACTACGATGGTCGACACGTTTGAAAAAGCCTCCTAAAAGGCTGAATTTGTAAATAGTTTATTAATGTAAATAGTTAATATATTGTAAAATGTACTTTCAAGTAAAGGGGGAGGAATGTGGTAATCTGAGGTGTAATACACCTCTAAGAGAATGTGAGCAGATCGACCATGTGACTTTATGATCTAATGGCTGTGTAGCACAGGCTACCTTGTCAAAGTTAGTCTAGAGTTAGGTCTGATTGGAAAAGCACACACCATGTTAGTGCTCTGTTGTTTGTGTAAATAAATAGCATGTGCTTCATTTCATATTGGTCTCTGCACCTATAGTATATTGTAATCGACTCACCTGCTTACAGATAAGCATGCAACTGGTTCACGAGCAAAGCAGCCTCATAGTAGAATGTAACAGGTTCGGTCATTTAATCCCGAAGTTTGATGAAGCAGAGGTGGAAGCCTTCTTTATCTCTTTTGAGTGGTTAGCACAGTTGTTAAAATGGCCAGTCCAACATTGGCCCCTATTGCTGCAAAGTAAGCTTTAAGGAAAAGCTCATGAGGTTTACTTCCTCATGCCTGAGGAAAGTGCCACTGACAATGAGGCAGCAAAAGGGCTATTTTAAATGCATACAAGTTAGTGCTGGAGGCATACCATCAGAAATTCCGTACCCTCAGAAAACTACCTGACCAAACATACCTGGAATTTGAAAGGCTTAAGCAACTTGCTTTTGACCAGTGGGTGCAGTCACTTAAAACAGAAGCCGTTTCCAAAAACTTCCACAAAATAATTCTCCTTGAGTTTAAAAACTCCATACCCTTCTCAATAAGAACACACCTAGAGGAACAGAGGATAACAGGGGCCAGGCAGGCAGCCACACTTGTTGATGATTATGAGTTGATCCACAAACCGTTGGCCCAGAAGAGACTCTCCCCTTGTCATCACCAACCAACTGGAAAGGATAGAGGTGGAGAGAGTGATAGAAAACTGAGTACCCATGGGAGAGAAAGAAATGCTGGGGGCCCTGCTCAGGACAGAAAGGGTGGCGCTGAGATGAAAAATTAGGCCTTGAAGCTGCTGACATATAGGGCACCTCCAGGCCTACTGCCGGAGTTATGGGAAAAACCAATTGGATTTTTCGGGGCACATACAACCCATGCAGGGAATGGGAGTCAGTCAGAGAGCAAAGTAGAGGCTCTGACTGCAGCTGCAAATCCTTGTAGATGCACTCCTGAGAGTGTGGGTCAGGTTAAACAAAACCCTGAGAGTTACAAGGATTTTGTATCCGAAGGAAAAGTGGCCGCCTTTCGCCAGGATAAGGTGAGTATGCCTATAGTGATACTGAGGGATACAGGGGCCAACCAAACTCTATTGCTGGAAAAAGGCATGGCCTTTCCACCAGAGAGTGCAATGAGTGCCAAGTTGTTGGCAAAGCAGATTGAAGGAGGGTACATACCCATCCCTTTATACCAGGTGAATCTGGAGTGCGACCATAAGTCAGGGCTCATGACCATGGGAGTCGTCTCCAGTTTGCCTCTGGACAAATCAACCTGCTCCTTGGCAATGACCTGGCGGGATCAAAGATAATAGCTTCCCCACTGGTCTCAGAGAAGCCACAGATAGAACAGCTGCAGGAGAAAGTGCCTGGCATTTTCTCTGACTGTGTGGTAATGCAGTCTATGCCTAGACAGGTCTGTCAATGGAGGCTGAAGAGTCACTGCAGACAGAAGACCCTACAGCCTGGTTATCTAAAACCTTTTTCAGGAGTCTAGAAGATCCTAAGGTGGCAATAAATAGATCTTTCTTGGTAGTGGCCCAGCAAGCTGACCCACTATTAAAAACATTAGCTCAGACTTCACACACTGAAGCTGAGGCAGAAGCATTCCCTGAATGCTACTACATAAAAATTGAAGTGCTATAATAGAAATGGAGACCTCCTTGCAGACCTGTAAACGAGGAGTGAACAGTGATCCACCAGGCAGTGGTAACGCCAAGATACCATAGGGAAATATTATGGCTAGCTCACGAAATTCCAATGTTTGGGCAATTTGATATACGCAAAGCCCAAGCCCGCATCAGCCATCATTTTTACTAGCCACACCTCCACAGGATGTAGTAAGGTTTTGCAAAGCCTGCCAATCCTACAAAGTTGTGGGAAAACCCCAGCCTACAATAAAACCGGGGTTAAACCTGCACCTATGATTCCCGTGCAGGTGTTTGGGGAACCATTCAGCAAGGTGTTAGTGGACTGTGTGGAGCCCCTCCCAAAAGAAAAGGGGGCTAGCAGTTTAACCTCATCATCATGGACGTGGCGACCTAGAGGCTATTCCCCTGGGAACACTATCTGCCAAAACAGTGGTGGGGAAATTAACCCAATTCTTTACCAGGTATGGGCTGCCCGCTGAGACCCAGTCGGATCAGGGCTCAAATTTCACATCCAAAATATTCCAGGAAGTCATGGATAATCTGGACATGACCCAAATGAAGTCTTCAGCAGATCACCCGCCATCATAGGGGATGCTAGAACAGTACCATCAGACCCTAAAAACAATGATCAGGGCATACTGCCATGAGTACCCCTTTGGCTGTGATAAAGGCCCAGGTTTTCTTCTGTTCACTACCAGGTGCTCACCCAATGAGTCCACCAGTTTTACTCTGAATTAGTTTACAGGCACCAAGTGCGAAGGTCACTGAAATTAATCAAGGAGTGGTTTTTAGAACAGAAGGGGGAAGTCTCCATGTCACGTTATGAAGGCCTTCTTCAAGCTGCACCAACATGTATTTGACAACAGAGACCCCCGCAAGTCAACAAAGGTTCTGGTTTATAAGGCCATTGTGCTGACCACCGCCCTTTGCTGCAGTGAAACACGGACTGTCTACCGAGAGCTTGCATCAGCAGTGCTTGCATCGAATCCTGGGGATCAAATGGGAGGACTGCCAGACTAACACAAACGTCCTCCATGAAGCTGGGTCTACCAGCATTGAAGCCCTGCTCCTGCGGACAGAACTCTGATGGATGGGCCACTGTGTCCGGATGTCCGAAAACAGCCGCCCTCAGCAGGTTCTCTTCTCACAGCGCTCTGTTAGCCAATGCTCAAGGTCGCCCAAAGCATGGAGGCATTAACATCACTGACTCGGAGGAGAATGCTGCCGATCACTCAGCATAGCACCCATTCAGCAAGGTGTTAGTGGACTGCGTGGAGCCCCCCCCCACAAAAGAAAAGGGGGCTAGCAGTATAACCTCATCATCATGGATGTGGCGACCTAGAGGCTGTTCCCCTGGGAACCTTATCTGCCAAAACAGTGGTGGGGAAATTAACCCAATTCTTTACCAGGTATGGGCTGCCCGCTAAGACTCAGTCAGATCAGGGCTCAAATTTCACATCCAAAATATTCCAGGAAGTCATTAAGGCGCAAGCCACTTCGAGGCTCAGTGACTCAATGGTGAGGTGGAACTGCGGCGGCAGAGGAAGGAGAAGGGAGCCAACCCGGGGCTGCGATTTCCACTCCCCTACGCAACAATGTGTCCCTGCTGCGGAAGAACATGTGGATCCAGAACTGGGCTCCTCAGATATCTGAACTCTCAACAAGCCTGATGGACGTCATCCTCGATTCCGAGGGGCTGCTGACGACAAGGAGGCTATGTGACAGTATTCCCGGAGTGACTCATGAGAGACTGTGAAGTGGTCCAAACACTTAAAAATCTCCCAGGCGGCTAGGATGAAACGGAGACAAACATGCCAGGGCCTGAATCTTTCAACCAGGAGGTGTGTTAGTGCTCTTACCAATGCCAGATGAACCATTAAAAACCCAGTTCAGTGGCCCATACAGAGTAGTAAAGAAGCTCGGCAAAGCAAACTTTTCTAATTGAGACCCCAAATCGGGGAAAAAGCAAAGACTGTGTCATGTCAATATGATAAAGCAATGGCGCAGCCGAGAAGGGAACAAGCAGGTAACGGTCTGTCCCATTGCCACCGACCTACAGGACAAGGGTAGCAGTGGGTATGAATTGGAGGGAGATATGGGTGAGGCCCACATTGAACCTCCTACTACCCAGCTAACAGACACAGAGATACTAGTGGACTTAGGCTCCTTACTCACCCACGCAAGTGCAGAACAGCGAGCAGGCTTGATGAGGCTGCTCACTGCAATTAAAGGCAGACACAAGTCAGGCTGCACCACACCAGCAATACATGAAGTGACTGTGGGAGAGGCCCCTGTCATAAGTCAACATCCCTATTATCTAGTCCCAGAAAAGCTGGCCCAGGTTTGGGAGGAGATTAACTACATGCTAGAGCATCAACTAATAGAGCCCAGCAACAGTAGCTGGAGCTCCCCAGATGTGCTCGTGCCCAAGCTGGATGGCTCCACAAGGCTCTGCATTGACTACTGAAAAGTTAATGCAGTGACCAGAGCTGACTCCTACCCGAAGCCCCGGCTGGAAAACTGCATAGATAGGGTAGGTAAAGCAGCCTACATTACAAAAATAGATTTACCCAAGGGATACTGGTAGGGTCCCCCTGATTGTCCACACGAAAGAAATCTCTGCTTTGTAACTCCAGATGGGTTATACCAGTATCAAGTTATGCCATTTGGATTCTTAAATGCTCCAGCCACCTTTCAAAGGCTAATGAACCAGGTTGTGGTGGGTTTAGCCAATTGCATAGTGTACCCAGATGACCTTCTAGTGTATGGCGACACCTGGGAAACTCACTTTGTACTTTCTGGAAGAGGGCTTCCAGTTGTTCTGTCAGCTGACCTAGTGGTCAATCTCACAAAGAAGAAGTTCGCTAAGGCTTAGGTGGCCTATCTAGGACACGAAGTGGGTCAAGGATAAGTAATATAAGGAAAGGTACAAGCAATAGCATAGTTCCCCATTCCCACAACGAAATGGGAAATCATGAGGTTCTTGGGGATGTGTGGGTTCTGCCACAAATTCATCTCAAACTTCAGCACATTTGCCACTCCGCTGACAAACCTACTACAGAAAAAAGCAAAGGTAGTATGGACCAAGAAATGCCAGATAGCTTTTGAAAAGCTGAAAACCATTTTAATAGGTGAGCCTGTGCTTGCAGCTCCGGACTTTAACCAAGCATTTAAAGCTGTCGATGCAAGTGGCATCAGAGTAGGGGCTGTCCTCCTCTAGGAAGGTGCATCAGGATTAAAGAGACCAATCAGGTACTTCTCCAAAATCTAAACAAGCATCACCATACTCCACCATGAAGAAGGAAACCTTTGGTTTATTACTGGCTCTCAAACACTTTGAAATGTATGTCCGAAATGGATGCAGAGAGACCATGTTCTATACTGACCACAATCCTTTAACCTTTGTGAAAGAAAGTTTAAGACATAGAATGCCAGGTTATTCCATTGGAGTTTGTTTCTTGGACTCTTAACTTCATTTCTGAACTGTGTGCATGTGTGCTGAGTTTTAATTATTTTTCTTAGGTTTTAGTAACTAATCAACTTATCTTTCTTTGACTCAAGAAAGCCGGGTTAAATTGGATCCTTCTGAAAAAATAAATCATTTGGACTGGGAAAAGATATCCACAGGTAAGGGATTCCCATTGAATTAGCCTTTTTGCGACCAACTGAAAAAAGAAGCGGAGCCAACTCATTCCTCATCACCCCGAAGCATAACAAAATTAGGGTCTCATTCGCAAAGTTAACAAATTGGGCAGCCGGTTGTAACAAATGCAGAATTATTATTCATACTAATGCATAATGTTCATTTTCAAAAGTTAATTGTGGCTGAAGGGGATGGTGGGAGGGTGGGAGGGTGGTGGGGGGAGCACTGGGAGTGCAAGGCTGAAGGTTTGCCTAGGGCACCTAGTACTCTTGCACTGGCCCTGTGTAGATTTAATCAGAACTGGAAAAGATTAATGTGACAGGAGAAATTTTGATGGAGATTAAGGAAATGGCAAATATTTTAAACAAATATTTTGCAACATTCTTCACGGTGGAAAGCACAAAGAATATATCGGAAATTATGGTGAATCAATGGTCATGAGAATGAGGAGCTTAAAGTAATTAATATTAGTGAAGAGAAAGTACTGGAGAGATTAAAGGACTAAAAAGCCAACAATTCCCCGATACTTGATGGCCTGCTACCTCAGGCTTTTGAAAGAGGTGGCTCCAGAGATAGTGGGCCAGATAGTGGGTGGGTAGCCCAAGTCCCCGCTTCAGGAAAACATGTTTGAATGGCGCGATTTTTGTTGCAAGGGGTCAGGTTTGGGATAGAGTTGAGCCTGCCATCCTCAGACACAGATCAGAGGTGGCCACTGAGTTCCCGAGTGCTGAAGAGGGCTGGTTAAGCTCACTTCAGTTCTCTGGGACTTTGTTCCAGCTGTTTTGTGAAATATTAGGCCCTCTAGCCCTCAACCCTCACAAAAACCCCAAGCTCTCCCAGCCCATTCCCCATCCATACCAACTCATGGCAACCCATGCCTTCCACCCAAGCCCAATGGCCCCAATAACCTCCCTGCCAAACCCTGCTCCCCACTCATCCCCATGGCCCCCTATAGCCCCATGCCAACTTAGTGACAATTCATGCTAACCCATGCGGCCCATCCGCTATCCTTTGCCTCTTACATCCTCCATGCCAACTCACCATGGGTAGATCTCAGGAGCCATGCTGAGATAAAATAAAATAAAGTTCTAAATATCTATTCCAGACTTCACTAAATATAAAAAAAACTCATTCTTCTCATTCATGAAAACCCATTTGATACAATTAAATCCATTTGAGTACTTAATTGCCTACTAAAACAAACATTTGTGTTCATAACCCCACATCAAAGACAGTTAATCCTTACAGAATGCCCCCCCATTCCCACTTACTGTGATAATGACAAATTGTGGAAGCCGTCAAGCAGTAATAATGCTGTAATGATCGTATTTATGATTGTGTCACCGAACAGCTATTGAAACTGCTATAACCAATTTATTTCTACTCTCACAGACACAGGCAGAATTTTTTTCACATTTTTAAGGGCAGGGGATTTAAATAACTTGACAGCCTGACAGTTCTTCATACCTTATCCATCCTTCAAGAGCATTTATGTCTCCACCATCAAGTCATGGGACAGACACTGCAGGCTAAGGCTGTTCCTGGAGCAAAGATTGGATCCACTTGTCATGTGCACTGAGTTTAAATGGCCCAGTCAATTTATAATTCGTGCCCGTGCACTCCACACCCCGGCCCCTTTTCCCTACCAGCAAAAATGGGATCTGCCAGAAATGGGGGCAGGGCTTCCAGATCCGTAGCCCATCCACCATTTTTAAAGATCCGCAGAGTATCCCCAACTCCATGAAAATCCAGCCCTGAAGAGACATTGGTTTTGATCTTTCAGAATCCCCAAGAACTGATGATATAACTAGAACATTAGATAAGGGGGAACCTGTGGATGGAATATACTTGGGTTTTCAGAAGGCATTTAATAAGGTGCCACACAGGAAATTGTTCAGATTAGGGCTCATAGAATTGGGAGTCTTATATTAGCATGGATTGGACAGAAAACAAATAGTCAGAATAAACAGGTAAATTTTGGGATTGCAGAGTGTAACTGGGCCTAGTGCTTGGGCCTCAACTATTTGGGATCAATATCAATGATTTAGATGAGGAGACCAAATGGATAAACCCAGGTTTACTGACATTACAAAGCTAGGTGGAAAGTATGCTGTGAGGAGGCCACAATGAGATTGCATAGGGATATAGACGGGTTAAGTCCTGGGAAAGAAGGAGAAGATGGAGTATAATGTCAGGAATTGTGAAATTATCCACTTTGGTAGGAAGAATGGAAAAGCAGAATTTTTTTTCAAAGATGAGAAAGTAGTAAATGTTGGCATCCAGAAGGACTGGGGGTCCTTGTGCATGATTTACAGAAAGGTAAAATGCAGGCACAGCAACCAATTAGGATGGCAAATTGTATGTTCACCTTTACCCTTTATTGAAAGATGGTTGCAAAATAAGAGTAAGTAAGCGCTTCAAGGAGAACAGACCCAGAGTATTGTTGGTCTCCATACCTAAGGAAGTATGTACTTGCCTCAGAGGGGCCACACAAAGGTTCACAAGATTGATTCCTGGGATGAGAGAGCTGACCTCTGAGGAGAGATTGAATAGAATGGGCCTATATTCTCTGTCAGTTAGAAGAATGAGAGGTAATCTAATTGAAATATAAAATATTTCTGAAGGGCTTGTCTGGGTAGATGTTATACTCTGGAGAGTATAGAACTAGGGTCATAATATCAGGATAAGATGTTGGCCATTTAGGACTGAGATGAGGAGACATTTCTTCACTAAGAGTGTTGTGTTACTTTGGAATTCTCTACCCTAGGTGGCCATGGATGCTCATTCGATGAGTGTATTCAAGACTGAGATCAATAGATTTTTGGGCAATAAGGGAATAAAGGGAGAATACGGCAGGAAAGTGGAGTTGACGTAGAAATTCAGTCATGATGTTACAAATGGCAGAGCAGGCTCAAGGGCCTACTCCTGTTCCTATTTATTTTGTCCTTAATATCAATGAGCCAGTTTTTAATATAGATGTGGTAACAAGGTAAGTAATTCAGAAAATAGATAGAAGGGAATATTAGACAAACAAATAAGAAAGTTAGGCGGCCACGTGATCATATTTTGCAACCACAGCCAGATTCTACAAATGTTGATCAGAAAGGAGGATATTAAGAAGTAGAGAGAAATATTAAAAAATGAAATATGATATTAATGGGGAAGAAACAAACTGGAGTCAAGAAATAATTCCCTGGCTATCTCTGCTCTCGAGCATGAGCACACACCAGCAATATGAAGACACTGCCCAACTAGAACCTCTCAAACTATTCCTCAACCCAGATCACAATAACAAATTAAAAATGTTGTTTTAAAAAAGGCCCACCCAGCAACAGCTGAAAAATTGTTTTTGTTGAAGAAAACATTCCAAACTCAGTGAACTGCTTCATAATTGATTTAATCATCATCACTGCTTTTCTTTCATTAATACATTTTGAGCAAGGGCTTGGCCTAAGTAGCCAAGTGGTTATGGTACTGGGCTTGTAACCCTAAGATCAAGAGTTCAAATCTTACAATGGCAAACTATGAAACAATGTAACTTCATCTGAAACAGATGGAAACGTGTTTGTACTCAAAAGAGTTACATTTTGAGCAATTGTATTCCATTCAAGATCAGTGCCAAAACTCTAAACTTCATTACATGATACCCACAGACCAATTTCACAGTGACTACCAGCTATGGAGCTCAAAACAGCCATTTGAATTCAGGTGTAAAAACACAAGATTGAAGAATATTCTAATGCAATATCACATCCACACAATGAACAGACAATTAAACTTTGAGCCCTGAAAATGTAAAGTCCCTAATCTAATGATCAGTAAGCTATTCTACTCTTATCATTTTTTGTATTTTATATTTTACTTCAATTGAGTAAGAATGAATCTGGCCCAGATAAACTGGAATCAAAGATTAGCACACAAAACTGTAACTGAACAATGGGCTGCCTTTAAAGAAGAGATACTTCCAGTACAGTCAAGGTATATTACCACGAGGGGAAAAGGTAGGGCAAACAAATTCAGAGCTCTCTGGATGATGAAAGAGAGAAATTAAGATGAAGCAGAAAAAGTGTGCTTATAACAGATGTCATGTGGATAATACAATTCAGAACCAGGCCAAATGTAAAAGATTCGGAGGGAAATTGAAAAAGCAAGTAAGAAAAGCAAAGAGAGAGTATGACAAGAGACTGGCAGCTGACATAAAAGGGAATCCAAATGTTTTCATAGTCATATAAATAACAAAAGGGTGGTAAGAGAAGGAGTGAGGCCAATTAGAGACCAGTAAGGGGGTTTACGCTTGAAGGCAAAGGCATGGCTGAGGTATTAAAGGAACTGTGCATCTGCCTTCAGCAAGGACGAAAATGTTGCCCAGGTCATGGTGAAAGAGGAGGTTGCTCAAGTACCTGAAGGGTTTAAAATTGATAAGGAGGAGATATTGAATAGTGTGTTGAGATCTGACCTGGAAGCAGTACTGTTAGGAAAATTTGCAATTAAAATGCTTCTGGAATCTGTGTTGTTTTAAGAATGTTTGAAAAGGACTTTTAAAAGTTTGATCAACTGTAAAAGGATCTGTTGTAATTTTCTTGGATAATAAGAAATACTGGTCCATATGACCAGATAACCCATGAACTAGAAGTAATACCAACTGGGAGTTGAAGAAAGAAGTTAAGAAGGAAGACATGTGGCTGGCCAGACACAAAGGAGAGCTACAAGCAGAGGAGATGGAGGGTGAAGGCGATCAGTGTACTGATGCACAGACAAAGAAAAAGCAGACAATGAAAGAGGATCACAGAGAATTCTTCCGAGGGGAAGGAGCAAACCACCCTAATGAAGGGGTCAGTTTTCTGCTTGGCAAAAAGGAGACAGGAGCTCTTGGAGGTATTGCATAGACTAGCTAAAAAGGTCTAACAACTGGAAGGCTGTGTGAATAATTCAGGGGTGCTAAAGAGCTGGGTGTTTTCCCAGAAGTGGCCAAAGCATGAACCAGGGTTTTATTGGTTGATTAGTTAAAAAGGAACTCTGGAAAGCTGTACCACCACTGTCTGTGATCCGAGGGAGGGAGGGTTTGTGCCTTGCTATGAAATTCAAAGGTGAAAGCTATTGTCAAATAGGACCCCTGACCTACCCTGCATAAATTAAGAACAATATATCATGTAGTTACGGAGTGCCACATTTATGCAGGGAATGAGCCGAATGCTTGTGGTTTTAAGAAGTAGCTTTGTATCAACCTTTACCTTTTTATTTGAAGTATCATTTGTCTATTAATTCATATGTAATTTGCATTGGTTACGATTCTTGTTAAAATAATAGCTACAAAAAGGGGAAACTTCAGAACTGGTGTATTGTTGAAAAAAGAAACATTTTGTCAAAGCTACTTGTCATGCATTCAGGACAATGGCTGGAATAGCAATATCAAGGGAAGCATCAACTTTATACTGTATGAGAAGAGAGTGCTAATTGGTTGGCAAGTGGACTCTGATTGGTAAACATGTTTCCATGGAGTATGCACTATTTAATGGTGACTGACAGTTAACTACCAAGCACTGCTTGAAATTTAAACCAGGCAGCTTGACTCTGATTGGTCAAGGAATTGCCCTGAGGAATGAACCAGCGAATGGCTAATACTTATTTTATCTATCTGAAACATTGTGTACATATTCTGTCTGCAAAGAACAGGGCCCTATGTATTAACATATGTAGCTTCCAGTACACGCAAATGCGCCACACTGCAAGCCTGGCTAACAAGCTTAAATCGATTCTCAGCATAATTTTTAGCACACTATTGATTATTCAGCAAATGTTGTCGAACTGCGGAATCACATTTAATGTTGGACACTGTGTTTTGAGATTTGCAAGCACAGGCTGGTTGAATACGGCCTGTACCTTGCCCATTGTGAACAGTGGATGGGGCATGTTTTTTGATATGATCGTCAGTCTTTGAAACATACAGCCTACACACCTAGCATCACACTGGTACTGAAATTCATATATCACATTACTCATTTGTGAGATAGGCAGTGTGTCTTTTTGGCTTGACGGGTGCATCCTGTTAGTGTTGCTACTGCATAGTAGCAGCGTGAAACAGCTAGCTTCACCTGTTGCTCAAATTTTTGAGATACCTTGCCCTTCCAGGGTAATCTGATGTAGACTGGTGCCAGTAAAGCTGAACTCAACTGCCAAGTTCATAAGCTCAATGAATACTGATTCACGTTATGGTGGTGGGTCTAGATTACTATGATATTATGCTGTAGCGCAAATATCTATGGCTTCCTTAAATGGAACATTGGTGAATAGGTTAGCAATATCAAATGTGCACATGGACAGAACATTGCTGTCAATATGCAAGTTAAATAGGCTTGTTAAACAGGCAACTGCCTTAGTGGCAGTTAACTGTCAATCACCTGAAAGCCCTTAACTGAATAGGTGCCTGAATAAGTGTTGATTACCGTGGCAGGAAGCTAAGCTAGAGAGTGACTCATCACAGCTCCATATAAGAAAAGGGCTTTTAAAGTGCACAGTCTGTAAGAGGTGTGTGCACAGTTGGTGAGGGAGACTTCGGCCTGAGTGAGACAGAGAATGAGTGAGTAGATTTGAGAATTTGGTTCAAAGTAGAAGTTTGGTGCATAAGGGGAAAAGAGGTGCTTTAGGTAAGGTTTACTGCAAGAAGTAAAGTGTGCTGAGTAGGGATTTTGGTGAAGGGTAGGGAGGAGGTTTTTTTTCTTCTTCTACTCCTTTTCAGCCTCCGGTATTTAATTTCCACTTTGGTGCAGCAGAAAGAGCAGGTAAACCAATAACTGGTATTATTAGTTTTATCAGTATTATAAGTACTGTACTGTTTTATTAAAATCATAAAGTTTACTGGCAGTGCCAAAACCTATTGGGAAGTGTAGGCTTTGTTAATTTTAATTAATTTGTAATTATTAACTAATTAACAGATAGTGGAGGGGCAGGGCAGGTGATGTGCTGCGATTGCAGGATATGGGAGCTTCTGGATACTGGTGCAATCCAGGGCAAACACATCTGCAGTAAGTGTTTGCAGCTGCAGGAACTTCAGCTCAAAGCTATTGAATTGGAAGCCGAGCTGCAGACACTGCGGCATATCAGGGAGGGGGAAAGTTTTCTGGATGCTTCATTCCAGGAGGCGGTCACACTCCTTAGGATAGATTTTTTCAGTGGTGAGGGATGGGGGGTTTGACTGCAGGTGAGGCAGGTAAGGGGACCCAGAGGCAGGAGTGCAAGAGTCTTGGCCTTTGCAATTGTCCAACAGGTTTGAGGTTTCTCCAGCTTGTTTGGATGACAGTGGGGGTTGCAGGGTGAGTAAGCTAACTGGCCATTGCACGGTGGCACAGGAAGCCATTCAAGTGGGGGGAGTTACAAGGAATGTATTGATAGTGGGGGACAGCATAGTCAGAGGGATTGACATTGTTCTCTGCAGCAAAAAGTGTGAGTCCAGAAAAAGATGTGTTGTCTGCCCAGTGCCAGGGTTGGGGACATCTACTAGGGGCTGGAGAGGAAGGGATAGAGAATACAAATCTAACAGTAAATCAACAGATGAGACTAGAGGTTATAAAAATAATAAAACTAAAGGCTCTGCACATGAATGCACAAAGCATTCAAAACAAAACAGATGAACTGAGGGCGCACATAGAAATAAATAAGGATGATTTTATAGCCATTACAGAAACATGGCTGCAGGACATGAATATTAATGGGTACAGGACACTTAGGAAGAACAGGAAGCATGGAAAAGGTGGAGGGGTGGCTCTGTTAGTTAATGATGGTATTAACTTAGAGAGGGGTGACCTAAGTTCAGGAAACCAGGATGTGGAAACGGTTTGGGTAGAGATGAGAAACGGTAAGGGCCAGAAGTCACTTGTGGGAATCATGTACAGGCCCCCTAATAGTAACCACATGGTGGGATGGAGCATAAAGGAAAAAATAATGGGAGCTTGTCAGAAAGGCATGATAATAATCAAGGAAGATTTTAATCTACATATAAGCTGGAAAAGTCAGATGGGCAAAGGTAGCCTGGATGAGGAGTTCATAGAATTTTTCCAGGATAGTTTCTTAGAACAGCATGTTCTGGAGCCAACCAGAAAGATGGCTATACTAAACCTGATATTGTACAATGAGATGGAATTAATTAATGATCTCATAGTGAAGGCACCCCTAGGTAGCAGTGACCATAATATGATTGAATGTTGCATTCAGTTTGAGGGAGAGAGGACTGGGTCCAAGACTATGTTTTAAACTAAATTAAGGGCAATTATGAGAGCATGAAAGCAGAGCTGGTTAAAGTAAATTGGTAAATTAAGTTAAGGGATGGGTCAATAGAGATGCAGTGGCAAACATTTAAGGGACAGACAAACTGGAACATTTAAAGATAGTGTCAACCTTAAAGGAAAAGTATATAATTGTGCAAAGATAGGTGGAAGGCCAGAAAATTGTACAGAGTATAAGGAACAGCAAAGGATGACTAAAAGATTAATAAGGACGGAAAATTAGAATACGAGAGAAAACTAGCCAGATATATAAAAACAGGTAGTAAAAATTTCTATAAATATTTTTTTTAAAAAGAGCTAGCAAAGTGAGCATTGGTCCGATAGAAGGTGAATCTGGAGAACTGATAATGGAAAATAAGGAAATGGCAGATGAATTGAACAGGATACCCTGAAAGGGCAAGTTATCTCAAAAAGTTGAGCAACAGGTGAAGCTACCTGTTTCACGCCGCAACTGTGCAGTGCTAAATATTACTCTGACAACCAATTTAAGATTGTCAGTTGAGTTTGCAAAGTGATACATTGGCATGTACTGGAAGCTACATATTAATACCCAAGGCCTTGTTTTTGCAGACAGAAAGAACTTTACACACATTTGTGCCTATTTCAGCTAAACACAGTGATAGCTATTTGCTGGTTCATTCCTCAGGGAAATGCTTTGACCAATCAGAATCAAGCTGCCTGGTTTAAGTTTCAAGCAATGCTTGGCAGTTAACTGTCAGCCACCATTAACTGGTGCATTCTCCTTGGCAACACCTCTAACAATCAGTCCAACTTGCCAACCAATCAGCACTCTCTTCTCATACAGTATAAAGTTGATGCTTCACCTGCCATTGGTATTCTTGCAATTGTCCTGATCAGTGCAAGATGAAAAGCTACAACAAAATGTCTCTGTTTTCAGCAATACTCAAGTGGAATCTTGTTGGCAATTTCTTCATGTTGGGGGGGTTTGGGGTGGATGGGGGGGTGTCATTCAGTAAATTTGGTTGTTTTGGTTTGGAGTTTCACCATGGGGATCGGAACAGATAGGCTGTCTATACTTAAGAGTTGATAAGGCACCAGGACCAGATGAGATGCATCCAAGGAGACTGAAGGACGTGGGAATGGAATTGCTTGAAATTTAAACCAGGCAGCTTGATTCTGATTGGTCAAAGCATTTCCCTGAGGAATGAACCAGCAAATGGCTATCACTATGTTTAGATGAAACAGGCACAAATGTGTGTAAAGTTCTTTCTATCTGCAAAAAACAAGGCCCTGGGTATTAATTATTTTTCCAATCTTCATTAGATTCAGGTTAGTGCCAGAGGCCTGGAGAATTGCCAATGTTACACCTTTAAAAAGGTACAAAGATAACCCCTGCAACTACAGGTCAGTCAGTTTAACCACAAGTGATGGGGAAACTTTTAGAAACAATGGGCAGAATCTTCTGGTCCCACCAGCATCAGGAAGTTTGGCAGGTGAGGGAACTTAATTTGACATGAAGCCAAAAATCAGTTTTCCAACGGCAGGATGAAAATTAGCAATTAAGTTCTCAGGGCTTCAAAGGTGGGTCAAGCTTCCTGACAAGCAATCTCCATACATTAAAATGTCATGCACACTCATTAAAAGGCCAGCTCACCAGAATTATGTACCCCCTCCAAATTAAGTTCCCCACCAGCAAGAAATTAGAATGTCCACATTTACAATTGCATATAAGGGGTGTGCACTTGGAGAGGTAGACCTCCTCTGTGATTAATGGTAAGTTGCCGCTGCATTGTCTTCTTTGGGGACCATTTGTAAATGGCAGCCCTTGCTTAAAACAGGGTGTTGGCAGTGCAAGTTGTGTGGAGAATAACCTACAGAGGGAGGAAGGGAGGCAGGCAGGCAGGCTTAGCGGGAAATGATGAAACAGTGGGCAGGCAAAGGTATGAGGAATAGTGTAGGCTGTCCGGGGAGGGTTTTTTAAAAATTCATTCATGGGATGTGGGCTTCGTTGGGTGGGCCAGCATTTATTGCCCAACCTTAATTGCCCTTGAGAAGGTGGTGGTGATCTGCCTTCTTGAACCCTGCAGTCCATGTTGTGTAGGTACACCCACAGTGCTGTTAGAAAGGGAGTTCCAGGAGGTTGACCCAGCAACAGTGAAGGAACGCCGATATATTTCCACGTCAGGATGGTGAGTGACTTGGAGGGGAATTTCCAGGTGCTGATGTTCCCATCTATCTGCTGCCCTTGTCCTTCTAGATGATAGTGGCCTGGGTTTGGAAGGTGCTGTCGAAAGAGCCATGGTGAATTCCTGCAGTGCATCTTGTAGATGGTACACACTGCTGCTACTGTGCTTTGACGGTGGAGGGAGTGAATGTTTGTGGATGTGATGCCAATCAAGTGGGCTGTTTTGTCCTGTATGGTGTCAAGCTTCTTGAGTGTTGTGGGAGCTGCACTCATCCAGGCAAGTGGGGAATATTCCATCACACTCCTGACTTGTGCTTTGTATATTGTGGACAAGCTTTGGGGAGTCAGGAGATGAGTTATTTGTCGCACGATTCCTAGCCTCTGACCTGCTCTTGTAGCTGCAGTATTTATATGGCTAGTCCACTTCAGTTTATGGCCAATGGTAACCCCCAGACATTAATAGTGGGGGATTCAGTGATAATGCATTAAACATCAAGGGGCGATGGTTGGAAACGGTCATTGTCTGACACTTGTGTGGCGTGAATGTTTCTTGCCACTTGTCAGCCCAAGTCTGGATATTATCCAGGTCTTGCTGCATTTGGATGGATGGCTTCAGTATCTGAGGAGTGAGCAATCATCAGCAAATATCCCCATTTCTGACCTTATGATGGAAGGAAGGTCATTGATGAAGCATTGAAGGTGGTTGGACTGAGGACACTACCCTGAGGAACACCTGTAACAATGTCCTGGAGCTGAGATGACTGACCTCAAACAACCACAAGCATCTTCCTTTGTGCTATGTATGAATCAAGCCAGCAGAGAGTGTAGGCTGTCTAGGGAGGGATAGTGCAGGCTGATCAGGGAGGGACAGTGTAGGCTGTCTGGGTGCCCTTTAAATATGGTGCACAGACCTTCAATTCCATGAAGTAATGGCATGGATGGCGACTTCCTGTTCGCCCCCTTTTATGAGATTTGCCATGCTCCTCACAGATGCATATGTAATGAGCTGAACTGTGCAAGATCACACTTGGCCAACCATCCTGCCCCAACAGTGGAATGCTATTGAAGTGTAGATGGACTTCAAAAAGGCATTTGATAAAATGCTGCACAACAGGCTTGTGAGCAAAGTTAAAGCTCATGGAATAAATGGGATATGGATTATAAAATTGGCTGAGTGATAGGAAACAAAGTAGTGGTAACGATTTTTTTAGACTAGAGGGAGATTTATAATGGATTTCCCCATGAATCGACATTAGGACCCCTGCTCTTCCTAATATATACAAATGAACTAAGACACAGGGCACAATTTCAAAATTAGAAACTTGGAAGTACCCCTGTATTGTGATCTATAAGGAGCATAGTGTAGAACTTCAAAAGGATATAGGCAGATTGGTGGAATTGGCAGACAAGTGGCAGATGTAATTTAATGCAGAGAAGTGTGAAGTGATTCATTTTGGTCAGAAGAATGCAGAGAGACAATATAAAATAAAGGGTACAATTCTAAAGGGGACTGAAGAAGCAGCGGGACCTGGGTGTATATGTGCACAAATCAGTTAAGGTGACAGGACAGCTTGAGAGTGTGGTTAATAAAGCCATACAGCATTCTGGGCTACATCAATTGGTACATAGAGGACAAAAGCAAGGAAATTACGTTAAACCTGTATAAAACACTGGTTCGACCTTTACTGGAGTATTGTGTCCAGGTCCAGGACACTACAATTTAGGAAGGACGTGAAGGCATTAGAGAGTGCAGGGAAGATTAATAATAGTTCTAGGGATGAGGAACATCAGTTATGTAGAAAGACTGGAGAAGTTGGGATGTTCTCCTTGAAGAAGAGAAGTGAGAGGAGATTGATAGAGGTATTCAAAATCATGAGGGTTCTGGACAGAAGAGACAGGGAGAAACTGTTCTCATTGGTGGAAGGATCGAGAAACAGAGGGCACAGATTTAAGGTAATTGGCAAATGAAGCAATGGCAATATGAGGGATGAGGATCTGGAATGCACTGCCTGAGAGTGTGGTGAAGGCAGAGGCAATTGAAGCTTTTAAAAGGGAGTTGGATCGTTATCTGAAAAAGAAAACTTGCAGGACTGTGGAGAAAAGACAGGGGAGTCACACTGGGTGAATTGTTCCTTCAGACACAATGGGCTAAATGGCCTCCTTCTGTGCTGCAAGCGTGCTATGATTCTATGGGCAGAATTTTGCCATCGGCAAGCAGGGGGCGGGGCCCACTCGCCGACACGTAAAGTGATGCAGGATGACGTCGGGCGGAACCCCCGGCGTCGTCCCACCCTATTTAGATTTTCAGGAAGGCGGGCCCATAGCAAAGTCAGGTGCAGGCCCGCCGACCTGTCAATAGCCAATTGAGGCCTTTGATAGAATCATTTAAACAATTAAAGGACCTGCCTGTCCAACCTTAAGGTTGGCAGGCAGGCCAGGAGCCCCAGCAAAAGAAAAAACATGAAACCTCATCACCGGCGGGATTAGGTTTCATGTCGGGATTGAAAAAGATTAATAAACATATAATGTAAATTATGAACATGTCCCATCTCATGTGACATTGTCACCTGAGGGGGACATGTTAAGGAAGTTTTTTTTCTTCTAATTTTCATATTTTTAAAAGTGTAAGCCATCTCCCTGAGGTAGCACTTAGCCTCAGGGAGATAAGCGCTCTTTCATAAAAGGTTTAAAAACTACACAAGAAAAAAAAAAAAAGATTTGCATTTATATAGTATCTTTCATGACTTTGTGATATCCAAAAGTGCTTTACAGCCACTGACATGCTTTCTGAGGTACAGTCACTGTTGAAAAATAGAACTCTCTACATTAATGTCCTCTAATCATATAGCTCCTGAAGAAGTCACAAAACCCTTATAATTGATTTGGAGAGTACTGCTCATCAATCTTTTAGACAAGAGATGCAATTTAGAGGGTGGACAATCTTTGACTATTCTCAACAGAACATGCTCATCCCCTGCCTGTCCACGTGAATTTAAAGACCCTGATGCTGGAAAGCCAGTCCTGAGGCCGCACTTGTTGGCAGTAGGACAGGCCCGGCCATTTTACTGCAGGCAACCTCCTCATTGGCTGCCCATGTGCCCAATCAGTTCTGACAAGCCACAGCAATGCTACCAGGAGAGGAGGATGCAGTAGGAAGGAGACCTTAAAACACAGGTGCTCTCAGAGTGGTACCTTAAATAAGAAATAAGAAATTCAGGGGGCCAAGGGTTGGAGGAGAAGCCCTTCTGGGTAGGTTGTTGGGGCCATGGGGGCAGTCTTCCATCTGTTGATCCCTCTTTGAGCCATGGAGCCTCTGGCTCCAATGACCTGCTGGACTGTCGTTGTTGGAAGGGTCACTGTGCCATCGACAAAATCCCAGCAGCCCTGTAAAATGGCCCTTAATTGGTGTTGGGACTGGGAAAATGTCTTGGTGGCGAAACTGCATCAGGAAGCCATACTGAGGTGCCTCTCAGCCTGCATCTCAGCAAAATAGATGCTTTTAAATGACTGGGCAACTTTATTGTCTGACGACAATGACCTTCCTGTGCTGGGCTGCTTCAGTATCATCGTTTTAGCGTTAGAGCCTGGCTTTGTATTTTGTTTGCAAGTTATATTTTGTTTCCACCACCAATCTTATCAACATTTGAGGTGATTCTGCCTGTTTAATAATCAGGGATGAGATAGATATTAGCAAACTGACAACATCCTTTGATCTTATGCTTGGCTGTAGTCAAATAAAAAGGGGGAAAAAAGATTAGTCAGTAACAAATGCTTAATTCTTTAACAATTGGATTTTAATCTGAAAGCAAAAGAGTGCTGGAAAAACTCAGCAGGTCTAGCAGCATCAGTGGAGAAATGTTCCAAAGATGATTCATATTGGATTCAAAATGTTAACTCTGTTTCTCTCTCCACATGGTGATAGAAGGAAATCATGAATTGATATTTTAACTTCCGATGCTCTCAAGCAAACCCACAAGAGATTCTCTGTTTTTATATAATTTAAAAACGGGGCCCTATTTTTTGGGACTACATCAGCATTGATGGCACAGGATTACTGATAGTAATTCTTTGATACGAAAGTGGCTTCACAGAATTGCAGAGCAATGTATGCTGGAAAAGTGTTGGTATTGCAGAGATTCGTTAAGTAACATAGTAGTGTTAAGAATGAAGACCTTAACTGTGGACATTAGCAGACATCAAGGGGGGAGTTTTAACCTGCCAGGATAGTTGGGTGTCAGTGTATGCAGGAACAAAATTTGCCAGGGTGTCAGGAAGCTGGCAGGAAACCTTTGCATTTAACTCAAGCATGCTTGATGGCTCATCTATTAGATTTCACCTCATTGACACATTTGTGTAATTAATAAGACTTAAATGATCAAATTGTACTGTACATATGCTTAGTGGTACAAAGTCTTAATTTGCATGCATTATTGGGATGATTTGTGAATGTTGCTAAGGAGGTCTTAAGGTTGGCATCTCTTTAAATGCCAAATACTGTAATGTAGCTTTGAAAAAAGAACACGTGGGTCCTTTGGGAATGAACTGAAGTTATAGCTAGGGCATACTTCCATATTTGGGCTCTAACAAGTCTAGCTTAGCAGTAAAAAGATGCCAAAGCTACAATGCTGATTGGCCAGGAAGGTGGCTTGAGGCCTAGGATGTTCTGAGAACCTCCAGTTAGAAATTAGATTGTTAGGTTGTTAGAGGTTAAATTGTTGTGGGGACTCTAGAAGCACTCTTCCCTTGCCTCAAGTTGCAAATATTGAGTTAGATGTTGATCCAGGTTCACATACTTGGGCTAAATGTTGCAAAGCTAACTGCAAAAAGGGTATAAAAATAGGGGTACATCACTGAAGTCTTTGCACTGCCAAGGGTTAGCATTTGTCACAGGACACTTGTTAGAGGGCGGTTGTTAGGAGTAGAGCACTTACTAGGAATTTAGCATTCGCATAGGAAATTGCCAGTTGACAACATATTTTATGAGTTGAGGGTTTGCCGTAGTACCCAGTATTCAGCTTAGTTAGTGACTAAAGTAACTGTCACAGGGCTGAGGATTGCCATCCAGTATTAGAAATCAGCGAATCCAGTTTAGACAGGATTACCAGAGACGAACAGAAAATATATGGGGTCTGAACTTCTTTGGAGTGGCAATCAGCGATGGATGAAGTGCCCAATTTCTTACTTTAATTTCTTTTCATTCCTATCTCACCCAAACTTACAACTCAGGCTGGGTGACATCCAGGCAGTGCAGCGTGTGCCCGGGGCCCAGTGTCAAATTGCAGGAGAGTTGAAGTGATGGAGGACAGGCCAACTTTTTTTACGGCACTAGCTGTCATAAACCAGGTAAGTTTAAAGGTCCTTAACAGACCATGAGAATGTAAGTATCTAAGGTAAGTGGATAGGATTTAGGGGATGGGGGGTAATTGAAGGTCAGTTGGGGGAATTGGAGGTCGGATGGGATCAGAGATCAGGCGGGACTCAGAGTTGTGGGACTGTCAGAGGTCTGGGGGGGATGTCGGACTGGGCTGCTGGTGGGTTGGGGGGGGGGGGGTTGTACTTCGGAGAGGTGGGTCAGGCCTTGGACGGATCAAGGCCTCGGTGGGCAGGAGGGCTTGGTGTCAGGCCTCTGGGAAGGGTGGTGGTGAGAGTCGGGGAGGCCCTGGGGTGGGAGTAGTCCCGTACGGGTTGGGGGTAGTCCAGCAGGTGTGGGAATCAGGGTGTGAGGAGTGTCCCAGGGTGGGGGTGGGGTCTGGGCTGTGAGGAGAATCCAAGGGGGTCTGGGCCTGTCCAATAGTTATCCAGAAGTTTGAAGTGGTTCTAATCCTTCTAACTTTTCTGGGTAACTATTGGCGGAACCCAGTTGGAACCATCCGAATTTTGCAAATTAAATCACATTTTTGATGGTTCCCAGTGCTGGGCAATTGCCCAGGGGAAATTTGCACTCCTTAGCAATGGCCGTGCCAGCCTTACCAGGGGACTTCTGAAGGGTATTTCACAGCTCATCTTTGGGGTACCCTCCCCAATTCGACACTGCGGAGCTCGGTAGTTGCGGCCCACAACCACTTAGCTGCTGAGGAATTGTTCAGTCAGCTAAAGTCTAGCTTGGGAGGGGCAGTAGTAAAATTCAGTCTTAGTCATTTTGGAAAAGACAGTCTTTATTAGAAAGCTGTTTCCACACTCAGCAGACAGCTTTGAAGTGTGTAGTTTCAGCGGTTCAGGTGGACTGGAAGCCATGGGTTGGAAAAGAAAGGAGACCTCCTTCCCAAGTATCACAGCTACAGTATCCTTACAGTGCAGAAGGAGGCCATTTGGCCCATCGAGTCCACACTGGCTCTCTGAAAGACCATTCAACTTAGTTCCACTCCCCTGCCTTATCCCCGTAACCTTGCACATTCACTCTTTTCAAGTAACAACCCAATTCCATTTTGAATACCTTGATCGAACCTGCCTCCACCACCCTTTCAGGAAATTTGTTCCAGACTCCAACCACCCTCTGGATGAAAACATTTTTCCTCACATCACACTTGCTCCTTTTGCCAATTATTTTGAATCTGTGCCCTCTAGTTCATGATGCTCTCGAGTGGGGACAGTTTCTCATTATTTACCCTGTCCATACCCCTCAGGATCTTAACTATCACTATCCAGTCTTCTCTCAGCCTTCTTTTCTCCAAGGAACACAGTCACAACCACTCCGATCTATCCTCATAGCAACTGTTCTTTGTCCCTGGAATCATTCCTGTGAATCTCCTCTGCTCTCTCCCCAGTGCCTTCACATCCTTCCTCAAGTATGGCACCCAGAACTGGATGCAGTACTCCAGATGAGGCCTTATTAATGTCTTATACAAGTTCAACATCACCTCCTTACTCTTGTACTCAATGCCCCTATTAATAAAGCCTAAGATACTTTATGCTTTATTAACTGCTCTCTCAACATGCACTGCCATCTTCAATGACTTATGTGCATATACACTGGGGTCCATCTGTTCCTGCACCTCCATTAGAGGCTCTCCCTCTATTTTGTACTGTCTCACCATATCATTCCTGCCAAAATGAATCACCTCACACTTCTCTGCATTGAACTTCATCTGCCACTTATCTGCCCAGTCCACCAACATGTCTAAGTTCTTTTGAAGTTCTTGCAGTTTACAACACTCCCAAGCTTCGTATCATCTGCAACCTTTGAAATTGTCCCCTGCACACCAAGATCTAGATCATTAATATATTTCAGGAAAAGCAAGGGCCCCAATACAGATCTACTACAAACCTTCCTCCAGCCAGAAACATATCCATTGACCATTACTCTCTGCTTCCTATTTTTCAGCCAATTTTGTATCCACGTTGCTAGTGTTCCTTTTATTCCATGAGCAATAACTTTTCTCAAGTCTATTGCATGGCACTATATCAAATGCATTTTGTAAGTCCACATACACCATATCAACAGCATTACTCTCATCAACCTTTTCTGACACCTCTTCAAAAAGCTCCAGCAAGTTAGTTAAACACGATTTCCCCTTTAGAAATCCATGCTGGCTTTTCCTTATCAACCCATATTTTTCCATGTGACAAATAATTGTTTCTAGAATCTTGCCCACCACTGAAGTTAAACTGACTGGTCTGTAATTGCTGGGATTAACCTTACAACCCTTTTTGAACAAGGGCGTAATGTTTGCAATTCTCCAGTCCTCTGGCGCCACCCGAGTCCAGGAAGGCTGAAAAATTAGTCAGTGCTCCTGCGATTTCTACTCTTACTTCCTTCAATATCTTTGGATACATCTCATCCGGTCCCGGGGCCTTGCTAATTTTAAGAACCGACAGTCTATTCAACACTTCCTCCTTATCAATTTTGAACCCTTCTAGTGACAGAGTTGCCTTATCTCAAAAAATTCAATTAAGTTAGTAAGACATGACTTTCCCTTAACAAAACCATGCTGACTATCCCTGATCAACCCGTGACTTTCTCAGTGATAATTTATCCTGGCTCTCAGAATTGATTCTAATAATTTGTCCACTCCTGACATCAGACTGACGGGCCTATAATTATTTGGCCGATCCACTGCACATTTTTTAAACAATGTACAATGTTCACAGACCTCCAATCCTCTGGTACATCTACGTTTGTTACGGCAGTAAGTGCTCTCGAAAAATAATTCAGGCCAAAGAAAAGTGTGATGATCAAATGACACGCATTCCACCAGAGATGCCAGTGAGCTCTTTATGGTCAGATACCTTCAAAAGTGTGCCTAAATTGTGGAGGTAATCATCGACTCACAATGCCAAGTCCAGCTCTAGTGCAAATGTGGAACTCATGCTTAAATTAGAATAACTTTCCAAATTGTGCCTGTCAAAGAGAATTTCACTGGTCGATACACTCTTCCTGAGAATGAGGTACAGCATGTGTATACCATCACAGAAGGAAAGCACCAGGTAATTTTAAGGAACGATCAGTCAAGATTGCGGGAATTTCAGTGTTGTTTCTCATCAATGTTGGTACAGAAGTATCTATACTGAGCAACAAACTTTACCGTCATTATCTTTACAACTTTTTCTCACTCTTGCGATAGGCACTCTTCAAGATAACGATGACTCGATTATTCCAGTTTTGGGAATGATTAGAATCCCAGTGCACTAAAGCAACTTCATCCTAGATATTTCCATATTGTATATAGCCAAAGGCAGAAGCCTCATGGGGATAACCTGTTTGATAAGTTTGGCTTTAAACTTGAACACTCCACCAGAGCATACATTAACATGATTGATGGCACTGGTTATGTTCTGAGCTATCCTTCCTTTTTCACTGGATTGGGGAAAATTAAGGACTACTGCAATGCTCCTCACATCAACATGTCAATTCTGCTAGTTTTGTAAAATTTACAATGATTGCCATTTGCAATCCGTGCCGAAGTGCCACAGGAACTGAAATGCCTTGAAGAGATAGTATAATTGAACGAATCGACTCTTCCCAGTCATTGCAATCACTTATGCATCACATCTGTTGGCAGAAACTGAATGAAAATACTCTATTGGAGAGAAGGAAGCACTATCCTTCATCTATGCTTGTGAACATTGGCACATGTATCTCTATGATAGAAAATTCACTCTTCGCACCAATCACCAAGCACTGACTGCATTGTTCATGATGTCAGGATCTGGGCATTGACCCCTACGCATCTACAGATTGTAGGTTCATGCAACTGAGTAGCTGTCAAGCTTAGCCATACTGCTATCACAGACATGCTAGTGACTGCAAAGCGACTTGCAACATTGACGGCTATGTGATCTCAGTGATTTCATTTGCGACCTTGAATTTTGTTAGGTGACAGGAATTCAAGGCAGAATTGACAACAGATAGTTTACTACAGAAATTAAGCCTGAACCTAAAAACTGAGAGGCCTTGCGAAAGAGTGGAAGAATGAGTCATCGTACTAGAGAACGCAATGAACTTATATTGCTTGATGACATCTGTATTGCATGAGGAACTCGAGCGATTATCTCAAAAGTGCTACAACATGTATTGTTTCTTGCCTATGAAAGTCATCCTGGTGTTTTAAGATGAAACGATGATCCCGTGAAGCGGTCTGTGGCCAGCAATATAGTAGAGTTCATTAGAAACTGCATTGCTTGTACGATCAGTGAAAAATCTGTTAAAAGGTGTCCCACACCTCTACAAAGCTATGGTAAGAACTCCAAGTAGATATTTTTGGAGAAGTGCAAGCACTCCCTTGGAATGAACATTTTTGCTTCTTCATGAACTACATAGCAAATAGCCAGAAATCACTATAACAAATTCCATAACCACCACTTTGGTCATTGACATTCTAGACATGTTGTTTACAAAATGAGACAAGAAAATTAATGAGGAGGTTGTAATTAGTAGGTTAGTTCTGGATTACAGCTTGTGAGAAAGGAATCCAATATGCTTTTGAATAGAGGTCAAGTTGCTCAGCAAAGGTTCACAAGCGTGTTGTAGATTAAAAAATAATCATTTAATAACAAATATTGAATTTTTTGGTAGAATTAGTAGAAGCTAGAGGATGCCGCTATACTGTCGTGGTGAGTTAGTGGTTAAATAATCTAAGCCGGCTTTATTATTTTATATACAAAGATACAGGTAATGTTTAAATGTCTAGAAACTTGATGACATTCAGGTTTTACTGCAATAAAGAATGGCAGAACTCAAAAAGTTGCAGAACTCAGCAGATACAACACTGTTTAGAATTCACTGCTTTAAATGCCACCAATAAACTTACACAAAATACATCTCATATCCAAATGACTCAACTTAATTGCAGTTATATAACTATTATTGCACCCAATTGAATGCAATAATGCGCATCACTCTCCGCTCAACACCCTCTCCTGGCTTTCTGTCCTCACAAACATCACTCCACCACACAATCGCCAAGTAACAAAAACCATCAAGCTGGTTAAACCATCCGTGCTGTACCTCATGTACCACTCCATGATGACCCACCTACTGCCCACTCACTGTCCCATATGGAGCACCCTTATTGAGCAAGGTCTACCAGCAAACATCCTCTGGATCATGGAAATGGAAAACATGGGAAGTCACTAACAGGTTCCTTGTGACACACCCCATTATCGAATGACAGGCTTTGAACTACCATAGTGAGACAGGTTCAGGATAGGCCAGGACCCCAGTGCAGCCAACCCCCACTGCTGGGGCCTCAGAACAAACTTCTTATGCACTTGTGGAAAGACAAACAATGCTGCACATTACTGTCCCACTCACTGTCCCATATGGAGCACCCTTATTGAGCAAGGTCTACCAGCAAACATCCTCTGGACCAAGGAAATGGAAAACATGGGAAGTCACTAACAAGTTCCTTGTGACAAACCCCATTATCGAATGACAGGCTTTGAACTACCATGGTGAGACAGGTTCAGGACAGGCCAGGACCCCAGTGCAGCCAACCCCCACTGCTGGGGCCTCAGAACAAACTTCTTATGCAATTGTGGAAAGACAAACAATGCTGCACATTACTGAGGACGGTCCCCTCTACAGTCAAAATGCAAGAGTAATCACAAACTCAGCAAATGAGGAGGCTATCAAGCTGGCTTTGGAGATTTGCATTCACTAAATCAATAAATTATGCATTATAGATATTGAAGATATAAATTCTTTAATAGCTCAATCAGTATTGTACCTGGTTTGAATGTACATGATGCCAACTGATGGCATCCGCCATTGTTTATAGAGCATACATCAATCTGTGTGCAATTCTTCCCGTCACCCTGGTAACCTGTAATACAAACAAACCAGTACATTACAAAAAATCTTATTTAAGAACAAATATGTGTTATGTACCAAAAAATTGCATTTCTGCAAATATAAAATACCATGAGTAAGATTAGTTGTATGATATCATGGGGCAGAAATTACAATGAGTCTCACACTTGTTTGGGGTCCAAAACAAACACTCTAATAGAGTGGCATGATATTCTGCAGGAGAGGTGTGCATAGCGCCACATTAGTCTGAGTGCTTAATAGATCCACAGCGGCTGCCTGCAACAAGGGCAGGCATCATTTAAATGTGATAATATGGGTCCTGCTCCTGAATTGTGGTCCTTTTGTTAAATTGGTTGTTCATGCTACTTCCTTAACTGGTGAAAATGATCAGTAAGCAGTTTTCATGAGGGGTATTTAAAGGGATTTTTACCTCCATCAAGGTACATCTAGTTAGTTATTTAGACGTCTAAGGTGCTTTGAGGCCAGGTTTTTGGCTGTTTCGATATGCGTTTCTCTGTTTAACCCTTGTTTTGATTGAGGTTGTGTCAGGTAGGGCCTGTTACACAGGATTTGTTCGCTTTCAATTATATAATATAGTAATGCTTCCCAACTTACCATTAACCTCTCAGATCAGAAATGCAAGCAGCAGCTAGGAAGGCAGCATAAATCTACACAGATCGAAAGGGGAGGGTGAAGGAGGCAAAGCACAAGAGAATTTGCAGCCTGTGGATAGTCAGTGAACAAAATATCATAACTGAACTTCACAGAAGGACAGTGAATAAATTGGTTCATTTCAACAGGGAGACTTACCTGTGCCATTTGCTGCAACAAGAATTGGGGTCCAATACCTAGGCATGAAATGCAATTGGAACTTCTCATTAATCTACTCTGATTGCAAAAGAAGAAAGAACATGCACAGGATTATAGAGCCCTAACATCCATTCACAACCCTGTGCCATTTGCTGCAAGAAGAATTGGGGTCCAATACCTAGGCATGAAATGCAATTGGAACTTCTCATTAATCTACTCTGGTTGCAAAAGAAGAAAGAACATGCACGGGATTATAGAGCCCTAACATCCATTCACAACTCTATGACCTGAATTCTATCCTCCGGCTGCACCCAAAGTTGGTGTGGCTGGAAGCGGACGTAAAGCCTGCTCCCAGCCGAGATCACGCTGTGAACACGATCTTACCCTGGGTGGTCAATTAAGGCCCACCCAGCATGGAACATAACTGCCAGTTGTTTATTCATGCGTGGAGGTGGGAATGCGTCAGGCACTAGGTCCAATGGGGATACGGCGGGGTGTTCAAAATCAGAAAAGGCAGGTCCCTGAAGGCTGGCAGGAGTTGTGGAGGAGGCTGAGGGAGCTGTTTGGAAGCTATCCAAGAAGTGTCCTGGTGTGCAAGTCATGGCCTCAGCACCTGATGGTCATGGAAGGTGGGAGGGCAATTTGGGTGGGCACTCTGACCCCCTGTTTATCAGATGAGTGCCTTGGAGTGCCAGTCAAGGAGGTCAGTGTCAGGTGGCATACCTTAATGCCCAGGGATGGCAAGAGAAGGCTGCCCCACCTGCCCAAGAAAGCTTGGACAGAGGTTGCTGCCCAGGTTAGTGGGCACAACATGGTGCGCCATATGTGGCTTCAGTGTTGCAAAACGTTTAATGATCGTCTGCGGTCAGCAAAGGAAGTGCAGAGGTGGCATAGAACCTGCGTGGAGAACATTAGTCGGGTTCCCGTTGCTCGGAACATTCAGGGAGCTAAGAGTATGTAAGCCAACTGGCACTGAAGCTCACCCTGCCAAGTCTGGAATGTCAGCACAAGTGGCCTCAGTGCATTGCAAGTGAGATGTGCCACAGTGACATGGCCTGCCTAACGCCTGGATGGGTGGGAACCAAGAAAGGACCTTCAGGGAGACAGAGCAATAATGAGGCTTTCTATTTTTCCATGTCAGGTGAAGAGCAGTCATAACGCTGCAGAACGGGTGGAGGAGTGCCAAATCTCTGCATCCTCATGAAGTACGAGAGCGATGCACTACAGCTGGAATGCCACCAGCTAGCTTGTTCCTCCAGCTGCGGTGAGGTAGGGGTCTTGGATGAAAGTAAGACGGCAAGTGACACATGTGTGCACTGGGTACTGGAAAAATAACAGGCTCCTCTCATCGGAAACTGTTGAAGCCAGAGAGCCCATTGAAGCTCCAATGCAGATGGCACCATGCAACAGGTCTCCACTGTCTCCTCAGCCCGCCTAGCATGCATAGTGACTTTGATGATTGAATATACTGATCTTTTGCCTTCCTCCTGCAGATGCGCCATCTGCAGGAGCAGCCAGTGACCCTGAGGACCCCCCATTGAGCTCCGAGGAAGGCATCCCACCTGCACCAGCATCACACCATCCCTCTGACCCAGACACCAGCACAGACACTCACATGTCAGTGGGCATTAGGTATTCAGCTCCACAGGTAATACACAGTGGTGAGGGCACATCACACTCGCATGAGGAGCTGGCAGAAGCAGAGAGGTCCCAGGGAACCGATATTGGAGCACAGCTGGAGATCAGGACCATGCTGCGTCCGAGACAGATGACGAGCCTCTGGAGTCGTCCATCAGGCGGCAGATGCTGGGTCCAGCAGGATGCGTAGGAAGATCTGCCAGAGATACATGAGGGTCTCCGTGCCATGGTCTCTGTCATGGAGGAGTCCATGCGGAGCATGAGTTCTGCATTGACCCTTAACACAGAGCGCACAGCCTCCTCCATGGAAAGGGTAGCAACTCTTATGGAGAAGCAGCTTCAGGAGCAGACTCAGGGGTTCCTGGGGTTACACTCAGACCTGCAAGTCCTCACACAAGCAGTGACTTCAGGAGGTCACAGTTAGTGTGAGAGATGGTTGAGGCACCTAATCTAGGTGCCCGTCTATCAATGGTGAGCAGGGAGGTACAAATGCACCTCACGCTTACAGACGAGCTGCCTGTCATCTCTATGAGCTTCCTTCAGGGTGCTCCGGACGAGGGCACCAGCTCCTCCACCCGTCTGCCAGTGTCCACTGCATCTGATGATGCCGCGACGACTAAGGAATGCATGGCCATGGGGCTGGACACACCCCCCCCCCCAGGTGGCGCCTGCTCAGGCTCTGGTGGCCAGAGGATGCCCGCCAAGGTCATCAGGGCCACCAGGACAGCAGAGTCAGCAGGCTGCTTCCAATGTTGCTGTCAGCGAGGGAGGAGGTGGGGCACCAAGACATAGCACCCACAGATGTGAGTTGAAAGCACCTTGAGCACAATAGGGGCGTGTCATGGGTGACATTATTTGCGTTAATTATTTTAACATTTGTGTTAGGGATGGACAGCTTGTTTGTTCTTTGGTTGTTCATGTGAAGTAACATAACATTTATTTGACTTAAATGGGTTGAGTTGGCTGGATGGTTTGAATAGGTGCCAGATGCAGCACAGACTTGTGAACGTATGGCGTTGTGTCTGGTGTACTGGGTTGAATTCTCATTTATTGATTGTTAGTAACGGAGACAGTGCTATTGGCTTGATGAGGCATCGATGCCTTGGATTCCCAGCTGAAGGTTCGCTGGATCAAAACATCCCTGGTGTCCCTGCCTCCAGGAAGATTCCTATTTTCTGCCTGGAGGTCCTCACCCTGCGTCTCCCCAGGCTCTTCTTCTGCTGAGCCATCACTTGAGTTACCTTCCCTGGACTATGGAGCTGCCTCGCTTTCCTTAGACTACAGTGGGTCCCCCCTGGACAGAGCCAGTTTGTGCAGGGCTCAGCATGTGACAACTATGAGAGAGATGTTCTGGAGGATACTGCAATGCTCCCGGTGATTGGTCCAAGCATCTGAAGCGCATCTTCAACAACCCAATGGTCCTCTCCAGTAATGCCTTTGTGGAGGCATGACACCTGTTGTATCTCTCCTCAGCCTCAGTTCTTGGATGATGGAGTAGGGTCTTCAGCCTCCTCTTCAAGGGATAGTCCTTGTCACCCAGAAGCCATCTATCCACTCATGCAGGAGCCATGAACAGTCTTGGTACCTGTGAGTGCCGCAGGATGTAAGTATTCTGTGATCTCCCAGGGTAATGGCACAAACTTGGAGCATCTGTGTCCTGTGGTCACAGACCATCTGAGCATTCATTGAGTGGAGCCCTTTTCTGTTTACAAAAGTTCCTGTCTCACCTGCTGGTGCCTTGATGGCCACATGAATGCAATCTCTTACACCCTGGATGCAGGGGAACTGAGCCATCACAGCGAAGCCTCATACTTTCTCTGCCTGGCTCGCCTCATCGGTCCGGAAGTGGATAAATGTGCGGGCGTGTCTAAAGGTATCATCAGTCATGTGTTTAACACAACTGTATGCAGCTGATTGAGAAACGCCGCACAGATCCCCCACTGAGCCCTGAAAAGAACCAGAGGCATAGAAGTTGAAGGCCAATATGATCAAAGCCATGGGTATGGGGTGTTTGCCCATGCAGTTGGAGGTGATTTCCGTACCTATTGTACACTTACAACAGTCAAGAAGCTCAACACCATCTAGGACAAAAAAACCTGCGTGATTGGCACCCCACCTACCATCTTAAACATTCACTCCCTCACCACCAACGCACAGTGGCAACAGCGTGTACCACCTACAAGATGCACAGCAGCAATTTGCCAAGGCTCCTTAGCAGCGCCTTCAAAACCTGTGACTTCTACCACCTAGAAGGACAAATGTAGCAGATGCATGGAAACACAATCACTTGCAAGTTTTCCTCCAAGCCACACAACATCCTAACTTAGAACTATATCACCATTGCTTCACTGTCACTTGGTCAAAATCCTGTAACTCCCTTCCTGTGGGTGTACCTGCACCACATGGACTGCAGTGGTTCAAGAAGGTTGCTCACCACCACCTTCTAAAGGGCAATTAGCGATGCGCAATGAATGTTGGCCCAGCCAGTGATGCCCACATCCTGTGAAAGAATAAAAAGGCATAGAAGAGACATTGGTCTGGATTTTGCAGGAAGTCTTGATGGCAAACCTCCAGCATTCACTGTCACCTCCCCTCTGAAAGTGACTTCACCTTCAGGATTTAGTGCAAGTGTAGATTAACATGGAAATTCTGAAGCTGCAGTCTATCACAACCGCTCCACCACAGGCTGTGCTGTGGGCCATCACCCACCCCCTCCACCCTTTCAACCTCCAGAATCAGCAACCATATATATCATTTTATTGATGAGTAAGTGCCTGTTTCCCTCTCCCATTGCTGTTAGAAACCTCCAAAAAAGTTACACCTTGTTTAATTAGGAACCACTTGGCTTTTAACAGCAATCGCTTTTAACAGCAATCTGAGTAATAATTACTAGATGACAGATCTGGCCCTGAAAATGTAGTTCTATATTTGTGGAGTCTTGTTAAATTCATTATAAAGATTAATTACTGAATTTTTAAACTTTTTTTAATGATATTTTTTCAGATCATTTAAACTTCTACCTTCATTACATGAATATGCCTCAATCTTTATTTTGATGGATGTAAAATTTTTAAAATGTGATTTGATTTCCGTGCTTTTCATTTCCTACATGTCTGTCTGTGAAAATTCTTTCATGTGATTGATTGCTTGGACAATTTGATGACATTACTACAACTCCACACTGGGAATTCTCATTAAATAATGTTAGGACCCACTGCAATGTGAGAGAAGTAAAACTCTCAGTACAGGGATCACTAGATTTCTCAGTGAGACTTTCTTCACCCCTGCTTTGCCGCTGACTGCAAATTCAGGTCATAATGAATACTTGTCGCATTGACAAGTTTCTAATGATTGATTATGATATATTTCAATCAATTTAAGATAAAAAGCAAACACTTTATTACCTGCTGGGCACAGCCCACAAGAGTAAGAACCTTGTGAATTAAAGCACTGGACTGGAGGATTTGTTGAGCAGGGAAGAATAGGAAGACTACATTCATCAATATCAGAGCTGCAAGCTGAACTTGTAGGAGCTTGAGTCCACCCATCATGACAGAGACACTGGTACTTGGGCTGTGTATGGACAGCAAATGGAAACATTGAATATTAATAAATGTTTGCAATTAAAGATACAAATGCTGTATGTCAATTAACACCACTATGTCAGTCCATGGATTGCTCTGTGTCAATCAAAGAGTTTCAGGCAGGGTGGGACTTTCAATAGGGCACAGCAAACAAAGTCTATTTACTGAATAACAATGTTTTCTTTTGGACTGCAAACTATAACAAACACTCTACAGAATCTATTTAAAAAGAATCACAACGAAATGCAGCAAACAGAGCTCATGACCAAAGCTGGAACAATTTCTCCCAATTGATACAAAATTTCTCCAGCAAATTGCAATGACAGAGGATGTTTACACAATATAAATTGATAGCTTTTCCAACAAAATGCAGTGAGTGGAGGGTAGTTATCATAAAATCAATCCCTGTCACCTACAATCATGCAGTATCCAGATGTAAATGAAGGGGGAAATCACCCATTCATCTCCATTCTGACTGGGAATAGTGGTATCACTAAATTCAGCCTACAATTATTTCATGAACTTCAGTTCAAGTGTTATAGTAGAAATGCTTATTCAGAGTATCTGTACAGAAACAATTTTTTTTTTTTTAAACTTGGACTCACAAATCCTTCCATGGATTTTTACCTGATTTGGCTGCACTCTCTCTGAATCAATACAGATGCCATGTTCACATAGTGCTTTTGATCCACCTTGGCAATCATCATATTTGGAAGTACAGTGTGGACCATACCATTCTGGAGTACAGGTACAGCTGAGGATGACAGTACAAAATATCACTAATGTTAAAAATAAGGTCAATAGGATCTTTATTTCATAATGCTATGCCCTTGGTATACAGGTTTGATACAGATGTTTTACAACACTCTGCTATCCTGGCTTGATTTAAGAATGCTGCACTTTGGTTACGCTGTTAGTTTGAAACCACAATGGGCTAAAAGAGTGGGCACTCATTGTAAAGAAAAGGGAAGCTTGGTGCAACCTCACTTCAAAACAAAGAGCATAAGCAGTATTAATTTTTCAGCATGAAAGTAAAAGGATCAAATATTCATTCAGTTCAGCATTCCAAAATACTTCACAAATACATCATACAATACTGTTGACAGCCCATTATGTATTTTGAAATAAATGCTTCCTGTGTGCTAATCCTAAATATTCAGCCTGCTGTCTCTGTGTTTCATCAACTTGTGGAGATTGCTTGTTATCAGCATGTATCATTCAATTAATTTGTAATCCTATTTCTCTGGCTTTTTGAAGTAAGTAACTTGACAGTAATAACTTCTGACAGTAAAACATCTACAGCAAGCCTAACATCTCTCAGCTTTGACAAAGGTAGGTCCTGTTACCTGTAACTGCCATTTGTGTTAACACACGTCGCTCCATTCTGACATGCGAGTGGCGTTCCAGTATAGGTCAGACATTCATTTATATCATCAGAACAAGTGGGTCCCTAAATAAACAATGTAATGAGAAATTATGAGCACTTGGAACTTAGCTTTGAGTTTTTCTTCTGCTTCATTGAAATTCAAGCAATCCACAACTGAAAATTTTAATGCTCCCTGTTAGTTATGGAGCAAATTCACTCATAACAGCAATTATTGTGCTCAATAACAGAAACTTTAGAGGACTAGCAAAATAGAATCTTAAGAGTTAATATAAAATCATTATGATGAAGATGGCACATACACTTCAGCCTTTTTAAATTACAGAATCACTTCAGGAAAAAGTAATTCCATAACAACTTTGGCAGCTGGTCTGTAATATTTATATTGTAAGCAAATTCTTAAATGTGCAAACAGACAGACAAGGTAAAACCCACTAGTCCAACAAGGCCGTCCTTTGCAATTGTGATACCTAGTGCAACATATCGTAGACATTTCCCACCCACCAGAGCCATGTAATCTAAAGTCTAAATTTAATCGTCTAAAGCTAATAGAATGTTATCATTTATTGCAAGGGGAATTGAAGACAAAAGTAGACTACATACTTATTTAAGGAAAGGTGTAAATGTTTTGGAAGCTGTTCAGAGAAGGTTTACTAGACCAATGCCTGAAATGGGAGAGTTGTCTTATGAGGAAATGTTGGACAGTCTAGGTTTGTATCTGCAGAGTTTAGAAGAGTAAGAGGCAACTTGATTGAAACATATAAGGTCCTGAGGGGTCTTGACAGGGTGGGTGTGGAAAGGATGTTTCCTCTTGTGGGGGAAGCTAGAATTAGGGGTCACTGCTTAAAAATAAGGGGTTACTCATTTAAGAACATAAGAAATAGGAACAGGAGTAGACCATTCAACCCCTCGAGCCTGCTCCACTATTCAATCAGATCATTGCTGTTCTTCCTGTGTTTCGATTTCCACATTCCCATCTAACCTGATAACCTTGCATTCCCCTGCCTAACAAGAATTTATCTACCTCTGCCTTAAAAATATTCAATGATCCCACCTTCAATTGAGATTTAAGACAGAGATGGGGATAATTTTTTTCTCTTAGATGGTCATGAGTCTTTGGAACTCTTCCTCAAAAGGTGGTGGAAGCAGAGTCTTTGAATATTTTTAAGGCAGAACAAGATAGAGTCCTGATAAGCAAGGGGGTGAAAGGGGATAAGTGAGAATGGGGAGTTGAGGTTACAATCAGATCAGCCATGATCTTATTGAATGGCGGAGCAGGCTCGAAGGGCCGAGTGGCTTAATTCTGCTTCTAATTCCTATGGTTGTATCTTTGTATGTTCATATGTATCTCTTAGCAGAGGTGAAAACCAGAAAAACCCAGGCCAATTAGGGAATAAAATCTGCAACAATCCATTCCAACTCCTTCAGGTTATCAAAACTAGTCCAGGAGAACACATAGAACCAAATTTATTTTACAGGATACTGACCACATATTTTTCTTTATTCATTGGTGGGATGTGAGCATCACTGGCAAGGGCAGCATTTATTGTCTATCCCTAATTGCCCTTGAGAAGGTGGTGGAGAGCCAGCTTGTTGAACCGCTGCAGTCCATGTGGTGTAGTTACACCCACAGTGCTGTTAGGGAGGGAGTTCCAGGTTCTTAGCCAGGGTCAGTAAAGGAAGAGATATATGAGGCGACCTACACCCAGTCAGAACAGCCACAGCATTTTCTTGAAGGAAAATGGGAAATTCACTGCACAAGCCAGCAACCTATTTCACAGGACAACTATTTTCTGGGCAAAGAAGGATTTCCAAACATCCAACCTAGTCTGCCTTACATAACTTGTAAGGGTGACTTTTGGTCCTCCCATCCTACTGAGTTGATATACTTGCTCCACTTAAGTACTATTTAGTCCCTTCATTATTTTACCGCCCTCAGGGCGGAATTGTCTGGTCCTGTTGGTGTCGAGTGCCATGGCAGGTGGGGGGAGGGCAATATGGCGTCAAGGACAAAAATCGTTTCAAGCCATTGTGAAACCAGTTCGCAATCATCCACTCCACCCATCAATGGCGGGCCGTCTCTGCTGCCACTGCATGGCGGGAACCTAATTTTAATACTTTAGCATCTCACTATAAACCCTACTTGCTGGAATCAACCCCTTACATCAAATTTACCACCTATATCAGTGTAACTTCAGAATTGCAGGCTCACAACTGCCTTTAAAAGTCATGCACCTGGTAGTCTGAACTTCAAGGAGAATTGGGAGGTGAGTGCACACAACCATGTGCTGTGCTCGTGAACATCACCTGTAGGACATCAAGGAAGAGGCACTGCACATTTGTGTGGGGCCGCTGGGGGTGGGTGCACAGGCAAATTGCTTTTTCCTGGCTGGATTTCAGTACAGTGCTGGAGCAAGGGCTCTAGTGCAGGGCAGGCTGTTGGGGGTGGTGGAGAGGAAGGGGTACAGTGGAAGGGGATGCAAGGCAACACAGGCTGAAAGAAGTATGTTGGGGGGTGGGTGAGGGAAGTGGCCACGCATTTGGAAAAGATTGTCGGGAGTGAGCATTCTTCCGCAGCTGAAGTGTTTCCTCAGCCTTCCTGTGACTCACTTGCCGTAGCGAAGCTCTGAGCAGAGCGCTTGTTTTGGGAATCTCGTGTCAGGCATGCTGATCATGTGGCCGCCCAGCAGAGCTTATCGAACTTGGTTGATGCTTCAATGCTGGTGATGTTGGCCTGAGTGAGAACACTGACGGTGCACCTATCCTGCTAGTGGATTTGCAGGATCTTGCTGAGGCTGCACTGGTGATACTGCTCCAGAGTTTTGAGATGCCTGCTGTACATTGTCCACATCTCTGAGCCATATAGGAGAGCGGGTATCAATACTTCTCTGTAGACCATGAGCTTGTTGCTGGGTTTGAGGTCCTGGTCTTCAAACAGTCTCTTCCTCAGGCGGCCAAACGCTGCGCTGGCACACTGAAGGTGATGTTGAACCTCGTTGTCGATGTTTGCCCTTGTTGATAAGGCTCCCAAGATATGTAAAGTGGTCCACATTGTCCAAGGCCTCATCATGGATTTTGATAGCCCGGGGGGCAGAGCGGTGTAGAGCTGGCAGGTTGGTAGTGGACCTTTGACTTATGGATGTTTAGTGTAAGGCCCATGCTCTCGTACATCTCGGTGAAGGTGTTGATGATGGCTGGGAGCTCAGCCTCCGAGTATTCACGGACGCAAGCATCATCTACATATTGTAGTTCAATGACAGAGGATGGCCAACCTTGGATCTGGAATGCAGGCGGCGGAGGTTGAACAGGTTCCCATTTGTTCTGTAGTTTAGCTCCACTCCAGCGGGGAGCTTGCTGAGGGTGAGTTGGAGCATTGTGTCAAGGAAAATCGAAAAGAACGTCGGTGCGATGACAAAACCGGCCATAGACGCCAACTTCACGAAGGCACTGAACTTTGTGCATTTTGCCCAGGATCAGAAAAGCCAGAAAGCAAGAGCGCTGGGATTTGTGCAGATCTCTGGTTTTCCACAGGTGCAGGGTGCCATTGACTGCACTCACATGGCATTTAGATCTCCATGGCAACTAGCACTCAACTACATCACCTGCAAGGGCTTCCACATGCTGAATGTTCAGCTGGTGTGTGACCACCACATATGCATCCTACAGGTCTGCACATGATTCCCAGGGAGTGTCCATGATTCCTACATTCTCAGTAGGTCTCAGATCCCTGACATCTTCCAGGGTCCAGAGGGGCTTCAGGGTCTTTTCATGGTGAAGGGCTACCCACAGTGCATGTGGCTGATGACACCTGTGTGGTGGCCTCAGACTGCAGCATAGCATCAGTATAATGAGGCTCATGCTATGATCAGACTTTGATGGAGCAAATGATAGGCATTTGGATAATGAGGTTCCAGTGCCTCAACAGGTCCAGTGGAGTACTGCAATACAGTCCACCGAGGATGTTGCGCATCACTGTGGCTTGCTGCATGCTCCAGAACTTGGTGCTGCAATGTCGGGGTGGGAGGAGGAGATGGAAGATCTGCATGTCTCCTGCGATGAGGAGGATGACGAAGGGGATGACGGTCCTCAAAGGCAAAGATGCCGTCAGTAGGCCATTGCACTGGCCAGATGAGTCAGGCGTGCTCGGGAGGCTCTCATAGTCGCAAGATTTGTGGAAGATGATGATGAGATGCAGTGAGGACAATCCATAGATCTGCACATTGCCTCTGTGAATGTCTGACTCCTGACTGGCTCAGGGCAGCTCAATTGTGCTCTGTGACCAGGGCCATATCATGAAGACCCAGCTGCGTAACTTTAAATGCACCTTATCTTTTGTCCACATTCAGCCCCTGACCCCTTCAGGAGCACAGCATCAACAGTCACAGATGCTGAAGAGATGGGGGCCAGTCCCACCTCAAAGAGGTGCTGAGAGCACACAGAGAGAATGACGGAACTCTGTGATGCCTGCCCACAAAATTCTGGCAGCAATGACCAGCACCGTCAAGATGCAGATATCATTAATGTGTCCAGTGAGTGTGAAGTCAAACCACCACTTTGCTCTGAAGGTTACACATTGTGCAGGGAAGAGGCCCTGGACTGAGACACCTGCCTTTATCTTGTGCAGAAAGGTTTCATATCTGAGTGACAAGAACACTGCTCATCAGAACAAGGAGCCATAGGCAAGGAGACACACTTGAGAGTTTATTTACAATAGTGAACATTATGTACAAGTTATTAACACCCGTACCAAGGCTGTGCAACTACATCTTCTTAACCTTCCTAACCCTGCTGTTATGTCTTGGTGCTTCCCCTGATATCCACAGCAGAGGTGGAGGAAGCCTGCTGACTGCTACACCCTGTCTGTAATGACCTTGGCAGGCACTCTCTGGAGGGCCCCAGCCTACTTTGGGTGTCCAGCTGTGGGTCAGCCACCCCTCTTTGGCCTATGGAGCTGGAGCTGTGGGGTGTCAAGGGCAGAAAAGATTTGGATTGGCCAGACATTCCCGGAGTCACTTGGATGGATAGCCCCAGGTGGGGGGGTGGGGTGGCATACGCCTGCTGCTCCTCCTCCCAATGGGTACCAAAGGGCCCTTGGCTGACTCCTTGAGGAGAAGGGGAAGCTGGAGTGAGATCTAGCTGCCCCGCACTCCTCTCACATACACATGTTTAGAGGCCAACAAAGGCATCAGCGATGGAGTTCAACTTGCGCAGCAGTGCAGGACCAATGTCCTGGACCAAGGTCTCCATGGCGGCTGCCATCCTACCAGTGTTGTCCTTGGTACATTGGCTTGCCAGCACTATCACCTCAGACTGAAGGTGGACGGAATCCTCCAGTGTGCCTTGCAATCTGAAGAGTGCAGGAGACATCTCTTCCTGATGTTCCCAAGCTTGCCTTTGCAACTCCAGCAACTGAGGCATGACTGAGTCCAGAGGCTCATCATCTGACTTGGAATCTAGCCTCCAGAAGTCCTCCAAGTGTCCTGGGAAGTCCCTGCCACTGTCTGCTGTGGATCAGACAGTGCAATATGCTCACCAGATTGTGACCCCGAAGTTACTCTAGAACTAGGTCCCACCGAGGTGTGTGTCTCTGTGATGGTGGAGGGTGTGGTGGGTCTTCAATTAGGGTGTCATCAGATTCAACTGCTGAGGTGTCTTCAGGGTTTGAGTTGAGGACCTGGCTCATGCACCCATTCCTAGATGTGACCATGAAAGCAAGGAGAAATAATTAATGCATGGCAGGGGACTGCGGAACAGGGGAAGTGAATCATAGCATGGTTGTCCAATGGGTGTTACACAGCTGGATCCCCACTTGGTTGAGCACCGCCAACCTCACTGTCAGCACAGGAATGATCCAGATCATCGGCGTCCAGCTGGATGGCTCTGTTTTCAAAGTTTGTGAAGACCTTGATGTCGGGCATTCGTCCACCGGTCTGTGACTTCTCCCTTTTGTTGTGTGCCATCCTGTCCTGCATGAATACAAATGGAGCGAACGTAAGCAGGATGCCTGCCAGGCCAGATGAGAAGGATGCCTGGGACGTGTGGATGGTGAGTGGTGCCATAGACAGGATGAGGGCGCGATCCACAGGGCAGATGAAGCTGTGTGTGAGAGAGTGAATGGTGATATCCCTTGAACTGGCAGTGACTGAGACCTCTGTGATGTTTGATGGATTTGAGAGTGTGCGAGTTAAGAATGAGGGGAAGAGTGAGTTACCCTGATGGAACGAAGGAGATCATTCATCCTCTTTCGGCACTGGGTGGCTGACCTCTTTTGCAGGGTATTGGCGCTGACCACCGCTGCCACCGTCTCCCATGCTGGATTTGTCACCTTGCTTGCTAGTCTTCGTCCAGAGCAGGCATAGAGGACTTCACGGCGGGCCTCCATTGCACCCAGTAGGTGCCTGAGAGAGGCATTGTTAAATCTGGGGGCATCATGTTTCCTTCCTTTGGCAGCCATGACTTTCCAGCAGCTTTTGATCCCTTAGTGAGGTCTAGCTCTGTGCAGGAGCACCCTTTAAATATGGCATCCGGATTAGTGAAGGCCTGAGGTGATGGCTGGGCAGCTGAATCAAATGGGCGCCTGCCCATTTTTGACTCAAAATGATCCGAGAACCATTTTTGCTTTAGCTATAGCTTCACAACATTGATCATGAACCTTTAGACAATAATGCACTCAAACGCCCAAATCTCAACATTAATGTAGCAAACTGCTAATAAACAGCAGTTTGAAAATCACGGAGTGTTTCCCGTGCACACGTTATTAATCAGGCAGTATATGCCAGGAATGCGACTATACGGTGTAAAAACCCACCACTGTGGCCGGCACGTAAAACGACTCTTCACACGCTCGCTACCGCAGTTAGTGCAAACTGGGGCGATTCCCCCCGAGTCTATGCTTTTCTGAAGTATATAGATGCAACTCTTGAACCTATCTGGGTAAGTAAGGTGTCTTAAACTGGGAGTTAAGCCTTCTATGCACTCTTTCCAGGGTCTCAAAATCTCCCATTGTGTAAGAGGACAACAACTGGATACTGTATTCTAACAGAGGACTAACCAAGCTCTTGCATAAGAACAAAATGATCCGAGAACCATTTTTGCTTTAGCTATAGCTTCACAACATTGATCATGAACCTTTAGACAATATTGTACTCAAAAGCCCAAATCTCAACATTAATGTAGCAAACTGCTAATAAACAGCAGTTTGAAAATCACACTTCTCAATTTTATTTTCTGACCACTGGATGTTCCTCTTTGGAATGTCGTTACAGTCCAGCAAGGTAAAGAGAGCATAAATGGGCATGATATGTTGTAATTCACTGTTTTGTTCATCATTAAAGTGTAGTGTTTATGAAAGAGCTTCTTTACTGCTAATGGTATTCTCTCCTGATGCATACAGCCCAAACCCTATATATGCATTAAATTAATTTCCATGGGTTTAACTGGTGAGAAAAAAAAATCACCCATCTAGAACATTTTCATCTCAATTTACAGAAAATATAATGTCTAATGAGAAATTTTCTTGCCTTCCAGTTGTTTGGACAGAGACAGAAGAAAGAGTCAATGAGATCCAGACACATTCCATCATTCTGACAAGGGTTGCTGGTGCATGTGTGTTTTTGCAATATCTGAAATATGAAAAATGCAGTTTATAGTAGATAAAGTTTGGGATTCAAAGCACTTGTTAGAGAGTAAAACCACAAGATTCCATGGGTTTTGAACAAACAAAATAAGTGCGTTTCCATTGTTTCTGCTTAAATACATTTCAGATTATATAATAACAAACTGAAGGAATAATTTTAATTTAGGGCTTTCAAATCCCAGATTTATTGTACAATATCTCTAATAAAGGTTGTTATAATCCTGGACCCAATGCCCAAGTTTTTGGTAAGATCCGGTTAGGGACGAGTAACGTTTTGTTTATAGTAGATAAAGTTTGAGATTCAAAGCATTTGCTAGAAAGTAAAGCCACAAGATTCCACAGGTTTTGAACAAACAAAAATAATATTATACAAGAACAAAAAGATAAACCAATTTGCAATATCTAGCTTATACCCTAACATTCAAGGATATTATGTGGTACATGTGAATTAACAGGCAAACTGTGGTCGAACGTACCACACTGCACGTTAAATAGCAAATGCAACCAAGACAGGGTCCGCAGATTTATCAACAATCCACCCAGATGTCAGTAGCACTGTGAGTCAACCAATGTCACAGAAGCTCTTTTTCTCCTGAGGGATTCCAGTCTCACCTTCCAAAATCTAGCCTTAGAATTCTCTCCAAAAGTTGCTCCAAATCAGACAGCCTCAAAAGCAGCCCACCTCACGTGGTTTCAATCTCATCTCCTGAGATTCCATTCCCCTGGATTCCAGAGTATACATTCAATCACCAACTCCCAAGCTCTTTGGCCAGGCCAAGCAGAACACTGCTCCAAAGAGATACATTCTTCCCAACTGCCTGCAGCAGAGTCACCAAACTTCTGCTGCCTTCTTGGATCTTCAGGGCTTCTCCCAAGTCCTTGTTGATTGCCAGCGCTTCTCTAGAGCCCTCACCACTTAAAGTCTGGCAACCACAGCCCTTTTTCTGCTTGGAGCCTCTTTTGCTGCTCCTCTTTCTTTTTTAACTGAGCCCTCTCCCTGTACCTTGCCTGGGACTGCCTCTAGGTACTCTCATTGCCCCCTCTCCCTGACCCCTCACTATTGTGGTGATCTGCTCCTGGGTCACAAGACCCCATTTCTGCACCTTTTTTTGTGCTGGCACACTGGGCCCATCCTCAGCCTGAAGAAGTACAGAAATGCTTGATTGCACATGTACCACCCACTCCTGGACCATGCATGTGCAAAACTCCCAAGGCCAGTCAGGACTTGGAGTTCCTGCTCTGCGCTCTCAATGCTAAGGTAAGTCGAGATCTCATAACAAGTTTGATGCTCCTAATGAATGCAATACTCTAGATATTTAGATGGCTGTTGCTCTGATTTTCTCTCTTTACTCTGCTCTTTCTAGAACCAAAGGATTCCTGATGTTATTCTCAAATCTGAAATGTGGGACAAATTGGGCCAGGAATATTTGACCACCCAGGCCAAGCAGATAAATTGCCTGTTTTCTTTTAAGAAACATTTGCAACCACACCATAGCTAAAAACAGATTACAACAGCAACTTATATTTTGTGACATCCTTTGAACCAGAAGCAGTGCAGTACAGTACAGAAAATTTGTAATTTCTTAAAAATGTCTGTGGTATCTGTAATTGTTTTTAAGAATGTTTCAAAAGGTTTGCATCAATGGTAAAAGGATTAATTGTAATTTTCTTGGATAATAATAAATACTGGTCCATGTGACCTGGTGACATTTGACCTGGAAGTAGCCCCAACAAGGAGGAAGTTAAGACCAGAAGCTCTGTGGCTGGCAAACAAGAATAGAAAGCAGCAGACAAAGGAAAGCTACCAGTTGGAATGTGAAGGCAATCAGCACACAATTGCAGATACAAAGAAAAAGCAGATAGAGACAAAATAAGGTGCACATATAATTTAGGAACTGTGGTGGAATCGAGAGAGATGATGGTGAGGTGGAGATGGGTGTCGCCATGAAAAGTATGAAATGTAATGCTGTGCTTTGAGATGATGTTGTCAAGGGACAGTGTGTAGATGAGAAATAGGAGAGGACCCAGGATACACCCTTGAGGGACACCAGAGGTCATGGTCCAGGAGAGAAGCCATTACAAATGATTCTCTGACTACGATTACTAGATAAGAATGGACCACGCGCACAACCATGGGAAGGTGGGGGGGAGGCACACTGCTTGAGTGGCAACAACTAGCTAAGTGTGGGATCTCTGCCCCTAAGTGGGAGGATGTCCTGCCCTTCGCTACAGCTGGCCAATCTGATTGGTAGTCTCTGCAATGCCAGAGCTCAGTGGTGGGTGCTGCCGGTACTGCAAGCAGGCCCATGATGAAGGCCCCAGTGGATCCCAGACTCAGGTAAGTCAGAGGTATTGGGCAGGAAGGGGCCAGGTGCCTTAGGGCGAAAGCTGAGGGGAGTTGAGCTGTGGGTTTTGCAGTGCAGGTGGGGAGGAAGGAAGGTGGAGGATGGTATCTTTGTGTCCCAATGAGCAAAAGGCACCCCCTTAAAGGTAGTATCCCCTTTGCTTCCTGCCCTTTTAAAAACTTTTTTTGAAAGAATGGGCTGCCCACTCCCACCTACCTGCCTGCGAACACCAACCATGTTATGGCATGGGCAGCATAATTTTGGGCTTAATTGGCTTGTTAACAAGCTGAATTGACATTTATTTACATATGGCAGGCAGGCTGCCATTGCCTGCCCACCCCCTCTATTATGGGGATCAGCTTGGGGGTAGATGAGAAGGTGGTATACTTGCCTTTGCTCCTACTTTATGTGCCCCTGTCACCCTGAAAACACGCCCGATGGGGAGCTGTAAGATCCAGCCCAATGTCTCATCAGTAGCTACCATTGCAGTATACTCCACAGAGTCAGGTCTCATGTTCTAGACATTGCCTGAAGAATTAAATACTTTCCAATTTGTTGAGCCCTTTTTTTTTGATCTATTAATAATTGGTCCCAATCTGAATTGTTAGCTGTCTGTAAACAGCCCAACTCAAATCTGATCCCAAAATCAGACAGGACTGAATGCTATTCTGCAAGTTTTGAGGTTAGGTATGAAATCTAGTTACCTGTAGTGTAGTTTAACAACGTAACCTTAATCTATGCTTCATCTGCCCTCTGATAAGGCAGCTAACATTTAAATCCCACACAACTTTAACCCAAGTTTTCTCAGTCATTTTTTAAATCTGTGTTATCATGCACTTCACATTTGGCTGAAATATAAGGCCATCATTAGTATAATAGAAACTCATTGAAAATTCAGAGTACTTACTGATTGTAAAATCTGAACATTGGCTTGAAGGCTTTGCAGCTAAAAGGACAGCAAAAACAGCAGATATATCAGTATTTCAAAGATTCCAACATTACATTGCTGCCTTAGGAGGAAAGAGTGTACAAATAAATATCTTTAATAATTACTTTCTGGTCAGTATTGCAATGTCGAGAAAATACTGAAGTAATGATTGAAAGGCAAGGTGAATAACTTCTGCAGGATTTTACTGACACCAACAGAATGTAGCTGGTCTGAAAGGAAATCCACTTAACTTGCAAACCTCATTGCCCCAGTCCTCTATTTTTAGGTTTAAAAAAACTAGAGGAATCTTTAGATGAGAGGATTTTCTCATAATTTTGTTCAAGTTCTACTGGTGACTAATGAGTAAGTAACCTATCAATGATACTGTTTTCCATAAACCCAACATTTTTTAATAACTGTACCATTAACTTTTAGGCAAAGTAATTGAATTTTAAACATTCAAAATCTAACTAGAGAATTGGAAAAAATATGTATTAAGCTTTCAAAAAATCCTTCATGTTTTTCAGAAAAAAAATCATCATAGAATTCAATGAAAGGCTCACAAAGGCTCGAAATGCCCCACACCCTAGTTCAGTCAGGACAAAGGACCCAGTTCTAGCTTTGAATAAGTGAATGGGTTTTGAGTGGGTTAAAAACTTACCCAAAGATTACTTCTTTCCTTTGAAGAGTAAGGCCAGGATTTTTGAAATAACAAAAAGCCTCTCTGAGGTTGCGAAAATGGCAGAAGAGACTGAAAATCGGAAGTCCCACCCCCAAACACAGCGCCTACCCTTTTAGGGGGGTGGGAATGGACCCCAGTTCGGCATTTACATAAATGCATTTCTTGGAGGCAGCTTCGCATATAAATCAGCAGCTGCCTCCACTCATGTCTAATTTTGGTGACCCAGGTGTGTGAAACACAACGTGTGTAGATTAGACATAAACTTTGTCGAGTCCTTTGGAGTGGTGGGGTACCCCTTTGGATATGGTCCCAGGACATCTTTAGAGAAGGTCAAATACGCATTTAGGGAGGTCAGGTACTATTTGGGAGAGGTCAGGTACAATTTGGGGGAGGTCAGGTGCCTCTAGAGAGAGGCCCCTTGGGATTGTTGAAATTAGGCATGAATGTGCATGAAAAGTACAGAAACACATTAACTGTCATCGCATTGGAACTGTCAAAAGTGTCAGAATGAACTGTCAAAGGCAACTGTCAAAAGCAACTGTCAACTTGTCAAGGTATTTAAAACTCCTACCTTATAAATCATTGAAAAACATATCTGGAATGTTTTTTTAAAAAAATCATTGTTTGCTTTTTCTGGCTGTTGACATAAGCCTGAGGGCTATCATTACTAGATTTGTGGTGCATGACAGATTTCAAAACCTTCCATTATCACAGTAGGGAGCCTGCCATTTCACAGTTTGATTGGCAGCTCCAAGTAGTTAGAGGTTCTTTGAAGTAGGACTATGAATTTCAATGCTTGTTTTTATAAGGGATTATGCAGGTGAATGAATTGTTTGTTCTTATAAGGGATGATGTAATTGAAGGAATGTGAATCCAGTGATTTTTTTTTTACGGATGAGTGGATTTAAAACATAAAGTCTGCAATAGACACATAGAACTTTATTTTATTTCATCTCTGCTTGGCTCCTGAGGTCTGCCCATGGTGGATACTGGGTGAGTTGGCATGGTGGGAATAAGGGCAAAGGATGGTGGGTGGGGGTCATGGGTTTTCATGAGTTGGTACTAAGCTGGCATGGCAATATAAAGTGCCCTGGGGGTGGGCAGAGGGGCATGAAATGACATGGAAATTATGACAGGCCATGGGTGTAGGCAGAGGGAGATCAGGTGGCATGGAGGTTATGAGAATCCATAGGGGTGAAAAGAGGGACCTAGGTTGTCATAGAGTGTATGAGGAGCCATGAGGAGGTTGGTTGAGGGGCAAGGGTGGGCATGGATGGGTCATGGGGAGAGTGTGCATGGGTTGAGGGAGTGTGAAGGATCAGGGCTGGTTAGATGTTTTATGTTTTATTTTTAAAATTCAACATAGTACCAGAGCACAGAAGCAGGCCTTCTGCTCAAACCACCTCCGCACCTGGCAGTCTCTGCACTCATTCTAGGGTCACCCAGCTCGACTCCCAGAGAACCCTGCCACCCCAGAACAAAAATTCCAACCTCCAGGGCACTTTCTCCTTGATTGGGTTTGTGGAGCCGGGAAATGACTTGACTCTACACTCCCGACCCAGGAGTGAAAATTCAGGCTTAAGGTTTTTTTTGATGGATATATGACTTAAATAGAGGACAGCTTCAAGAATCTAATTCCACTTCTTTAAACGTTCTTCATGTGTATTTTGTGGAAAACCTAAGATCCACGTTGAATTGGCCCTAATGAAATGCTGAATAAAGTATCATGCGAATACAGAGTCGCTTTCTGTTCCTAACGTGATAAAGTCCAAAGGCGTTCTTCAGAATGCTAGGTGTTCCACTTTTATGGCCATGAAGATTAATTGAAAGAGAACAAGCCAGATAAGAGATCACAGATTGTGTACTTACCCTCACATTCAGCTGGCTGATTTGATTGGAAACATTCTGAGCGATATGACATCCACTAGTTTTCATTTCTACAATGTCATCTTTATTTTTTCTTATCTAAAGTTACAGTAAAACAATTGAATTAATCTCATGTAATAATACAAGACATTTGCCGTTGTACTAAAATAATAAGTGCAATCCAGTACTCAAATACAGTTAAAACTGACATGTATCATTCAGGACTACTTTTACATGTTAAAGCTTAATATAAAATTTAATGTATGAAGCAGAATATTTAATTGGAAGTATCTTTGTTTAGGCTGGCTAAATAATAGTTTTGTAAGAGTTACTTAATTAAAGAATACTATTTCTACAACCTAAGTAATTTATATTCTTAATAAAATGGTAACAGTATTTTATATTTCAGACATTCCCAGGTATTACCTGAATAAATTGTTGTTCCAGATCATCATTATTTAGTTTAATCCTCCCAGATGGTGAAGTCTTGAATTCAATGTTCTTTAGGTTACCAGTTTGAAATATCAAATTGCCATTATTTGAAGTCATTCTTGGTCTTGTAATAAAAAAGATACTTGAATTAACAGAAATTAACAGATGATGGATACCAGCTTCAAAAACTATACATATGCATATGTTGTTCTTCAAAACTTAGTAATATTCTTTGAAATGATTAAAGTGATACCTACTGGTCACTGCTGATAGCTCTCTCCTGTCGACTATTTCCATCATTTTCAGATTCACATTTTAATATAAAAATTGCAATTAACAGCCAGACAGAGTGCCTGGAGTAAGACATGTTAATTGCATATCCTTTCAGGTTCTGCTGATTATGGTGGTCGGTTGAAGTAATTGTTCAAACTCCAGATTTTGAAAAAGTGTACCTTTAACCCAATCAAATGAACCTTGATCATATCTATCATCAGATTAGATGTACAATTATAAAGTATTATTAGCCAACTAAGATATAAGACACGACTACAAAAGCAAAATACTGTAGATGGTGGAAATCTGAAATAACTACTGTTGCATTTGCTTTTTGTTTCTAAGGCTTATGGTATAGCACTTCAGATAAGCCCACCAGAAAATGTTGACTTTTAGGGTCAATTCCCAGTGGCACATTCAGAGAGTGCAACCATGTATTCTGTGCGCACAGACCACAAAATCAGATGGGCAGGCCCAAGTACTGGCGTCGCTAAACGCCAAATTTTCTGATGGAGACATTTTAGTTTTTTTTTAATAAGACGTTTGCACTCACCAAGCTCACCCCCAAAAACAAGATAGGAAATATACAGAAACGAAGGACAGAAAAATACCAAACGATCTCTCGTGTCTGTCCATGGTATGACTTCCAGACAACATCAATCCTAGCTACCATAATCTCCCAACCACCAGCTGCGCAAACTCTCGAGAGAGACAAAAACCATAGAGGAAAAAACATTTTGGTTTCATTTAACTCTAGAAAGTTCCTCTCCAACCTTTGAGAACAATTAAACAAGTTCCAGAAGACTACGGTGATTGGGAGGCACACTCCAATACTTTCTTCATAAGGTTATATTGGCCAGACACAGAAACTCATCCTGTTCCCTTTACACATTTGCAGTAAATCTATTTTCACAGCATATGTTGGCAAAATATTCCAAAAACAAGTACATGCTAATATCTAATCTAGGTCTGTGCATATGTAATTTATACTCATGTCTGTTGGTCCTCTCTTAGATGACTAAGTCAAATATTCTATCTAATAATTTCACTATTTTAAAGACCTAAGTCAAATCTTCTTAAAGTCTATGATTTTCTAAGTAAAGTTCAGCTCAAAGGAAAGCAGCTGTGCTTACATTTCAGGTTTCTATTACTCAGGATGAATTCTGACACAGTGACAGCCCTATCTGGTTGCTCTGAAGAATACCGCATTATTGAACTTGGACTCAACATCACATCACATTAGTCAGATGTTATATTGCACCTTCCATGAACTCAGGACATTCCAAAGCACTTTACAGCCATTGAGCACTTTTGAAATGTAGTTACTGTTGTAAAGTCAGAAATGGGGCAGTCAATTTGCATGCAACAAGCTCCCACAAGCAACAATGTGATAATGATTGGGTAATCTGTTTTAGTGATGTTGATTGAAGGATAATTATTGGCCAGGACACAGGATATCTACTCTGGCCTTCTTTGAAATAGGCCCATGGTATATTTTACATCTGTTGGAGAGAGCAGGTGGGGTCTTGGTTTAATACCTCATCCAAAAGACAGCACCTCTGATTGTGCAACACTTCCTCAGTTGCAGCAAAGCAACTGTAAGCCATTCAGCTACCACCAATAGGCAGCAGAAACCAGCAGCACCACCAGCAACCAGGTGCCAGCCAGCAAACAACATCCTTTCTTCTGTTAGAGGTTGTTCAATGGGGCAGCAGACAATGGATACAGAAGATGAACCTGTTTTTCTAAGTCCATTAACCCAGTATTTCTTCTGCTTTAAATGATGCAGCTACTCTGGACAATCATACAATGAAGGCATCATTGCTATTTCCAGCATTAAATGCTGAATGATATTTCAATGCTTAAATACCATCTTGGATAGCCTTTTATGTCTCAGTAAGTGTTGGCCATGTACCCAAATTTGATCTTTCAAGCTGCTGAGAGATTGTTTCAATTGCTTCATCCGATACTGCTGACTCCCATTTAAGAAGGTTACGTTAGTTACGGACTCAGATAGGTACATTGTTTTTGAGAAGATTATTGCCATCTTCAGATTGGGGGGGTGGGGTGGGGTACGGTTGGACCATATGTCTTTGGTCCATGGATGGACTTAGTGGCTTGGTGGCCTGGAAGAAGCTGCTCATGTGTCAATCTGTATAGCATTGGATTTCATTGGCCTTCTCAAATCATTCTTGATGACATGTATCTGAGCTCTGGATTCAAGTAGTAAGTATTCTTCGCATTTCAGCTGTGATGTAGCATGATTTTGACATGTACTGATTAGTTTTGTTGATCAAGAAGTTTGGCTATTTCTTTATCATTCTCATCAAACTAGTCTTGTTGCCTGTGAGATTCAAACCTGATGATTTGGCGAATGCCACTTCAAATACAAATTTGATCTTGTCCCAAAACCATTCCACACTGTTATCATTGAAGCCTGTGAGAACAAGATGGGAAGAAGCTTGCAGCTGAAATTGTTCTCATTTTTATATCCTGGGGAATACAGATGTTAAATCCTCTCCTAGATTTATTTGAGGATCTTCGGTGTTTGGGTGCCAGGCATATGTTCATGGTTGTATACAGGTCTGTGATCTGTCCAGCAGTCGTTTGCACCCCGCATGGCTTGGCTGATGTTCACATCTTTCCTATCCCGGGCACGGATAATGACATAATCCAGGAGGTGCCAATACTTGGATTGAGGTTATTTCCATGTTATCTTGTATTGATCTTTCTGATGAAAGGATGTGTTTCTGATGGTAAGCTCATATTTAGTGTACTTGGTGAGGTGGAGGACACCATTGGAATTTGATTTCCCCACCCCTTCTTTCCCAGTGGTGCCCTTCCAGATGGTGCAGTTGTGTCTAAGGCTGGTGTTAAAATCTCCCAGTAGAATCAGTTTGTCGTGTTTTGGGACGGTTGCCAATACAGAATCCAGATCTAAATAAAAGAACTGTTTGCTTCCATTAGTAAAATAGTGTGTGGAACCATATGCAAGGATGATTGCGGCCCAGTGGTTGACACTAAGCTAAAGGCATAGGGTCATGAGCTATTTGTTAATACCAGTTGGAAGTTCTGTATATCTGTGATTCTGTTTTTGATGGTGAACCTAACTCCATGGATACAATCCTCCTCTGGTTTTCCCTTCCAGAATAAAGTGTATCCTCCACCTCCTTCTCTAAGCTGGTCTTCCACCAGGAGTGGGGGTTCACTGAGAGCAACAGCATTGATGATTTAACTTGCAAGCTCCTGAGAAACAACGGCGGTTCTCCTTTCAGGGAATTCACTGTTATGGTTGTCAATACATTCCAGATATAGAAATTTATTGCTTGTGTGTGTTTTGGACCACAAGGTTGGTGATCCCACCATGTGGGGTTTCTCAGTCAGGACAGTTTGGGTCAGCCTATGTTTGAGGCACCTTTTCTAGCCCCTGCCTCAAGTGAGATGAGCAGAGGGACCCTAAAAAGGACTGCTCAGATGTGGATGCTGCTGCCAGGCACCTATGTCTGTCTATCCAAGAGCTCAGTGACCATCAGACATCCACCACCTGCATGGAGATTTGTGACCAGAGACCTCCAGGTTCACAGCCTTGTCTCTATTGACAGTCATCATCGTCAGAGGGTTTTCTGGATCCCTAGCAAAGGGCTCATGTCAACTTTTAACATGAGAAAGTCGGTGCGCAGTCGACAACCACACAATCTTGATGGGTTGGCAATCTTTACCCAATGACATGGCAAATCATGATGACTGGAGAGTGTCACTCCCACTCCAACCTTCATTCGTCTTCACAGCTGCTGATGTGCATGTGTGCCTCATTAATCTGCCTGTTCTGCTGTTGAGGATTTGAAGATGCATGTTTTAATTAAGGTTCACCCCTCTAGATCCTCAGACCAGCATTGCAGGCTCACTTCATGCAGGTTTTAGCTGGGACAGTCTTGGTGGGAAGGCAAGCTATGAGGAAGGTCACAATCAATATGCCTCCCTAGGATGTGAGGACCAATACTGGGGAAAGTCACAAATTAGCAGCGCTATTGAATTGGCAAAGACATTGTTACAGGGACCCAATGTGGTTTCCAGCCACCCAGGGAAACCACAGATATGATCCTTGTTGCTTGACAAATCAAAGAAAAGCGTCTGGGACAATGGAAAGAGCTCTACATGACCTTATTATTCTGTCAAAGGCTTTGGAAAGTCCCCCAGGGGCTTGGATGTCCCTCAAAATTTGCTATTATCCTGTGGCTCCTGCAAAACGGTGTGACAGCAACTGTCCTTTGCAATGGATTGGAGACCAAACCCTTTCGTATCCAGACAGACGTCAAGCAAAGCTGTGTGACTGCACCAACTCTCTTCACTATCTTCCTCAGCCTGGTCATCAAGCTTATTTGTCAGCAACTTCTAGAAGGGGTCATGATTGAGTTTCAACTTGACAGGGTGTTTTCCAACCCCAACAGGCTGACAGCCAAGACCAAGTTGAACATCTAGCATATCCACGACTGACAAATGCCAACAATTGAGCAGTTGTGACCCATGCTGCAAGAGTCATTCAGACCATCGTCAACTTCTTCAACTCCGCACACAAAAGAGTTTGTCTCTCACTCAACATCAGCAAGACCAAAATCCTCCACCAGCCCACTCCAGACGGGCACCTACATCTCCAGCCAATGTTATTTATGGGGAAACTTTAGAAGTCACTATCATATCCCCACAGTGACTTTTCTCAAAAGGTCACCATTGAAGTAGAGATCCTGCACAGAATCAGCTGTGGCTATGCAGCCTTCCAAAAATTGCACAACCAGGTCTTCGATAATGGAGATCTCCATCAGAGGATAAAGGCTTTAGTCTATCACCACCCTTCTATATGGAAGTGAGACTTGGATCATCTACCAAAGGTATCTGCGGGCACTGGACAATTTCCACCAGCACTGTCTCTGCAGGATATTCAAACTGGGAACAAGCTCCAGGATCCTCACTGAAGCTAATTCCTCCAGTATCACAAGTGTTATCATGTGAAATCAGCTCCGCTGGTCTGGACATTGCATCATTGGACCCTGAAATATTTCAGCCGGCAGTGGAGAAGCTTTCTTTCAAATCTAAGACTAGAGGGGGCCTCCTTGCAGCTTAAAGACTGTTTTAGTTAAAAAAAAAAGTCATAGTAGTTTTGGCATAGATGGAGGCCATTCTGCTCATCATGTATGTGACAGCTCTTCATTGCCTTAATGCAAAACAAATTTCACGTCCCTAGACTTTTCTCAGCAACAGCCCTACTGCTTTAAATATTTATCTAACATTTTCCATGAAAAGATGTAAAGTTTTCTGTTTCAACTGTGTTGTGAAACATCCTATTCACAACAATGTAAAATAATCTCTCAGGCCATTAACCTTGTTACTCCTGGTAACATTGCTCTATAAACAAAAACACAATAGAAGAGATATTTCCATTCATACAGGTCAGTTTAAAAAAAATACAAATACAATTAAGACACATTGTAACATAGCCAAGAGCACTTGGAGAATATGTTTAGAAAACTTCAAGAGACAACACCCCATTTATAAACAATGAACTTGCTCTCTTACAATGGCACTTATTATCTCATATATGGGATCTGGGGAATTATTAATACAACTGAAACCAAACTGCACTTTAAAGAAGTATTGCTACAGGCATTTTAAATCACTGAGGCTTAAAAGTATCATTCAAAAGAAGCACATAGAAGCTGCATAGCCACAAACAAACAATACCCAAATTTTTCCCAAATGAAACAAAATTTGTCTGAAGAGAAGGTAAGTATTCTGTGACGGGCAGAATGTATTTGCTTTCTTAGTGCCCGTAATCATATGCTTTGTAAGGAAAGACGTGTGTCTTGTTATGAAAGCTAACTTACCCTCTCATTGGGAGCTGAGGTCAGGAACTCCAAATCCTGACAGACCTCAGTTTTGGCACTTGCGCAGACAGGGAGCCGGCTGCACGTGTGCAGTTCAGCATTTTTAAGTTCTTTAAGCCTAGTGTGCCTGTGAGGAAAGGGAAAGCGGCTCCAAAACACAGTTCATGTGACTGAAAGTAGAGCACCATTGAAGTCAAGTGTCACAGGCAGGGGACAAGGAGAAGGGACAGGGAGAGGTCCCAAAAGAAGTGTCTGAGACAGTGGATAGGGACAGGAAGAGGCCCCAGTTAAATTCAAAAGTGAAGAGCAGAGAAAGAGACTCCAAGTAGAAAAAGGGCTGTGGTTAGCAGACTTTCAGTGAAGAGGGTTCAGGAAAAGCACTGGCAGTCAAAGTAGGCTCAGGAGAAGCCCTGGCAATCAACGAGGGCTCAGGAGAAGCCCTGAAGATTCAAGAAAGCAGAAGGTTGGTGACTCCGTGCTGCAGGCTGTTGGGATGAAGGTACACCTTTGGAGCAGTAGTGTTCTCCTCAATGCTGCTGAAGAACTGAAGTTGTACTTGTGAGTTGGTGCTTGAATCCATACTTGGGAATCCAGGGGAACGGTATCTCAAGAGATGAGATTGAAACCCTGGAATGTTGTTGAGGCCATCCATGTTGGCATAGCTTTTGGAGAAAATTTCAAGGCAAGATCTTTGAAAGTGAAGACTGGAATCCCTTGTGAGAATGACAGAGTTTCAGTGAGATTGGTTGACTCAGTGTTAATGATGTCTGGGTGGGTTGCTGAGAAATCCATGGACTTTGTATTTCCTATTTAACGTGCAGTGTGGTGTGTTCGACCACAGTTTGCATGTTAATTCACATCTACCTTATATTAACTCTGAATGTTAGAGTATAAGATAGATATCAGAAATTGTATTATCTTTCTAACCTTGTATAATAAAGTCTATTTTTGTTTGTGCATGACCTGTGGCTTTATTTACTGAGCAAGTGTTTTGAATTTCAATTTTTGTCGTCTTTAAACAAAACGTTATTGGTCCCTAGCAAGATCATGCAGGTCTGATCTAGGATCATAACATAAATTGGGGGCTCTTGTGGGATTTTGAATCACAGACAAATTCAAGAGCTGGTATGATTGATAAGATTGTCACAATGAATGTTATTATACAGATTGAAAAACACAATGATTTTGTCAATTGCTATGACTTTATCTCCAAATGACTTGCAACAATTAACAAAGGCTAGGTTAATCGAATTAGCAGGAAAGTTGAAGTTAGAATTAAAATCAGGGGGTAAGAAAGTAGACATAATTGAGGACTTGAAATGTCTAAATTATAAAGTTATAGAAGCAAATTCAACAAAGATATTTAAGTAAAACGTGATGATCTCTTAACTATTAGAAGTCTCTAAGTATTGTGAAAACGTCTTGAATAGGAAAAAGAATTACTGATGAATTACCAGTTGGGCGAATACAGAATTAAAAACCAAAACTGATGAACTGTTGGAACTTCGTTGTGAAAAAAGCAATGAGATTCTTGAACTCTAAAACGAATTTTTAAAAATTCATTTACGGGATGTGGACATTGCTGGCTGGGCCAGCATTTATTGCCCATCCCAAATTGCGCTTGAGAAGGTGGTGGTGAGTTGCCTTCTTGAACCGCTACAGCCCATGTGGTGGAGGTATACCCACAGTGCTGTTAGCAAGCGAGGTCCAGGATTTTGACCCAGCGACAGTGAAGGAACGGCGATATATTTCCAAGTCACGATTGTGAGTGACTTGGCAAGGAACTTCCAGGTGGTGGTGTTCCCATGCATCTGCTGCCCTTGTCCTTCTAGATGGTAGCGGTCGTGGGTTTGGAAGGTGCTGCCAAAGGAACATTGGTGAGTTTCTGCAGTGTATCTTGTAGATGGTACACACTGCTAGCACTGTTCATCGGTGGCGAAAAGAGTGAATGCTTTTTTTTCTGGGGAACAAAAAGAATGGGATGTGTGTTAAGGAAGATCCAGACTTTGGAAGCAGATAAGGAAACAGACTGAGGATCTAACAAGTGATTTGAAAGAGTCGAAGGAGCAATTAATGACCATGGAGGAAAGATTCTGAAATGAACAGAATCCCCAAGTGAAGATGTCAAATTTGTGTAACAGTTCCAAAGATAACTCTGAAACAAAGGCAACTAAATTTATCAGAGTAGGTGCTGAGATGAATTAAAAGATTAATAATCTTGGGAAAGAGTTAAAAAAAAGGTCTAAAATAAAAGTTATTCATTCTCAAACACTTATGCTGAATTAAATGTACCACTTGCACACCCATACACTCAAAAGATTGGATACAGAAGAAATGGCATGCACACTTACAGATTACAGAGGGTAATGGAGGCAGGCTTTCGATTCCTGGGACATCAGGACTAATTCTGGAGAGTGACAGGACCTGTATGGGGCAGATGGGTTGCATCTCAACAGGGCAAGGACAATGTCCTTGCAGGGTGGTTTGCTAGTGCTATTGGGGAGATATTAGGTGGGGTCAGACCAAGAGGAAAGACAGTAAAATTGAATATGGACTTCCAATGCATGTGTGTAAATCCACAGAGCATGGTAAATAAGCTTGGTAAACTGCAGGCCCAAATAGCCACATAGGATTGTGATGTTGTAGTAATCACGGATACCTGGCTCAAAAAGCAGGGTTGGGTACTAAATATCCTTGCATAAAAAGTGTTCAGCAAGTATAGGGAAGGAGGGAGGGGTGTGGGGGTAGCAGCATTAATTAAGGAGAATATTACATTGTTGGAGAGGGAGGGTCTACTGGATCAGTCAAGGTTGGAATTATGAAACAATGGAGGTAACATTACATTACTGGGTGCATTCTATAGGCCACCAACTAGTGGAAAAGATAGAGGAGCACATTTGTTAGGAAATTACTGAGGTGCAAGAACTACAGTGATAATGGGGATAGTAATAGTGAACAGGGCAGAGAAGGAGAAGAGTTTCTGAAAAGTGTTCAGGAGAATTTTCTTGATCAGTACATTTCCAACCTAATGACGAATGAGGCATTGCTGGAACTGGTTTTGGGAAATGAGATGTATCAAGTATCAGTACAGGAACAGTTATGGAACAGTGATCAAAGTACCATAAAGTTTAGTTTAGCTATGGAAAAAACAAGGAGCAATTTAAAATAAAAACATTTAATTGAAAGAGTGCCAATTTCAATAGTTGAAAATGGAACTGTCCCACGTAAACTGGAATGGAAGATTGGCAGAAAAAAGTGCAATGGAACAATGGGCTGCCTTTAAAGAGAAAATGGTTGACGTATAGTTGAAGTATTTTCTTATGATGGAGAAAGTGGGGCAACCAAAGGCAAAGTCCTTTAGGTGAGGAAAGGGATAGAAAGATAAAGCAGAAAAAGTGTGTATCACATCTGTCAGGTTGATAATACAAGTGACAACCAGAAAAATATAAAAAGTTCAGAGGGGCAGTGAAAAACAAAATGAGACAGGTGACGAGAGACCATGAGTGACTGACAACTAACAAAGTGAAATCGGAAAGTATTCTATCGACATAAAAGGATGATAAAAGGTGGAGTTGTTTAGGGACCAAAAGGGGATCTAGGAATGGAGGTAGAGGGCATGGCTGAGGTACTAAATGATTAATTTGTATCTGTCTATCCCAAGGAAGAAATGCTGCCAAATTCATATTGAATGAGAAGCTAACTGAGATACAGGATGGGCTAAAAATTGATTTTTAAAAAAAGGTATTAGAAAGCCTGGCTGTATCTAAAGTTGATAAGTCATCAAGACTGGATAGGATGCATCCAAGGATGCTGATGAAGTAAGGCCAAAAAGTGCAGGGGTACTGGCCATAAACTTCCAATCCTCCTTAGATACAGAAGAGTTTTGATAGAGGAAGGGAGAACCGCTATTGTCACACCTCTTTTCAAAAAATGGGTGTAAGGATAAACCCAGCAACTACAGGCCAGTGAGTTTATCTTCATTGATGGGAAAGCTTCTAGAGACAATAATCCAGGACAAAGTTAACAGTCACTTGGACAAAAGTGGATTAATTAAGGCAAACAAACATGGATTTATTAAAATCAACTCCTGTTTAACCAACTTGATTCAGTTTATTGATGACATAAAAAGAGGGTTGATGTAGTGTATATGGATTTCCAAAAGGGTTTGATAAAGTGCCACATAATAGGCTCATCAGCAAAGTTGAAGCTTATGAAATAAAAGGGACAGTGGAAGCACGGGTACAAAGTCAGATGAGTGACAGGAAACAATTATGGTGAATTGTTGCGTTTTGGACTGAAAGAAGGTGCGCCACAGGGGTCGGTATTAAGATCACTGCATCTCTTGAAACATATTAATCAATTAGACTTGAGTATACAGAGCACAATTTTGAAATTTGCAGGTGACAAAACTTGTAAATATTGTGAACTTTGAGGAGGATAGTAATAGACTTCAAGAGGACATAAGCAGGTTAATGGAATGGGTGGACACATGGCAGGTGAAATTTAATGTAGAGAAACGTGATCCGTTACATTTTGGTAGGGAGAACTAGAAGAGGCACTACAACTTAAAAGGGGGTGCAAGAACACAAAAGATCTGGGGGTATATGTGCACAAATCGTTGAAGGTGACAGGCAGGTTGAGAAAATGGTTAACAGGTCCTTCGAGATCCTGCGCTTTATAATAGAGGCATAGAGTACTAATGCAAGGAATTTATGATAAACTTTATAAAACAATGATTCAGCCTCAACTGGAGTAGTGTGTCCAATTCTGAGCACTATACTCTAGGAAGGCTGTGAAGGCTATAGAGAGGGTATAGAAAAGTTTTAAGAGAGTGATTTCAGGGATGAGGGACTTTAGCTACGAGCTTACATTGTAGACACTGGGCTTATTCTCCTTAAGGAGAGGTTGGAGAGGAGATTTGATAGAGGTGTTCAAACAAAACAATGAATGCAAGACAAAGTAGACAGAGAAAAACTGTTCCCTTTGGATGAGGGTCGAGAACCAGAGGCTACAGATTTAAGGCGATTCGCAGAACAAAAGGTGACATAAGAAAGCAATTTTTTATGCTGCAAGTAATTAGGAATTGGAATGTAATGCCTGAGAGGGTGGTTGAGGCAGTTTCATTTGTGGTTTTCAAAAGGAATTGAATAAGCAGCTGAAAATGAAAAATTTGCAGGGTTACAGGGAAAGAGCAGGGAGTGGAACTAGCTGAATTGCACTTGTAGAGATCTGCATGGACTCAACATGCTGAATTGCTTCTGTGCTGTAAAAATTCTATGAATCTACAATTGTATGCAAAACTGGTGTCATACTGAGAGATTTAGCTGGGAACACCCTAAAAACGCTGCATTACAAGTTTTACAAATAGAGAAGACTGCCAAATTTTTTGAATAAGCCATATAAATTTCTTGCTGCATTATGAACATGTATTATTATTTAATCGCAATTCACTCCAGAATATTTCAAAACTAGATTAGGGTGACAAAAAAACAAGGGCTTACTGTACAAAGAAACAGTACAGTAAAAATAGCCATGATCAAAACAAAACAACTATGTATAAAACCTTTTATTTTATTCTATTAAGGTACAATTTGTTTCTGTCATCAGTCTGTGAATTTACCATACAGTTTAAAAATCTGTTAGAGAAAACATTTAAGATATACATCCAAGAATTATTTAAAATTTGTTCACATTACATTTTTGTTCCATTCTTTCATGGGATGTGAGTGTCACTGGCAAGGTGAGGATTTGTTATTCATCCCTAATTTCCCTTGAAAAGGTGGTGGTGAGCCACCTTCTTGAACCAGTACAATCCATCTGGCGGTGTAGGTGCATCCACAATGCTGTTAGGGAGCTGAATAAGAGTCTTATGTCACAAAATCCAACGAAAAAGCAACCAATTCAACTTGAACTGGAGGCAATACTGGTTAAGCAATCTTGGAAGGGCAAATTTCTGTGTAGCTGTATGTGAAAGAACTGTTTCAAGGTATCAACAGTATTAAAAATGATCAATTCTGAGACGTATCATGCAACACATTACTTCACACTATCTGTTTGGCATTGATTTATTCAGTAAAATAAACATTTCCAGGTGTACATATTTACATACAATAAGTCATAAAACTACATGTTTTCAACATCATTCAACCATCAACTGAATGAGCTTGGCTACCACATGGATATTGAGGCTGTTTCCTAGCAGACGGTAACTTTGTCTCAGTGAAATTTTCTCAGGAAAACCTGCAAAGACAATCAAAATATAGTTTAAACCATAAATAAACACAAGATATTGACTCTCAAAATAGCACTGGAAGCAGTTCAGAGAAAGTTCACTAAGCTGACTGAAACATATATGATTCTGAGGGGCTTTGACAGGGTAGATGCTGAGAGGGTATTATTTCCTCATGGGGGAATCTGAAATTAGGCAGCACAGTTTAAAAATAAGGGGTCTCCCTTAGAGATGAGGAGGAACTTCTTCTCTAAGGGTTGTTGGCCTTTGAAATTTTCTTCCACAGCAAGCAGGGAAGGCTGGGTCACTGAATATATTCAAGGTTGAGTGAGATGGGTTTTTTGATCTACAAGGGAGTCAAGGGTTATGGGGTGGCAGACAGGAAAGTGGAGTTAAGGTCACAATCAGATCAGCCATGATCTTATTGAATGGTGGAGCAGGCTTGATTGATCGAATAGCCTAATCCTGCACCTATTTCTTATGTTCTATTGTTATGAGGCAATACCATTAAATCTGATCATCAAGATCTCTTAGTATCAAAAACTTGAGATGTATGCAAAACAATAGGAATACTGATTTGAACTTTCCAAGACTCCACTGTAGGCACCTACACAGCACCCAACAACAAAAGCTTGAATATCCTCACATTACCCTGTAGGTATGTTACATCGTGTGGTAGTTCGTTGCAAGCAAGCATGTATAATTCCCCCATAAGAACACAAGAAATAGGAGCTGGAGTAGGCCAATTGGCTCTTTTAAGCCTGCTCCTCCATTCAACAAGAGCTAATCTACCTCAACTCCACCTTCCCACAGTATCCCCAAATCCCTTAATTCCCTTGGTGTCCAAAAATCTACTGACCTTTGTCTTGAATATACTCAACAGTATCTACAGCTCCCTGGGGTAGCAAAATTCCAAAGATTCACAACCTTTTGACTGAAGAAATTTCTCTTCTCAGTCCTAAATAGCCGACTCCTTTATTCTGAGACTTTGACCCCATGTTTTTGATTACCCAGATAGGGAAGCATTTTCTCAGCATCTACCCTGTCAAGCCCCTTAAGAAATTTAGATATTTTGATTAGGTTACCTTTCATTCTTCTAAACTCCAGGATATACTCAATCTCTCCTCATAGTACAATCCCTTCATCTCAGGAACCAGTCAAATGAATCTTCATCACACATCATCTAGGATTCCCCTTATCTATCTCACTGGTCACATTCACAAAATACTCTAACATGTCAGTTAAACACAATTTCCCTTTCATAAATCTGTCTTGACTCTGCATTATCGTATTTTGATTTTCTAAGTACTCTGTCACCGTGTCCTTAATAGTAGGTTCTAGGGTTCTGCTGCCTATTACTATTGTTAGGCTAACTGGCCTACATTTCCCAGTTTTCTCTTTCCTTCCTTTCTTAAATAGCAGGGAACTGTTCAAGAACCTCAGGAATTCTGGAAGATCAAAACAAATGCATCCACTATCTGCAGCTACCTCTTTTAAAGCCATAGGATTCAAATTGTCAGATTTAGGGAATTTTTATCACCTAGTCCTATTAATTTCTCCAGTACTACTTCTTTACTTGTATGATTTCTTCAAGTTTCTCGTTCTAGCTAGACCTTCGGTTCCCCATTAACTCAAGAATCATTTTTGCATCTTCTACTGTGAAGACAGACACAAAAAATGGGTGCAGCATCAGCGCTGACCAGAAGATCTGGGCCACTCTCTTTAACTCCTCTTGTTAGCCATGGTTTACATGTGGGGTTTTTGCTCCTTAAAGGAATGTATATTTGTTGCAAATTATGTGTTAATTCTTTAAATGTTAGTTGTTGCTTGCCCACTGTCATAACATTTAATGTAGTTTCCCAAACTACCCTAACCAACTTGCCCCTCGCACACACCATGTAGGTTGCTTTGTTTAAGATTTAAAATTCTAGTTGCAAACTAAACAAAGTCACTTTCAATCACAATATAAAAATCTACCACTCTTCCTACAGGCCCTTTTACTACAATTAATAATTAATTAACCCTTTCTATTTGCAAAATACTAGATCCAAAACAGCCTGTTCCCTAGTTGGTTCCTCAACATGCTGACCTTCGAAAACGATCTTGTGTTCATCCCACAGTATTATTGCAAATTTGGTTTGCCTAGTCTATATGAGGATTAACGTCCCCCAAGTTGACGTTATTACCCTTATTACAAGTGCCCCTAACTTCCTTTGGCTTTGATACTTTTCAAATATCCCCTGATATCATCTTAGTCAATGTCACTTTTGTTACTTTCATTGTTGCTTCTTGACCCACTCTGCTTTTTTTAAAAATCAAGAATACTGCTCTGCTTTAGAACCTTAACATTTCCCTTTCTAATTCTGAATTTACATTTTCCTGAACTCTCCCATCTCCCCACAACCTCACCCCCTCCCGCCGTCCCCCCCAACCTCCCAATGTTATTAGTTTAAAGCCTTGTCTACTGTCCTAATATTCAAGTCACCAGGACATTGGGTCCAGCCCATGGAGTCTCAGCGGAACAACGTCCTCTTTCTCCAGCACTGAAATCATTCTGTTGTTGTGAGGAGGCAAGTAGATACCTTTCCATAGAAAGGCTGAAGAAAGTCAAAACCTGAATTACTTTTGTGTGCTCTCCAGTAACTGACTCTGCCCCTGCCCAAGTACCCTCCAGGCTTCATAAAGTGTGAAATGCGCAAAGGCACATTAAAAAATAAAAATAAAGGTGAACGAGTTTCATTTTCACAAAACAACATTGTTTTGGAACACATCATTTTGCACGTACTAAATTCTGGAGGAAATCCATGAAGATTTGCTATTTCCCTAGGTGTGAAATACCGCAGTTTTAATTTTGACAGCTGGGTCAACTTTTCATCCTCTGACAATGCATCAAATGACTGGAACACCACGGAAAGCTATTAAAAATGAAATTAAAATAATTAAGTGAAAGGCAAGCAAGTTTCTTCAAATCAAGAATTGCTTAATAGACAATAAACCTGAAAGCAATCCATGAAAATTTTCAACAAACATTACTGAAGCATATTTTTACATTGAAGCACGAATTCAACAACCGGACGTTCGAATGGAGAGCTGCACTCGAAAGGGGTGTAGGTTAGAGACAAAGATAAACACTGTAACTGGATTTTTTGACTTGTGATACCTTCTAGTCTCTGGTATCAGATTGTGTACTGGTTCCAGTTCAAATGTAGACCAATTCGCCACTGCTCTTATCCTCAATGCATTGAAGTGCTAGAAAACTTTGGGTCAAAAGAAAACCCTTTGAACCACAATTACTGGTTTGCATATCTGAATATGGATGATGGTTGTCAGTGTTAAAAAAAAATTAGGCACTTGTCACAATATTTTTGAATTTTGTTTGAGATCCATGAAAAAGGTAGGTACAGGGTAGTAATAAGTGCCAAACACATCAGGTATGGTGACATTCTCGAACTTTTTCTGGATTAATTCATAATTACAACTTCAGTAGCGTCTACCTAATTACACTTAAAACAGACTCCTGACATATTAAAATCATTGTACGCACAAGTCAGTGTTGCTAAAGTACTGCACATTTCTGATATTTAATGCCTAATCTTTGGCCCTACATGCACCATAATACCTCTCAATCTGTGAATTTGCTCACTCTTATTCTAATTATTGATGCCCCATCCTGATTATGTGCTGTGGTATATCTCCCATCTTAACACCCTTAAGTCCAAAGGGTTCAGGCTAGTTGTATTGCGCACTATCAAAAACTCAATTCCTTTGGTGTCTGATAAGATTTTGTACCATCAATTTAAGCGTCTCAACGTTACATTGCATATGATCTAGCAAATCAATAAGAGGTTCCTTTTGTAATTTAAAACAGTCAATTACCAATACAACCTCCAAACGTTAACATACCTCCACATCTGATGCAGTTTTCAATACTGAACCCGTACCTTCAACATAATGGCCATACCTTTATTGGAAAACGGAACTAATTAATTGTCACAACAAAGAGTAAACTTCACAAAGTTAGCACTTGACTGTAAAAAAAAATTGTGCTAATTATGATAAAGCATAATCATATAGAAATATATTAAAAATCAGGGCAATTCCAAACTTCAAGCATTCAACCAACTTGATACTTTTAAGAATCACCTATTAAGTGTCACTCATCGTTCAGAACGGAGTAACCTGTAGTCAGTCACCATGACTATCCATTCCCCACCAGGATGGTCTGAGGACTCTCTGCTTCTTCCTTGAACAGAGGCCCGAACAATCCCCATTCTCCACCACAGGGCTGAACATTTTCTCTCACTGAATAATTTCTCCTTGAACTTGTTTCACTTCCTCCAAATAAAAGGTGTGGCTATGGGTACCCGCATGGACCCCAGTTATACCTGTCTCCTTATGGGATATGTGGAACATTCCTTGTTCCATTCTTACTCAGGCTCCCTCCTACAAATCTTTTCTCAGTACATTGATGCCACTTCATGCTCTCACCTGGACCTGGGAAAATTTATCAATTTGGCTTCCAATTTCCACCCCTCTATCACAGCCACATGTTCCATCTCCGACACTTCCCTTCCCTTCCTTGACCTCTCCTTCTCCATTTCTGGTGATAAGGTTTTCCACCAGGATTCATTACATGCCCACTGACTCCCACAGCTACTTTGACTACAGCTCCTCACACCCTGCTTCCTGTAAGGACTCGATCCCATTCTCTCAGTTCCTTCGCCTCTGTTACATCTTTTCTGATGATGCCACCTTCCACTCCTCCATCACCCCCTTCTCACGGTACCTTCCCATGCAATTGCAGAAGGTGCAACACTATAGGGAGGTAATGGCGCAGTGGTATTGTCGCTGGACTAGTAATCCGGAGACCCAGAGTAATGCTCTGGGGACCCAGGTTAGAATCCCGCCATGGCAGATGGTGTAATTTGAATTCAATAAAAATCTGGGATTAAAAGTTGAATGATGACCATGAAACCATTGTCGATTGTCGTAAGAACCCATCTGGTTCACTAATGTCCTTTAGGGAAGGAAATCTGCTGTCCTTATCTGGTCTGGCCTACTTGTGGCTCACAGCAATGTGGTTAACTCTTAAATGCCCTCTGAACAAGGGCAATTAGGGTTGGGCAATAAATGCTGGTTTAGCCAGTGATGCCCAGATTCCATGATCGAATAAAAAAAGGAGTAGGTTAGAAGCTTGGAATTCTACAGTGGGTGGGGTAACTCAGCTCTTGATTTCTTAAAGCATGTCCACCAGCTACAAGGCAAAAATCAGGAGTGTGACGGAACACACTCTAATTGCCGGGAGGGTTGCAGCTGCACCAGGATTTAAGTCCTTACCTGGTCTGGCTTACATCTGACCCACAGCAATGTGGTTGACTCTTAAATGCCCTCTGAAACGGCCTAGCAAACCACTCAGTTGTAACAAAGTGCTTCAAAATCAAAAGAAAGGAATGAAACTGGACGGACCACCCGGCATCAACCTAGGCACCGGAAATGACAACGGCTATCTCAGCCCTGTCGGCCCTGCAAAGTCCTCCTTACTAACATCTGGGGTCTAGTGCCAAAATTGGGAGAGCTGTCACACAGACTAGTCAAGCAACAACCCAGGGAAGTCCTCAACATCGACTCCGGACCTCATGAAGTCTCATGGCATCAGGTGAAACATGGGCAAGGAAATCTGCTGATTACCCCACGTACCGCACCCCCCTCCCTCAGCTGATGAATCAGTGCCCCTCCACGTTGAACACCACTTGGAGGAAGCACTGAGGGTGATAATGGCACAGAACGTACTCTGGGTGGGGGACTTCAATGTCCATCACCAAGAGTGGCTCGGTAGCACCACGACTGACCGAGCTGGCCGAGTCCTAAATGACGCAGCTGCTAGGCTGGGTCTGCGGCAGGTGGTGAAGGAACCAACAAGAGGGAAAAACATACTTGACCTCATCCTCACCAACCTGCCTGCCACAGGTGCATCTGTCCATGACAGCATCAACAGAAGTAATCACCACACAGTCACTGTGGAGACGAATTCCTACCTTCACATTGAGGATACCTTCCACTGTGTTATGTGGCATTACCACCGTGCTAAATGGGATAGATTTCAAATAGATCTAGCAACTCAAGGCTGGGCATCCATGAGGCACTGTTGGCCATCAGCAGCATCAACTCGTTCATAACCTGTAACTTTCATGGCCCGGCATATCCCCCACTCTGCCCTTACCATCAAGCCAGGGGATCAACTCTGGTTCAATGAAGAGTACAGGAGGGCATGCCAGGAGCAGCACCAGTACACCTTAAAATTAGGTGTCAACCTGGTGAAGCTATAACACAGGACTACTTGGTGCCAAACAGCATAAACAGCAAATGATAGACAGAGCTAAACAATCCAACAACCAACAGATCAGATCTAAACTCTGCAGCCCTGTCACACCCAGTCGTGAATGGTAGTGAACAATTAAACAACTTACTGGAGAAGGAGGCGCCACAAATATCCCCATCCTCAATGATGGAGGTGTCCAGCACATCAGTGCAAAAGATAATGCTGAAGCATTTGCGACAATATTCAGCCAGAAATGCTGGCCTCCTTGGGAGATCCCCGCATCATAGAAGCCAGTTCAATTTACTCTACATGATATCAAGAAACGGCTGAAGGCACTGGATACTGCAAAGGCTCTGGGCCCTGACAATATTCCGGCAATAGTACTGAAGACTTGTGCTCCATAGCTTGCCACGCCCCTAGCCAAGCTTTTCCAGTACAGCTGCAACACGGGCATCCACCCGGCTAAGTGGAAAATTGCCCAGGGATGTCCTGTACACAAAAAGCAGGACAATCCAATCAGGCCAATTACCGCTCCATCAGTCTACTATCCATCATCAGTAAAGTAATGGAAGGGGTCATCAACAGTGCTATCAAGTGGCACTTGCTTAGCAATAACCTGCTCACTGACACCCAGTTTGGGTTCCGCCAGGGCCACTCAGTTCCTGACCTCAATACAGGCTTGGGTCAAACATGGACAAAAGAGCTGAACTCACGAGGTGAGGTGAGAGTGACAGCCCTTGACATTAAGACCACATTTGACAGAGAGTGGCATCAAGGAGCCCCAGCAAAACTGGAGTTAATGGGAATCAGAGGGAAAAATCTCCACTGGTTGGAGTCATACTTAGCACAAAAGAAGACAGTTGTGGTTGTTAGAGGTCAGTCATCTTAGCTCCAGGACATCACCGCAGGAGTTCCTCAGGGTAGTGTCCTCTGCCCAACCATCCTTAGCTCCTTCATCAATGACCTGCCTTCCATCATAAGGTCATAAGTGGGGATGTTCGCTGATGATTGCACCATGTTCAGCACAATTCATGAATCCTCAGATACTGAAGCAGTCCATGGCCAAATGCAGCAAGGTCTGGACAATATTTAGGCTTGGGCTGACAAGTGGCAAGACACATTCAAGTCACACAAGTGCCAGAAAATGACCATCTCCAACAAGAGAGAATCTAACCATCGCCCCTTGATGTTCAATGGCATTACCATCACTGAATCCCCCATCATCAACATCCTGGGGGTTACCATTGCCCAGAAACTGAACTGGACTAGCCATATAAATACTCATGCTACAAGAGCAGGTCAGAGGTTAGTAATCATGTGATGTGTAACCTGCTTCCTGACTCCCCAAAGCCTGTCCACCATCCAGAAGGCACAAGTCAGGAGTGTGATGAAACACTCCCCACTTGCATGGATGAGTGCAGCTCCCACAACACTCAAGAAGCTTGACATTGTCCAGGACAATGCAGCCTGCTTGATTGGCACCATATCCATAAACATTCACTCCCTCCACCACCGATGCACAATAGCAGCAGTATGTATCATTTACAAGATGCACTACAGGAGTTCACCAAGGCTCCTTTGACGGCATCTTCCAAACCCATGACCACTGCCATCAAGAAGGACAAGGGCAGCAGACAGATGGGAACACCACCATCTAGAAATTCCCCTCCAAGTCACTCACCGCCCTGACTTGGAAATATATGCTGTTCCTTCATTGTCGCTGGGTCAAAATCCTGGAACTCGCTTCCTAACAGCACTGTGGGTGTACCTACACCACAACGACTGCAGCAGTTCATGAAGGCAGCTCACCACCATCTTCTCAAGGGCAACTAGGGATGAGTAATATATGCTGGCCCAGCTAGCGAAGCCCCATCCCATGAATGAATAAAAGAACCTATTCCTTTACTCCCTCCGTCCTCACCGTCCAACAGCCCAAACACTCCTTTCAGGTGAAGCAGCACTTCACTTGCACCTCCATCCATTTGGTCTACTGCATTCGGTTCTCCCAATGCAGTCTCCTCTACATTGGGGAGACCAAATGCAGACTGGGTGACTGCTTTGTGGAACACCTTCGGCCTGTCTGCAAGCATGACCCAGAACTTCCTGTCACTTCCATTTCAAAGCATCATCCGGTTCTCATACCCACATTTCCATCCTTGGCCTACTGCAATATTCCAGGGAACTCCAACGCAAAGTGGAGTAACAGCACCTCATCTTCTAATTAGGCACTTCAGAGCCTTGCAGACTTAACAACATTGAGTTCAACAACTTCAGATCATGAACTCTCTCCTCTATCTTCACCCCATTTTTATCCATTTTTAAAACATTTTTTTTATTTACTCATTTTCATTTTTCTTCATTTTTTTAAAAAAATTCACCCTTTTTATTCCTTTTTTAATCCTTTTTCCTCAACTACCACCCCCTCTCCCCACCAAAAAGGCCATCTGTCATTTGCTCTATGTTGTTCTTTCACAGAGTGCTGACCCTTACTCTGCTATTAACACATTCTATTTTCTTACCTTTATGCCACTATCAGCACCTTCTTTAGTCTTCAGCACTACTATTAGCTCTCCATTTGTCTTGTATCCATGATAACTTTGTCAATCTTTCCCACCTATCACTGACCTTCTATCCTGCTTTACCTGCTCCACCCCCCTTAAGCAATATAAATTCCATTACATTCCTACTTCAGCTCTTAAAAAGAGTCATACAGACTCAAAACGTTAACTCTGTTTCTTTCTCCACAGATGTTGTCTACTGATTTTTTCCAGCTAGTTCCTGAATATCACTGGGGCATTAGAAAATCAGCACTGTAAAATTAATATCTCTGCATGGATAATTGCTGATATTTATTTTACAGAATGCTCAGATAAAAGGAATGATCTGGCCACTGTCCCATCTTCACCCTCCATTAACCTGGACTCATCTAAGTCCCAATCACTCATCATTGGCTCCTGGTCCAGCAATGTGTTGGATTTTAAATTCTCATCCTTATATTCAAATCTCTCCATGACCCTGTCCTACTCTATCTCTGTAATCACTTCCAACTCTAAAAACCCTCCGTGAACACTATTACTCCAATTTTGGCTTCTTGTGCACCTCCACAAAAAAAAAATAGCTGGGCAAATTCCCAAAAGCCGTAAAAGGATGGTTCAGTAACTGGCAGAAGGCCCTTCAGGGCTAAAGCACCAGAGAACATTCTAAAGTTGGTGAAAAATCAAGTAAAGATTTTCATTCAGAGAAATCTAATTTTATGTCTTTGCTGGGTTAGAGTCAACTAATTATAAAACTCTAAATTAGCTAATTCGCTGAAAAAAACTCTGGTCATGTATGAAGGCAATGTTTTTGGAGTTAGCAGGAATGAAATACTCCCTTTCTATTTCTTTTTCCTCTCTTAAAAGATGGGCATCTCGACAATAAATGGTGCACATCAAGAGCATCATGGACAAATTTAAAGATGATAAAATCTAGGGAAAGAATAATAACCACTTTCTGAATTGTTTGAACATACTGGGATCAAGGTCACGACTAGGCATCAGCTGATTACAGAAATGTAGGTTGAATTTAGCAGATGGAGAGAATACTTCCTTGGAGCCTTTATGAAAACAATTTGGTTTCAGGGTATAATTACAGTGTGGCAAATTGGAAAGACATTTTCCATTACAAAAATGGACATAGAAATAAGCACAGATTGATAAATATTAAAATAAGAGCTGAACTATGTCTGTTGGACCAATCCAATTATATCCTGTTCTCTAACCATACTTCATCTAAAGATTATACATGATCCTTGACTTCTTGGGCAGGATTTTACGTTCCTCAGGCAGGCATCCCAAAGTCATCTTGCATTCTCACGATTTTTCGGTCAACGGGCGTGAGCGAGAGTCAGCAGCGCACCCACCAACAATTAACAGGTCTATTAAGGCCCTTAAGCAATTCATTAATTTGTATTTTTCACTGCCCATCCAACCTTACGGTTGGCGGGCAGGCAGACAGGCCAGGCGGCCTTTGCATTTTTTACGAAACCTCATCCATGAGCGTGATGAGATTTCCAACGGTGAGTAAAAAACACAAAAAAAAATTTCCATTTCATTTTAAACATGTCCCTATTCATGTGACTGAATCATGTTTATATAATTTATTAAATATTTATTTACCTTTGTCCAAATCTTCAGCTTCCTCAAGCAGCTCTGTGTCCTCAGGGAGCTGTCAGTGTGCACTCCCCTGCGCATGCGTAGGCTTCCACGTCGCCCTCCTCCCACCCCCCACCCCAGCAGCATTGAGCTTCTCAAGCCATTCAGAGCAATATCATCCCAACAAGTTTATATAACATTGCCATGCCTATGGGAAACTAGTTGAAGTTTGCATGAATCATATAACAAGGTTGAATGAAGTTAACATTTTGACCTGCAATATGTTAAAAAAAAACATTTGGCCCAAGAATTTAAGCTATAGTAAAATGATCTGCATGGGTTTAAATCATATCAGAGCAATGGGGGAGATATCATTCAAAGACGTTCACTCTAAAAAGACTACTATACTATCTCAGTTTCTTGATTGAATGGAAGTGGCCTACCCTTTAGTGAAACACACCGATCTCCTACAAGTTCGCCCAACTATGTCTAGTATCAAAGCATAACGCAGTAAGAGCTTTGGGGGTATGAAGTATGGGCTCGGATCCTGCAATCCCTCTTCCAAAAAGTCCTGGATCATCTGGATCGACAAGTTATTGTTCTGGATCTGCTTCTGTTTCTGGTGTTCTGGAGTCTCTAATTTGTAAAGGAGATTCACATTTGCTTGGCTTTTGCCATTCTCAGCACAATATTCAGAGCTAATCTGTTCCTTTTTGTTGCCTTCAGTGGATAATATCTGGTTAAGTCTAGAACCATCTGTTGATTTCAAATCTGTATCGTCATGGTCTGGGAAATGTTTTAGTATCTGAAATTATAGATAAACATGTTAGTAGAGCCATAACAGTTAATATTGCAAAACTACTTGCAACAGAAAATATAAAAAGAGTTACCTCTCTTTTAAAAAATGCTAAACATTATTGAATGATTCAAAATCATATGATGGTAAAAATGACTCATCAAGAAAAAGGCTTAGAATGGAATAAGTATATGGTTGAGGTCTTTTTCTTCAATTCATACTTTTAGTATGCCTCAACAAATTATTTAAAAGAAGTTCAACTTCTGCAAATAAATAAGATTTAAATCATGTACATTAGCTTGTACCACTGCTTTCAGAAATTATGCTTGTTCATGTGATCTTTCCCAATCTACTATGTACTACAGTTACTTCCAGGCAGCATTTTTGGTACTTTGCCCAGTTATTAACAATGCCATCATTGCATTGAGATATCAACATTATAGTAACCGAAAACATCTACAAATTACACTAAGTCAAAATGAATTCAGGGAAGCTTTGCATATGCAGTTCATCCAACAAATAAGCAGACCATCACATTTATACTAGATGATCAAATATTCTTCATGTTTGGCTGTTGCATAGGATTAGGGTGCACAAAAGCACCATTGAAATTGGTAATGCCATTAAACTACACTCAAGTTTCGAAGAATTCCTATTCCCGATAGAATAATCAAACTCCCAACAAATGGCAGTGATGCTCCGTCAATTAAATTATTCAAAATGATAGATAAATACCTGCTTGGAGATTATGTAGATAGTTTACAGCACAGAAGGGTGTATTAAAATAAATCGCATCATATAATTGCTACCTCTTCAATAAAATGACTGGAAACTAATATTCTGGAATAGAGTGCAGTGGCATAATTGTACTGTCACTGGACTAGCTTTCCAGAGACCCAGCATTAAGCTCTAGGAACCTGGGTTCAAATCCCACCACAGCAGATGGTGAAACTTGAATTCAATAAAAATCTGGAATTAAAAGTCTAATGACGACCATGAAATCATTGCTGGTTGTTGTAAAAACCCATCAGGTTCAAAGGAAGGAAATCTGCCGTCCTTACCTGGTCTGGCCTACATGTGACTCCAGACGTGGAGCAATGTGGTTGACTCTTAAAAATGCCCTCTGAATGAGGGCAATTAGGGATGGGCAATAAATGCTGACCTAGCTAGCGATGCTCACATCCCTTGAATGAATAATAAAAAAAGAATAATTTGGGGATGGGATAAACTTGATGTCCTTTAACATACGGTCATGATATAACCAAATTAAAACCTACCTGATGATATATTTGAAAGCAGAAAGTATCAGGTTGGAGTTTCGCAAGGAGAAAATATCGCAGCCTTGAGTTTGGTATGCCTAACTAATATACAAATATTTGTTAGCATCATCAAAATTCAAAAGAAAGGAGGAATCAAGTACATTATGATTAAAAAAAAAACAAATGTTAAGAAATATACACTGATGGCTTGCATATTAGCAGTGGGTAACTAGCAACTAGGGAATATCTTTGAACAGAGTCTATCAGTTATTAACAATGCCATAAAAATTTTAAAAACTTTCAAATCATCTTGATAGCATTGAATACATTAAAATGAGTCATATTCATATTTTGCCCTCCTTCTCTATCTGTAATTTTTCCTATCCTCCACTGAAACAAAGATTCATTTTTGGCTATGATTCCCCAAGGATTTTGGTAATCCTTTGGTACCTTATCCAAAAGGCTATTCTTCCCATTGTTACAGACAGGAGGAGGTCAGTTCAACCAGCATAATTTTCCTCTTACCACCTGTCCCTCAACACAAGGTGTCTTGGATTAGTTTGTTTTTCAAGAATAAGCAGTGGCACATTTTTCCAACCCCTCGGTTTTTGTGTGATCCAATTTTACTAATAATCCTACAGCAAACTCCAGTTAGGATTAACTCAGCAGGTTAGTTCATTATACACTTTCAAAAGGAGCATTCTCAATTTCCCACTTCGCACTTACACAATCAAGGGAGGGCTAGAAGAAAGGCGGTGTATAATATACAGAAAAAACTCAATATTGGTTCACATGAGTTCCAGAGTCCCAAAATCACTGTCCAATCAGGAATTCTTTCACTTGGGCGTTTCAAATTTGGCTAGTGATCGCTTTTCAGGTGGTATTGATGTCGCAAGGCGAAGTAGGCATACAAAGATTGCGTCAGTTCTGTAGGCAATGATACAAAATCTTCCAGTAGAGTCAGGATAGACGGGCCGGTGGTCCAAACTGGACATAGCTTGCTCTTGTGTGGCCTGCCAGTTGGATGTTAAACAGCAGGCTAGCTGCACAGCTCAGAAAGATAATATTAAACTGCTCAAAAGACTGGAGTCTTGGGTCATGTGACCTTCCTTCTCCACAGTGACTTCAATAAAGGCTGTTTATCCAGCACCTGGAATTTGGCTTTGTTTTCAGGACCTATAATGTCTCAGTCATTATGGGTTGAAAGATGGTGCCATTCATGTTGAGGGTCGAGTGCCTGGGAAGCCATTGTCTCAACAGACCCACGGAATCCGCTAGCAAGGTTGGCTTATCAAATGCAAATGGCATTCCTGTAGCTCCTTTTGAAATGGTCTGTACTGTCCCAGGTGGTATGTTAGAAGCTCCCTTGGCATAATGAGGTGTGACATTCTCAAAACTGAGAAGAGAATTCTTTTGTTTAGGAGACCACTAGGGATAATTTCCAGACATAGGGTCAACCATCTTAATTGTCTTTGTTCAGCGGAAAAGTCCAGTTAAAAATTAGGAAACAGTAATAAGGATAAAGTTTATATGAATTGGGTTTTCTGTCGGAGGAACCCAATGCCATGTTAGTCACAACAGTAAATGTTAGCAGATTTTTTGGTTGAGAACAAAACCTGTTTTCACCAGCACTTCCCATCACAGAGAACTGGATAGCAATCAGAGGCAGGGTTTTTCCTCACCATAACCTAGGTATAATATTTATAAATTATTTCACAGGATGTGGTCTTCGCTGGCTGGGCCAGCATTTATTGCCCATCCCTAGGTGCCCTTGAGAAGGTGGTGGTGAGCTGCTGATTGTAGCACATCTACTGTCACCTTGTCTGATATCAGCTAACTCACTCCCAAATGGGGCTCAGATTTGGGGCGTTCTTGCTCTGTAAGGCACAGTATCACAGTGGGTAGAAGATTTACCAAATAAGACACATGAGAGCACTATTCATTGTTAAACAACAACAAATTTGTGGTTATATCATTTGTTGTGCAATTTAAAGAGTCTCATTGGTCCTTTTTCTTTGCCCAAAGGAGGTCACTTAATTTCATTTAGATGGATAGAAAGACAGGCTCCAGTTCATCAGGAGGCACGGTCACATGCTAATTCTGCTGCAGATTAATCAGATGTTGTCCTGCTTACTAGAGATCCCTGATTGACATACACCAAAATCCTAGGTATACTAGCCAACCTACCAATGAACTAGTGTACAATGGCTCAGAGCAAGGAGGGGTCCAGCTTCTACTAGTATCGAACCTTTGTGTAGAGCATGGAAACTATTCTATCACATAATACAAATAGCCCCAAGTGCAACAGTGGCACCCAACATTGCCATGGAATCTCAGATGGCTGCCATCTGGTTAAGGTGTCAGCATTGACAGAGGATTCCACGTCATTTCAAGGTGAAAATCTGCTTGGTTGGGCTCCACAATCTTCTGAAATGTCCAAAGTGGAAGCTCAGTGCCTTTTACCTCCCAAGGTGTAGCCCAGGTGGTGGTAAAGGCTGATCCCTTAATATTGTGAAGTTGCACAGTGTCGCCAGCAGAGGTTGTCCCTTGATTCGTGGATAATGTCAACTCAGGGTCAAGAGTTTCTTTCATGGGTCTTCATGTGACTGAACAGGCCCAATCCTCAACCCACAGATCTTTAGGCTGTTGCGGACTGTGATGGAAGGAGTGTGCAGTTAGTTCTAGCCCCACTTCTCCACAGGTCAGAACAATAGCTTAAATATTTAATTCACCCACAAAACTGGCCTATTGTTACCTTTTGATACGGTTATTCCTAGCATAAAAAGACCCTAACCAGGCTTCTTTCAGTAAACACAAAAAATATTAATGTATTATAAAACAAACAACTTTTTAAAACAAGTTAATAAACAGGTTAACATAAAAATTGTCGCTTAGAAGTGTAACAATTTTCCCTTTTCAAAAAAAAAGATACTTGAACCCCCATACACACACATAAACACAAGACAGGACAAAATAAACACAGTCCCTTGCAAAGGCTGGAGTATGGGAACATTTCTTTTAAAAGGATAAAATTCGAAGAGATGTTAATCTAACAGAATTCTGGTCACAATAGGTCTGGAAGTTCCTACAGGTGGATTTTTTGGTAAAACTGTCCTTGATGACTCTTACTTATCACAACTTTGCAGCCATTCAAAAAAACATATGAGTTATCCTGATGAGACGTTTCTGAGGAAAATTTAACACAAAGGTGAGGCAGAGAGAGAATGAGTGTGTCTTTTTCTTGCAGCTCGCTTCTCAGGCACTCCCACATTCACTCACTCTCTGACTGAGAGTCTTAAAGACTAAGGTGTTCACAGGATACTTCTCTTGAGCCAGGTTTTTTTAACCAATCAGCAAGAGTCTTTAGCCTGGCAACAGCAGTTCTTTGTTAACTTAGATTTACAAAGTATCTCCTCCCTCTTCAGATGTTCCCTGCCAGACATCCATCTTGACCCATGGTTTCTTAAGGAATGGCATTGTCACAGCCCCAAATTAATACTACAAACTTTTAAAAATAACTCAGGAGGAGGAATGTCCACAATTCAACATCCTTCAAATTTCCAAAAATGGGTTCCTCATAGGACACATGAAGCAGGATATCCTATGAGGTAGTGCAGGATTTGCTCCTTTATTTCCTTTCCTGCCACAGCTCTGCCTTATCATTAAGGCATTCTGACTCAAAGCATGATGCAGCTTGATGGACAAGTTGTTGCCATTTTGAAAGATTGGTAGCAAGCTCCTCCCAGTCATTAATGTCAATGAAGCTGCGCTTCAGGAAGAGCTTCGGAGTTTTTTTGCAAGTGTTTTCTTTGTCCTTCCCTGGGAAGTTGTCTATCTGAGAGCTGAGAAAACAGCATTCAGCAGAGGTAATGCTTTTGTGTCAACCGGGCATAATGTTCAGTCCATAAAAGCTGATTTTTCAGGAGTTTTGCCTGAATGCTCATGGAGCTGGCTTCAAAAAAGACGACAGCATTTGGTCAATAGTCCACCCATTGAATCTGGAAAATCTGGTGGAGCCTTGCTGATGTAATTTCTCCAGTGCTCTTATATATCACCAATACACAGTCCATGACTCACTGCAGTACAGGAGTGTGTGAACGACAACTGCTCTTTAGACTGGGATTTTTGTTGACTTGCAGCGGTCTTTGTTGTCAAACACTCCCAGCCATATTTTGAAGAAGGCTGAGCTGGTGCAGCTGATCCAGTGTTGGATCTCCATGTCAATAGTGGCTTTTTGAGGAGGTGGTTACCCAAGTGTGGGAAGTACTCAGCAAATTACAGAATCTCTCCTTCAACATATATGGAAGGCTGAGTATTTGGCTGACCAGGTGTGGGCTGATGTGAGATTTTGTTCTGGCCACATTCAAGAACAGCCAAATTTCTTGCATGCAGAATCGAAGAGATCAAGAGTGGTTTGCAAATCTGGTGCAGAGTAGGCAACAACACTGCAGTCGTCAGCAACCTGTTGATCATGCCTGTCTATGGTGGTCAGTTTAGTTTTGGCATGGAAGCAACTGAGATTAAAGAATTTTCCATCTAAGTAGTAGTTAATACTAACTCAAGGCGGCAGTTGATATTTGAAGAGGTGAATAGCCACTGTCAGGTAGCTTGTAAACAGCATGGGGCTATCTCACAGCCTTGCTTGACTCTAGTCCAGATTTGAAGGCATCTATTTCAGATCTCCCACTGAAGACAGTTGTAGCCATATCATCATGAAGCAATTGCAAGATTATGATGAACTTTCTTGGACATCCAAATCTTTGGAGCTCAATCCACACAGCCTCATGAATGACTGAATCAAATGCTTTGGCCAAGTTGATGAGTACAATGGAGGGTTCCAGGCGTTGTTCTCGACATTGTTCTTAGATTTGTCTGGCAACAAACACCATTTCAGAGACTCCTCTGGAAGGTCTAAAGCCACACAGAGTCTTTGTGAGGATTTTGCCTCAGCCACAGGAAGTAAGTGATTCAGGGGAATGTGTGTCCCTGCTATGGACAAGAGGGAAATACTTTGATAATCTCCATAGCATGATTCATCTCTGTTCTCGAAGATGGTTACAACTGTCACATTCCTGAAGTCGGTGGAGGGGCAGGGGGGAGTTCTTATTCCTCCCAAATCCGTAGCATAAGTGCATGCAGCCTTGATGTCAGCAAAAACCCACCAGCTTTGTAGACCTCATCTGGAATACCATTAAGGCTGTAGGCTTTGTTGTTTTTCATTCGTTTGTAGCTCTCTCATCGATGATGGCTCACCCATGGATTCTACTACAGGGTAGCAGCTGCCACTTTAAACTCACAGTTGAGCAGTTGCTGAAAATGTTCTTTCCAGTGGTCAGAGATGACATTGTCATCCTTAAGAAGCACCATCCTTTGAGCAAAAGGAATTTTGTCCATTTGACCTTGGTCAATAGATGACTATAGGTGGCTTCAAAGAAATTTCGCATATCATGACTGTCAGCATATTTTTGGGGGTTACCTTCTGATATTTCTTTAGGCTGTTGGAATGCTGCCTTCTTGAATTTCAACCTTGGGTTGTCCTACCAGACAATGAAGGTTGCTCATTTGTTCCACGTCACAAAATTCTGCATTGTTTTCATCAAACCAGTCCTGGTGACAACGATGCTCATACCTAATGGTCTGGGCACAGGAGTCGATACAGCAGCTAACTTTATTTGATCCCATTGTTCTGGAATTGAGTTGGATATATTGGGATGTTCCAAGTTGGTCATGAGCTTTACCTGGAATTCCTGTCCAGGTTCTGGCTTTTGAGCTGAGACATTGATCTTCTTCCTCTTGAACTTTTGGGCCTTGCAGTGTCTTGGTGCTGGGTGGGTGTTCGTCACCAATTGAACAAGTTGATAATCTGTCTAGCAAGCATCAATCGCCTGCGTGGATCAAGTGATACAGGCAGCACTTAGATCTTTGACCTAAACAATGACATAATCCAGAAGATGCCAATTCTTTGAAGATGCCTTCATGTGGTTTTGTATTGTCCGCCTGGCAGAAGAGCATGTTTGGTATAATGAGGCCATGCTGAGCACACTCTGTCAGCAGGAGAATGCCATTTGCATTGGCTTGTCCCACTTTGCTTTTCCCAATGGTTCCACCCAGACATAGCCAACCCTGGCATTAAAGTCCCTCAGAAGGATGATCTTTTCTTCCTTTGGGATGCCAGTGAGGACTTATTCAAGGTCAGAATAGAACTTTTCCTTAATACCTTCATTAGAGTCAAGAGTTGGGGCATAAGTGCTGATGACGGTGGCATATTAGTTTCGACTGAGTTGTAGGTGAAGTGTCATGAGTCATTCAGCTATACAATTGAGAATTCTGACAGTGCACCCAAGATCCTATTCTGGTTGTTAAAGCCATCTTCGCAGACACAAGGGCTGCTGTCAGTCTTTCCTTTTCAGTAGAAGGTGTATCCCCCTGCTTGTTCCTTCAGTTGCTTTTCCCAAGGAAGGCTGGTCTCACTGAAGGTGGCAATGTCAATTTGGAGTCTTGATAGCTGATGTGATATGATCGCAGTTCTTCTTGCGGGCACTCTAAAGGTTTTCCAAGAGTGTCCTAACATTCCAAGTTGCAAAATTTAAAGTTTTCTTTCTTTGACCAAAAAGACGTTGATCCTGCAGGATGTGGCTCCCCAGCCAGGAGAAAATAGGGCAGCTTATTTTAGGGCACCTTTTCCAGCCCCCTTCGCATTTGGGGTGAGCAGAGGGTATCCTGAAGAGGACAGTTCAGACACAGGTACTGCTGTCCAAAGATACCTCTGTCACTATACAGGTGTCCAACAACTATTATGCATCTGTTGCCTGTGTACAGAGTCTTGACTAGGGACTGCCAGGTTCACAGCGCTGTCCCGATCATCAATTATTTACCAGCACAGGATTTAGCAATGGACTCTGGTAGAAGCCTGAATGTGACTTTGTTTAACGTGGAGACCTTGGGGCTCTGTCATTGTCCACATGATCGTGACAGGTTGGTGGTCAGATTTCAGTGGTGTATCAAGCTACGCTGACCAGGACCACCTTGCCGCTGCAGTCTTCTCCCACCTTTGCAGCCGGTGTGACACAATCTTCCTTCACCTGTTGTACCCTGAAGGGCTTTTTGGACTGCCACCACCACCCACCCTCCCAGCCACCTTGGGTGGCCCTACCAGGAGTGAGAAGCTCCAGATGGCATCACTCAAGGGATCGCCAGAGCACACAAGCCTCTCCACCACATCAAGGTGGTGATCCATGGGCAGAGTTACATGCAGGCTTTTACCACAGTCCAATTGCGAAGTCCTGTAGTGTTGGAGAAAAGCTCCCACAAGTTGTGCAGCATTCAGCACACAACAACAAAGCTGGAAACATGGTTAGGGATCTACTGCAAATCTTTTGCTGAATAGCCCAGCAGCAGAAGCTGTGTCCAGGTTGCTGACAGGAGTCACGAGCCATGAAGGCGAAAGGCCTCACCAGCCTGTGACTTAATGGTCTGGTTCAAATTCAGAAAGTAGAGAGTGTGTAGCAGGATGAATGAAACATGATTGCTGCCAGGAAACAAGGTGCACATCGGCATGATATGCTGCCTGTAATCAAAAACAACATGGACATTAAGGGAATCTAATCCCTTTCTACTAAGAAAGATCCCAGGAGCATTGTGTGGAATATGGAAGGTAATGTAGGTGAAGGCGATGGAACCTTAGATTCTGGGGAAGCTTACAGCGAGAGCAAAGCCCCTTGCTCTCTAATATGGCTTTGCTCTGTCAACTGAAAAAGTGTTCCTCCTGTTGTACAGAGCTTCATGGCCTCCCTATAATGCACAGCTAACTGAGAGATGTTGTTTTTGTCACTTGCTGCAGCTTGGAAGGAGTCCACTGTAAAAAGGTAAGGGCCACAGAGGCCTTGACACCCACAGGCTGTCCATTCTCGAGTTTGAAGCACCAGTTATGGCTGCAGCAGGCTACACAGACTGGTGGCATTAAAACAGAAAGTGCAGGAAATAATTAGCATGTCGGGCAGCATCTGTGAAGGGGAAAACAGCATTAAAGTATCACATCAATGTCCAACCCAGTGATTATTTCCTGCATTTTCTGTTTTTATTTCAGATTTACAGCAACTGCAGTATTTTGGTTTTAAAATAAACTGGTGACAGCAGACATTTCATATATTCATATATTGGTCCTTGGTGAAGGTGAGGGATGGGAAATGCTCCCTGAAGACCCTTTGTGGATATAACCTCCCACATGATGCCTCCTCCCTCTTCTCCAAGCTGTTTATGCTTTCTCCTGGCTTCTTACTTGCTCCCCTTATCTTGCATGCACAATGGTAGATTGACCAGGCCATCCATGATTGCATTAAAATGATTTTCAAGACAGTCCAGCAATAGCAAATGATCAGCAGAAGTTAGAATTCAGTTGTGGGATGCAGAAAAATAGTCACAAAGGCAAAACAGCAACAAATGGTTTGGATGAGCCCATCAAATACTTTTACAGCAGAACCCTTGCTGTCTGCTAGCAGAGTGATTTTTTGGGCAAGTTTATCACATGGTAGTCAGGTACTGGGCTCAGATCAATTTCACAAAATGGTCCTACAACAAGTGTAGGTCCCTATTTAAATATTATGAATATTTTCAATACTTTCAGCACATGCCTTGAAACCTACAGAGGGGACGTCATCCAATATGGCAGACAGTACGCATCCAGCACAGAATTATTATGAGCATGCCGTATTGGACACTTAGAAATCCATTTTATGCCTATAAAATGAGTGAAGCTCAATTAGACAGCTAGGCCATAGAATTTTAAATGGCACTTCTTTTTCAACAATATGAAAGAGTCAAGTTGGGCCTCTGCCATCAATTATTCTCTTATCAAAAATAATAGTCATGATGTCAGCAAGAAACATGTCAGCAAGCCAGGATGTCTCAATATTTTCTCACGTTGTTGGAACTTATACCAAGAGAATGGCTGTAAATATTTTATCAAGCTATTAATCCAAATTGGTCAAATAATTTTGTTATAAAATTTTTGAACACTGGAGGACTATTACTACACCTGAAGTTGCCTCAGGTTAAAATGGGTTAATTCATTAAAAAATACTGATCACAAAAAGTGGTCTCCTTGTACATTTATATAATTTACTATAATTAAAGGATAAATGTTTAGACAGAGCATTTCAATGTCTCAGTGGATAAATTCATCACAACATACATGATATTGCAGATCAGGAAGGTGTTAAATTTAAATAGGGCAAATACAAGGTCATTACAACTGAGCAGCCCGTGAAATTGGACTGTGTGCGGCTGCACAATTTGCCCAACCATTTACACAATCAGGGTCCAAACATGCCCAAATTTCTCATATACACTCCCAAAGGACCAGGTGCCTCAGGAAAGTACAAAGTGCATGTGGAAAAACAAGCATTTCTATAAATCAAATTTAACAAGACAACCGAACTGATCTGCCAGTTCAACAACTTCTCTTTTGCTGAAATTAAAATTTCATCTTACAAAATAAAATATAAAGCATTCTTTTAACCATTGAAATTAACAAACAAAGAGCAGGGACAAGAAAAAATAAGGATCAAATCTCATCCAATAAAGTGGCTTGTCTACATACCAAAGTTGGTGATAGTAGGAATGCCTGGTAAGTGTATCTGCAGCTCTCCAGTGTTTGTATCAATTTATCTCTGTTTAAAAACACATTTAACATACTGATTTTATCATTTGTTTTGTAAATTTCAACTATAGTTAAATGCATAAAATACAGTTTCTCAGAACCAATCTAACTTCAACTCCTGTATCTTTAATACAACCACATGAAATTAATTATAATTGAAACAACTAGGCTAACAACTCCACAAGTAATCACAAGTAATCACTCAGCTATAGAATAGTTAAAAATTATTTGAGTTTTTATTGGCTTAAGAGTTTCTAAATGAAAAGGGGGATGGGAGAGAAATCACATTTGTCAGACTACTATTATCAGATTTAGAAAAAAGGTAATGAAATGCTTTGTGTATTCTTTACTTTAATCCACTCTGGCACTAATGTTACAATAACTGGAAAATCATTTTAGCTTGCTCACAGTCTACATTTGAACCTAGCACTTTCCCTTTCTTAAGATGATACATTTATTTTCAGCACTAGCATCAAATACACTGCTGTATTAAGAACAGTCTGGCCACAGGGGGGTCCAGAATGGGTCACTGTGATTTCTATTTAATTTTTAGTCTGCAGCACTCAGAGCAAATTATGAAAACCAATGGCTGACATTAACCAGCAGCAAAATACAGACCGAGAACAAGGGGGATAAGGAATAAAAAAGAAAATCGTGGCAGGAAATTGCCAAAGCTGATAAAAAGAAATCAGCGCCAACTATGCAATGTCCAAGTTTTAAAGTAAAAGAAAAAAAACTGAAGAAAAGTAATTGACTATTACAAAAATTGCATAACTACCACAGCCAAATTCAGCAACTACTGAGAAAGTAACCAACAGTCATAAAAGATACTGAAGAACTAAAATGTTCCATGTGGGAAACAACATATAAATTATATGTTACCAGGAAGGGGAACCAGAACTGAGGTTTTATCTCAAAGAGCGAGATGAGTCAACAGAACTCTCAGGGAGAGACAGGGATGGAAATCACACTAACTGAATTGCAAAAATTTAAAGGAACTGTGGATTTTTTTTTAAATGACATGAATTCCTTTTTTCTTAAGTGCAGGATTGGCAAATGAGGAATTGGGCTATTGTTGTGCTATTTTTATTATGGTCCTGCGGCAAGCATTCTCATCGAGCTACACACACAGATCTTATACTGAGGTTGGACTGCTTAATCTGAAAAAATACTGCAAATGTATTTTAGCAACATATAAACTTTGATGCCATAATAGATGCAGTAGATTTGCAGCCAGAAAGTCTGTTTTTTTTCCAAATGAAAACACAAGCACACTACTGTAACATTCCATTTTATACTGATTATATGTCCTGTCAACTTTTATAATCTACGCGTAATTCACCAGAACAACAGAGGGATGTTAAAACTGAATTCTGTGTGTGTGCTTCAGTGAAAACAAAAATATATCTCTCCTCCAACCACTCCTAACAGTCAGTTGCTCCTCTTACACAATAGTTACTGTATTCCCAAAAGTAGTACAGTGATGGCTTATTGTGCAATATTTAAAAAGAGATCCAGGCAATGACCATCTCCAACAAGAGAGAATCTAACCATTGCCCCTTGAAATTCCATTATGAAATGGCATTACTATCGCTGAATCCCCCACTATCAATATCCTGGGATGTTGACATTGATCAGAAACTGAACTGGACTAGCCAAAAAAAATACTCTGGCTATAAAAGCAGGTCGGAGGTAGGAAACCTGCAGCGAGTAACTCACCTCCTGACTCCACAAAGCCTGTCCACCATCTGCAAGGCACAAGTCAGGGATGTGATGGAACACTCCCCACTTGGCTGGATGAGTGCAGCTCCAACAACACTCAAGGAGCTTGACACCAACCAGGACAAAGCAGCCCACTTGATTGACACCACATCACAAACATTCGCTCCCTACACCACCGACATACAGTAGCAGCAGTGTGTACCATCTACAAGATGCACTTCAGAAACTCACCAAGGCTCCTTCGACAGCACCTCCCTAACCCACCGTCACTACCGTCTAGGTAGAAGGGCAGCAGATACATGGGAACACCACCAGCTAGAAGTTCCCCTCCAAGCCACTCACCATCCTGACTTGGAAATATATCGCTGTTCCTTCACTGTCACTGGGACAAAATCCTGGAACTCCCTCCCAAACAGCACTGTGAATGTACATATAGCACATGGACTGCAGCGGTTCAAGAAAGCAGCTCACCCTCACCTTCTCAGGGGCGGGCAATAAAAGCTGGCCTAGCCAGCGATGCCCACATCCCTTGAATGAATAATAAAAAAAAATTGAACACCTTTGAAATCTGTTTGGAGACGATACCTAGAAAGTGTGCTTTGATTTCTTCTGCTCTAATGTAGTCAGTCCTGTTTTTCATCATCTGTGCCAGGACAGGAAATTATACTATAAGCTTATAATTATATTAATAAAGAGTTGAATCCCCAAAGTAAGGGAAGTCAAGCCCAAAAGCAGTATTAAGCTAAAATTAAGTTATATTGCTGGGAATCAGTAAATATCAGAATATCAGGATCAATGGTGGATTGGAGGAGAAAAAAGGACAAAGAGCGGATGGAGAGTGAGGAGGGAATTAGAGAAATGAGCTGTGAGGACGAAAAAAAGGCAAGAGGATGAAAGGAACAGAGGAGGAGAGGTAAGCTGGGATACAGAACGACAAAAGGGAGAAACAAAGGGCTGGGGAAAAAAAGGAAGTGAGGAGGATGGATGGGGATTTACAAGAAAGAATAGGAAACGAAAGGAAGCCTTTTCAATGGGTTGAAGGGAGAAGGTGCAAATGCTTACATGAGTTTGGCACAGCAAAGTCCTTATGCACAGAGGGAGTACATAGCCTGCAAGCACACTCAGCTGGGGGTAGGAAGGAATTAAGGTACAGGAAGGAAGGGAGTGAGATACAGGAAAACAGTGTGAGAATGAGTGGTTGTCTACTCTGTTTTATTCCACCCAAGCATGGCTACACCCTTCTCCCCAGCATGTATGTAGGGAAGGGGAACCAAAACTTCTCTTCCAAATGGCCGTCAAAGATTCTCAGTGGAGGTGTGGGGAAGGGGGGTTTGGGGAAAAGGAGGTGTGCTGTGCACATTGGTTCCCAACAATGGTGTCAAAATTCCACCAAGAAGCCTAACACTTCACTCATAGAAGTGACCCACCCATCTGCATTTCTGTGCTTTATGCCAGGCTTATTTCATGTTGGCCAGGATGAAACCTGATGGCTTCCTGATGGGCTTTGGGGCTAGGGTGGGAGGGGGCTCCTTTTTGGCATTCTTTGCACCATGAAGCAGACCTGTCATCAATAGCCTTCCCACAGCATCAGGGTCACCTGCCTTCAGTGTCTCTCCATCACCCCAGCCCACCACTGGGACCTGCTTGCCCAGTCTGAACCCTCAGACCCCACTTACTTTACTTTGAGGGCACTTGCCTATTAATTCGCCCTAATCTTCCAAGTGCAGCTCCAGCAGTGGCCATTGCTCTCGGTGGCATTACTGAGGCTGCTGAGATGTCGGCCCTCTGATTCAACCGGCAGATTTTGGGGCCATTTAATTAGTTGCCGCGGGTAAAATGCAGCCTCAAGTCCTGGGTCCACCTCCCCACTGGCTTTCTACCCCAGTGGTAGGAGCCCTGCCATCTCTGAAAAGCCCCGGCCAACTATTCTAACTGCCACTTCCTAGATTAGATTCTGCCTGCCTCAGGATTCATAAATCTGATTGGTTGAAGAGACATGTCATTGCTTGCCCTGTTCACAGAGGTTCCAGGTCCCTTGTAGAGCTAGGGCACTGTACTGTTTTGATTTCTAATAATTGCAACTTCCAGTGCAAAAGCTCACAGAAAGTAAGTGGGAAAGTGTAAGCACAATGGACAGCGAGCGCCATTGATTCGGCACTGATCACAAAATCCTGGGCTATGGAAACATACTTATTTTAATCAGCAAGATACATCAAAACTGTCATTAACAAAGAATAGACAAGTTACCTTCTGAAAAGAATAATATAAATCACAGTTCCTAAACAGAAAAAAATGTTATCAATAAATACTTTAGATCATTAAACCATTGCAGCACATTATCCTGAAGTATTCTTTTGAGCCCACCTCTAATTGGGAATCAAGAGCTCAATGAGCTAAATTAACAGGTAATTACAGGTAACCCATAGTATGATTTTAATCTAGAATACATCCTCAGAACAAAGGAGATGTAAGGTCAACATTGTACAAACTCTTCCCAGCATTTAATGGTACAAAAATTTTATGGTATGAAGTACGTATTTCATAAAATGAATGCATACCTAGCAACAGATGTTTCAAATCCTTTGACGTTTTCCAGAAGAATATATTTAGGAGTTTTTGAAAGCCTGGGAACACCAAAACAAAAATGATATAATTTTTATTATTTTAATTTAGTTTTTACTTCCATTAACACAAAAAACATAAATTTTAGAACAAATTATGTTGTTAAGCTTAGCATAGTGGGTACTGACCATAGCATTTCTTCCTTACTATTATATATTGCCAAGAAATGGGAAAAATCTTAGTTCTCTTCCAGCCTGTCAGGTGTATAACTCTTAGAAGTCCACGACCATGCTTAAGACTTTGTAAAACAAACTAGCAAGAAATCAGGCCAAGTTTATGCTTGTTTCACATTTGCTTCATGTATGGCCTATTGGGGAGTGGTCTTTACAAACTGATTTCAATTAATGATAAAAACATTGATGATTTTGCTTGACACAGACTAAAACTTAAAATTACTAATAAAGTCATTAGATGTAAACACTTTCGCTTCTATCTTATCAATGTATTTCATTTTCAGTATTATGTTTACTAAACCAATTTTAACTATTTACCAACTCAACCAGCACTGTATTTAGCCATGAATGTTGAACAGTTTTAGTTACGTGGAATTACTTATTGAAATAAAATACCTATTCAAATTAGTCTTGAATTTTCATCTTAAACTGTGATGTGTTGAAGGGCAGAAATAAACTAATTATCAGGCTAGAAGATTGTAATTAAGCTTTGCCTGAGTTTCGAATAGCCTACCATCAACTCATTGCAATGTTAGCTATTCTTTTTATTTCACACGTTACCTGGCCTGCAGTGAATCTCTAGTATTTTTTGTTTTTATTTACAATGTTTTTATGTCTTTCAAAATATTCGACTAGTTTACCATTGAATATCTATGCTTGATAATGTTTTAGAAAGGAATACGTTCAGACCTTGGAAGTATGTCAAGGATGTACAAAAAGCTTTTGGTCCTGGGATCCAACACATCTTTCTGTGAACCTACTCTGCTTAAAAAATAAACATACAAAATTAGTTTGAAACAAAGATTTTCTTCTTTTCGAAACTGTTCCTAAACAGAAAAAAAATGAAAGAATAAAATATAAGATACTTCTTTGTTTAAATAATTTGGTAAACAGAATAAAGAGTGAGGAGCTATTTGCTATCTAATTTATTCTGCTTACGAAGGTAATCTTTACTATGTACTACTAACAAGCATACTGTACCTTAAGAATTTAAAACAACTACAAACATGGCAAAAACGCCATAGCGCCATAAATGCTTCAAAGTATAATTCAAAAAGCATTCAAGTTGTCTCCAACAGTCATTTGAATACTTGTCCAAGTTACTTCAACACATCTAGATGTTATGAGATTTATTTTTGCTTACATCAAAGACAATGACAGTAGCTGCCCGACTAATTTACGGTTGAAACCCTCCAAAATCAAACGAGGATTCCACAAATTGTGTGCCAGCAGAAAACAAGGTCCTCCTTCATACTGAGACAAAAGCGAGTTATAAAGCATTCTTTGATGTTCAAGTTTAGACAGTACTAGACTAGTACTGTGGTATTTACATTGTCTTTTGTTCAAAACACAATGTTAGCTAAAAAAAAATGCAAAAATATTGTTTCTGAAAAAATGTAGGATGCACATGGGAGTGTGAATTGTCAAAAGGGAGTGCAACAAAAAAAGAAGTTTCAGAACCTCTAGTGTAGATAGTGCATACTGCAGCCAAAGTGCATCAGTAATGACATGGTTAGATAGCGAGCCCTAGATCGCATTGAACTTTAAATGTTGATGCAGTAGCTGTACCTATCCAGTCAAGTATTCCAACAGAATCACGGCTTGAGAGCCTTATAGATGGTGGAGAAACTTTGTGTAGTAATGAGGTGAGCCACTTATATGACTAGTACAATTAACATACATACATACGAACATATGAATTAGAAGCAGGAGGAGGCCACTCAGCCCCTCAAGCCTGCTTCACCTCTGACCGTAACTACAACTCCATATTCCCACCTGCCCCCGATAACTTTTCACCCCTTGCTTATTAATAATCTATCTAGCTCTTAAAAATACTCTGTGTTTATTATTCCCAAAGATTACTGGTAAAACTTAGTGCTATGAGAGATTTTTATTATCAGCAAGGTAAAGTCCAAAGGTATAGTGAAACAATGGGTATTTGCATTCAAAGGGAAAAATATGTATAAAGGAGTGAAGGCTGTGTGTAAGGGAAGGCAGTCTAAGATTCAACAAGTTTGAAACACCTTCAGCCTGTATGTACCCCAAACTGCTGCCTCCGAGGACTGAAGTTAAGAGAGCTCACTTTGAATTTGACTGTTCAGAGAATTGTTTACTTGCTGGGGACTTATAAAATCTATGTGTTTTACTGTTGCCTTAATGAAAGTGTAACTGGAATCAGATTAGCTAGGGGATTTAAAAGTTATTGTAGCAGTAATTTGTAGACATCTGTATGTGCTTACAATCTTTTATTTTATTAATAAATGTTTAATTTAGTTTTATAAAAACCTCAAGACTTGATGGTCTGATTATTACTGAATTAAAAGCCCGCATCTCGAAACATACGGGTTAAAAATTAGTTGTGATAGTTGTTTCAAGTTTCCCTCTGGGATTTGAACAGCTCAGCATTTACCATCTGCTGTATCATAACATTTAGTGCCATTCTCCTGCCTTTCCCCCTGCACATTGTTTCTATTTGAATAATTATCTAATGTCCTCCTGAATGCCTCAATTGAACCCATGGCAGTGTATTCCAGACCTGAAATACTCCCTGTGTGAAAATGTTTTTTTTTCTCACATTGCATTTGCTTCTTTTGTAAATCACTTTAAATCTGTACCCTCTCGTTCTAAATCCTTTTACCAGCAGGGACAGTTTCTATCTACTCTGTCCAGGCCCCTCATGGTTTTGAACATCTCTATCAAATCTCCTCTTAATCTTCTCTCCAAGGAGAACTGTCCCAGCTTCTTCAATCTATCTTCATAACTGAAGTTTCCCATCCTGGAACCATTTTTGTAAACCTCTTCTGCACTCTCTCCAATGCATTCACATCCCTCCTAATGTATGGCACCCAGAACTGTACACAATCCCACAGCTGAGGTGTAACTAGTGTCCTACACAAGTTCAGCATAACCTTCTTGATCTTGTACTCTCTGCTCCTATTAATAAAGCCCAGGATTCTGTATGCTTTACTAACTGCTCTCTCCACCTGACTTGCCACCTTTAATGATTTATGCACATTTACACCCAGGTCCCTCTGTTCCTGCACACCTTTTAGAGTTGTACCCCTTATTTTATATTGTCTCCCCATGTTCTTCCTACCAAAATGAAGCACCTCACACTTCTCTGCATTGAGCTTCATCTGCTACCTATCTGCCCACTCCACCAACTTGTCTATGTTCTTTTGAAGTTCTACACTGTCCTCCTCACAATTTATAATGCTTCCAAGTTTTGTATCACCCGCAAACTTTGAAATTGTCCCCTGCACACCAAGATCTAGATCATTAAACTATATCAGGAAAAGCAAGGGTCTCAATACCAACCCCTGGGAAACTCCACTACAAACCTTCCGCCAGTCTGAAAAATATCCATTAGCCATTACTCACTGTTTCCTATTACTCAGCCAACTTTGCATCCATGTTGCTACTGTGCCTTTTATTCCATAAGCAATAACTTTTCTCACAGGTCTGTTGTGCAACATTGTATCGAATGCCTTTTAGAAGTCCATGAACACATCAACAGTCTCATCAAACATTAACCTCATCAATCCTCTGTTATCTCTTCAAAAAAACTCCAGCAAGTTAGCGAAACATGATTTTACCTTAGGAAATCCAGACCAGCTCTTCCTAATCAATCCATATTTTTACATGTGGCTATTAATTCCATCCCAAATAATTGTTTCTAGAAGCTTCCCACCACTGAGGTTAAACTGACTGGCCTGTAATTGCTGGGCTTTTCATTACAACCTTTTTTATCAACAAGGGCGTAATATTTGCAATTCTCCAGTCCTCTGGCACCGCCCGAGTCTAGGCAAGACTGAAAGATTATGGCCAGAGCTACTGCAATTTCCACTCTCACTTCCTTCAATATCCTTGGACGCATCTCATCCGGTCCCGGTGCCTTGTCAACTGACAGTCTATTCAACACTTCCTCCTTATCAATTTTGAACTCTTCTAGTGACAGAGTTTCCTCCTCTGTCACCATGGCCTGGGTAGCAACTGCTTTCTTCGTAAAGACATGCAAATTTAACATCTCAGCCATGCCCCTGCCTCCATGGGCAGAATTTTACACTTTACGGGCGGGGGCGTGCCTGATCTGAATAGACGTGAAAAATGACAAACAGCAAGGACCCCAACACTGAGTCCTGTGGAATACCACTGAAAATGGTTTTGCATTCCCAAAAACATCCATCGACAATTACCCTTTGTTTCCTGTCACTGAGTCAATTTTGGATCCAACCTGCCACCTTCCCCTGTATCCCATGAGATCTCACTTTCCTGTCCAGCCTGCCATGTGGGGCCTTTTCAAATGACTTACTGAAATCCATGTAGACAACATTCACTACCCTATCCACATCAATACTCCTTGTTGCTTCCTCAAAAAATTCTATTATGTTAGTAAGGCATGATCTTCCCCTAACAAAACCATGCCACTATCCCTGATCAATCTAATTCAGTTTGTCCTATCTCTCAGGATTGTTTCCAATAATTTGCCCACCATCGCAGTCAGACTGACGGGCCTATAATTTTCTGGCCTAAGCCTCACACCCTTTTAAATAATGGTACAATGGTCGCAGACCTCCAATGCTCTGGGACCTCACCTATATTTATTGAGGATTGGAAAATGATTCTCAGAGCATCTGCTATTTCCTCCCTAGCTTCCTCCAACAGCCTGCGGGTGTACCTACACTACAGGGACTGTAACGGTTCAAGTAGGCAGCTCACCACCACCTTCTCAAGGGCAATTAGGGATGGGCAATAAATGCTGGCTTAGCCAGCAATGCCCGCAACCACTAAATGAATTTAAAAAAAACTATACTCCATACATTCACATACATGCAGTATATCCCTGATTGAGACTTTATTACTTTCTCCCTTACTCCGACTCCACTTATTAACTTACTATTCTTTATTCTAGTGCTATCTGTCTCTCCCAGTATTTTGAGCACCTTGGTACTATTCTCTAATATTGTTTCCTGATTCCCACACCCCAGTCAAGTTAGTTTAAAGCCCCCCCAATGGCACTAGCAAAATGCCTCGCAAGGGACTCGGTCTTGGCTCTGTTCAGTTGCAACCTGTCCGGTAAGTACATGTGCCATTTGCCCCAGAGCCAGTCCCAGGAATCATTAATGAACCTAACTGACACCCCAAAGCCAGCAAGCAAGTTTCCAATGCTGGGCCATTCCCATACCCCACTAAATTGGGGGCAGGATTCTTGACATTTGGAATCAGAAACCCTCACCTGACTCTCTCAGCAAGCTACCCTTCCCCCCACTACCCCACCCCACCGCCATTGTGCCCACTCCAGCAAACTCCATTTAATCCTGGCCTATCTTTAATACCTAATTATATTTCCCTTCACAAACATAAAGATTGGGCAGAATTTTGCCTTTGATGGGCGGGTGGGCCTAACTGGCTTGGCAGGGGGAGGGCAGCTGATTCGTGCTGCTGAAGTGGGCCCTGTCGCCATTTTGAGCGGGTGGGCCAATTAAGGCCCATCCAGCTGGCTGCCCGACAGGAAGCGCTATGCGCTTCCTGTGCAGGGGTCGGGAGGGAGGGAGTTGGGGGGGGGGGGGGGGTGGAGATTCCCCAACTGTCAAAGAGCGCACATCTCCCTGAGCCTAAGTGCTGTCTCAGGGAGATCGGTGAAAGCTTTATAAACATCAAAAATAGAAAAATAAAAAAATTATTAACATGTCCTCCTCATGTGACAATATCACACGAGATGGGACATGTTAATAAATATGACTAAAACTTTATTAAACTTTTTAAAAACAGACATGAAACTTCATCCCGCCAGTGGATGAGGTTTCATGTTTTTTCAGAAGCCCGCTGGGGCTACTGGCCTGCCCGCCAACCTCAAGGTTGGACGGGTAGGGCCTTTAATTGGGTTAACTACCCTGTCAATGGACTCAATTGACCATTGACAGATCGGTGGGCAGACAGCTGATTTCGCTGTGCCCCTGCCTTCCTGAATATTTAAATGGGGCGGGATGACGTCGGGGGGAACCCCCAATGTCATCTCGTGTCATTTTCACGTCGGTGAGCAGGCCCCGCCCCCAACTCACCAACAGAAAAATTCTGGCCATTGAGTTGTATGCTTCAAAAGGCAATATTAGTTGCAATATGGGCCAGCAATGTTCACTTTCATATTAATTTTGCATGGTAGGTTTGTTCTAAGAAATGTTCAGAGCAGGAAGTCAATTACTTGGCTCTTGTTTCTGATGAGAAGTCATCAGTCTGAAATAGAAATGCTCTTTCTCTTTACACAGATGCTACTTGACCTGCTGAGTGTTTTCAACATTTTCTGTACTTGTTTAAACCAATACTTGTGTTTTAAAACTTCAGTTAGAAGCTTGGTAAAGATAAATGTACACAATGTCAGTGTTTGAAAGTACATTGTTTAGTAACCAGAGAGAAAAAAAAGACTTGCATTTATACAGCATCTTATCACATCTTGGAAAACTTCCAAAGCATTTCAGTTGGCTAGATGGCTAGCATATGGTTCAGAATAATGCCAACAGCCCGGGTTAAACTCCCATTCCAGCTGAGATAGACTGGGGGAATTGCCTCCTCACCCTGAATCTGAGAGCAGAAGGCAATGGCAAACCAGCACTGACAAAAACTGCCAAGAAACTGGCACAGGGTGAAGGATCAGCAGACAATGAGCAAAGGACCTGCTTTTGGGCACAGCACACAAAAATAAAATTGATACAGAATTAACTGCTTTGAAATGCAGTCACTGTTGTTATACAAAATACCCACCTTGTGAATGGCTGACAAGGAGGACTCATTAGGATCATGTCAAAGTCCAATTTATTGAATTCATCCAATGTCATACCCTAAAATAAAAGAAGTACTTCAATTAATTTTATAAAATCATATACTGCAATCGTAGAATCAAGTCTTATTTTATATTTTTGGAGGGAGATGGTGCGGGAGCAAGCACATGAATGAATGTGTTCAAAGTTATAAACACTCCTTTGCAATACTCAAAGCATTATTAAACAGCTCAATATCTATACAGCCTTGGTTTGATTATGATTCATGCTTGCACTGTAGGTTACATCTCAAAGAGTTATTTTATACCTTTAAATATTGATCTTTCCTAAAACTTCAATACCTCTCAGTTTTTCCTTCCTTTCAAAGATTCAAGCATCATCTATTTTCCATTTCATTATTATTTATCTTCTCTCCTATCTTTTTAAAATTGACCCTTCATTTTCTAATATTGTGTCCCTGGAAACAAATGTGGATATCTATTTGGAACTGCAGAGATTCTGTTTGAGATATGTGTAAGTCATCTACAAACCAATATTGACCATGTGTTCAGTTCCTATTTCGGTGTCATTTTTCATTATTATTTCAGCAATCTTTATAAATATGTTTCATTGGACTGAGTTTCTAGGGCTAAGCCAAGGACAAGATATGGACAAATTTGATCCTTTTAAATTCACTAATGTGATGTGGGCATCACTGGCTAGGCCAGCATTTATTGCCCATCCCTAATTGCCCTTGAGAAGGTGGTGGTGAGCCACCTTCTTGAACCGCTGCAGTCCACGTGGTGTAGGTACACCCACAGTGCTGTTACGGAGGGAGTTCCAGGATTTTGACCCAGCAACAGTGAAGGAGCAGTGATATATTTCCAAGTCAGGATGATAAGTCGCTTGGAGGGGAGCTTTCAGGTGGTGGTGTTCTCATCTATCTGCTGCCCTTGTTCTTCTAAGTGGTAGCGGTTGTGGGTTTGTAAGGTGCTGTCTAAGGAGTCTTAGTGAGTTTTTGCAGTGCATCTTCTAGATGGTACACACTGCTGCCATTGATAGTCGGCGGTGGAGGGAGTGAATGTTTGTGGAAGGGGTGCCAATCAAGTGGGCTGCTTTGTCCTGGATGGTCAAGCTTCTTGAGTGTTGTTGGAGCTGCACTCATCCAGGCAAGCGGAAAATATTCCATCACACTCCTGACTTGTGCCTTGTAGATGGTGGACAGGCTTTGTGAAGTCAGAAGGTGAGTAGCTTTCTTCCTGAATCAGTTTGGAGGATTTCATCAGAAACAACTTTAACAGGACAAATCAAAGAAAGCACCGCTGACTCCAAACTATTTTATTGCATTAAGGAATGATGGGATATTCCTTTACATAAATGGGCACATTTACAGTTCTGATTCTCAGAGTGTGAATATTTTTCTTTTTGTGGGTTATTTACTTTAGCCATGTGTAACCAGTAATAAGGTTGGCATCAGTGCTAATGCAAGAAATCTGGCCAATTCTGACTTATGAAAAGCAAAAAAATCCTGCAAGTACTAGAAATCAGCAACAAAAATTTAAAAAAACTAGATACACAGGTTAAAAACAAAAAACTGCGGATGATGGAAATCCAAATCAAAAACAGAATTACCTGGAACAACTCAGCAGGTCTGGCAGCATCGGCGGAGAATAAAAGAGTTGACGTTTCGAGTCCTCATGACCCTTCAACAGAACTGTTGAAGGGTCATGAGGACTCGAAACGTCAACTCTTTTCTTCTCCACCGATGTTGCCAGACCTGAGTTTTTCCAGGTAATTCTGTTTTTGTTTTAGATACACAGGTTGATTAGCAATTGTACTGAACAGATGAGAAAGGAATTATGGTATCCAGGAATAGAAGAAAGATGGGTAAATGTGTTGAGATTTTTGTTTTAAGGTAGGGGAAAGGGAAAGAGAATCTGCTTACCCATTTTGTTTTTCTCATTTTGGAACTGGTGGATCCACCTTCTTTGGCTAGTATTTTCTATCTCAATTTCAAACCTATTTTTGTTAGGCCTCTCGTTGGCTACTGTTTGCATATTCTTTGTTTCTTTAATGTATATTGGATAAAATGATCTTTTGATAACTCCAGTGATAATGGCTCTCTATATCTGTCTGTTAGTGGTATTTAATAAATTATATTGCCCACTTTTCTGAACCAATATGCCTTTCCATCTGTTATTTTCTGGTTCTGATGACGTGTATGTCCCTCGACTACCTTTGGGTGTGTCCAGCTATATTCTGGATTCAAAGATAACATCAGTCACACTTCCAAAGAGACACAACAGCATCATGTGTGCAACATCCAGCTACTTCACTTCAGCTGTTCAAAAGTAAGGCTTAAAGGCAGATGTTGTTTTCCCTTCTTTTCGAGTGCTCCAGATCCCACCAACACAGTGAAAAGATTTCTCACCTCCTCCAAACTGTTTTTCAGTGATTTTAAATCAATGACATCTCAGTTACCTACTCATCAGAGGGAATAGTTTGGCTCTATGAAAACCTCTCATCATCTTGAAAACCTCTATTGGGTCACTGCTTTGCTCTCCATCATATATACATATTGATTGTCCTTCCATTGGACTTCCATTGGATTGATCCACGATTATGCTTGGCAAAGCCTGCAATGGTTTGCTGTTGCCTTCTGTAGTATGGCTGACCAGGAAACTCTCCTTCTCTTGCTGCCTGCCTTCAGGCATATTGGAAGGATTTAAAGGCTAAAAATCAACCTGTTTGGCCAAGTTATGAACGTACATTCCATGGTCTGAAGTGGGACATGAACCCGGAGCTTCTGGCCCAGAGATAGGAATACTAGGTAGCTCCTGCCTGCTATTGATACTAGTATCAATACTAGTATTGATACTAGTTTCTAATTAACAGCTGAATCATTCAAATCAAGAAAGCATTGATTTATTGGGCTATTAGGAAAGAAATCTCCCAGTTCTTCAAGCTGAGGCTTGCTTACCGTGTGAGGGCAGTTGGGCAGGGGCAAGTGTGGAAAAGGTCACAAACAAGGATTTGAACATGAAGATGAAAATATAAAAAATGGAGATGTGGCAGGATGGGAAGCAATGTGGATCAGTGAACACAGGTGTGATAGTTAAGCGGAATCAGATAAAGGTTTGGATGTGGTCAACAGAACTTAGCAACAGCTGAGATTTATGGAGGACGGGACCCTAGCTAGGATGGCATTGAATTGGAATATTGCTGAAAAGGGAGACCAAGTCACCAAAGCTTTTTGTCTTGCACTCATTGGGACAAATACAAGAATGCCAAATTTCAAAAGATCGCAACAATTTATGATACAAAAGAAAAGGTGCTCATTGGTTGGCAAGTTGCTTTTGCACTATAAAAGCTGTTGTACCATTCTATCACATAAAGCATATACTATATTTGACTTCCTTCTAGAACATATTGCTTTTAGATCACATTTTTAAATATGCTAAAAGAGAGGCAAAGCCTCATTAACACCCTCCATACAGTTAATGTGCATAGTCTTGGCTCTTATCTTCAAATTCCTATTGGCAGGGAAATGGAAAATAAAAGTCCAGAGAAATAACATTAAAATTTACCATATTTGTTCCCGGACTTTAAGTTTCATGTCTCTTGACAATTTGGCTAATGTTTTCCATTTTCCAAACCTTAGTAGTAACATTCTGCAAATGCATATTTTAGTGTGAACTGTTATTATTTTCATTACACAAACATTCTCATTTTAAGCAATGCTTCTGATTTAGTGGAAGAGGCTGCAAAATGTAAGGGGCCAGGGGTGGGGGCTAACCTCAAAGAAGACCTCAATGAGACATCTTTCTTGACATGCAAGTAATTAAATGTTGTTTAATGGATATTCCTAGCATCATGCTACAGTGATATCATAAAGTTGTCCATACAGCCAATCGCATTAAGGAATTCTCACAGTCAACCAGGAAACGAACAGCACCTATAATCAAATAATCAAGATTCTTGCGATTGTCCTGATGAGTGCAAGACGAAGAGTGTCCTGCAGTCAGTGTCGCGGTGAAGCAGTCTAAGAAGAGTGCCCTGCAGTCAGCATCACGGTGAAGCAGTCTGGGAAGAGTATTCTGCAGTCAGCATCATGGTGAAGCAGTCTGGGAAGTGTCCTGCAGTCAGCATCGCGATGAAGCAGTCTGGGAAGAGTGTCCTGCAGTCAGCGTCACGGTGAAGCAGTCTGGGAAGAGTGTCCTGTAGTCAGTTCTTGTTGAAAATAACAAGAATGACATCACAAGACAGTGCAAGAGAGCGGTGGAGAGGTCAGAAGCAGCGCAAGCGCAGGGAAGCTTGAAAAAGTGACTTCAGCACAAAGGTGAGAGCTGATTGGTGAGTAGTGGGTAAGCGTTTTTCTCCAGCTTTTTTCTCCACTTTAAAATAGATTAAGCTAAGAAAAGGTAAGAGCTCTAGTTTTTATTTAAATACATAAAGAATTTAACATTTTTTTACTGTATTTAACTTGAAGTAATTTTTTTTTCCACTAGAGGCATGGCAGGGCAGCTCAGTCCCCGTGTTATGCACTGCCTGCAACATGTGGGAAGTCCTAGATGCTCCTTGCGCTCTGACCAACCATGTGTGCAGGAAGTGCCACCAGCTACAGCTACTTGAGCTCCGAGTTTCAGAGCTTGAGCAGCAGCAAGGTGCATCCGCAAGGCTGAGAGTTTCATGGATAGCACATTTTTAGGCGAGGTCACCCCACAGCTTACGGAAGTGCAGACAGAGAGGGAATGGGTAAATTGCAGTCAGAAGAAAGGTGTCTGTTGAGTAGTCAGGAAATCCTGAGGGTACATCTCGCTCGAGAACCGTTGTTCTGTGTTGGAAAATGGTGAGATTGACAGTTCCTCTGGGGAGTGCAGCCACGCTCATGACACTGTGAGTGGCTCAGCTGCACAGGACAGGAGGAAAAAGAGGGGAAGAGCAATAGTGGTAGGAGACTCAATAGTAAGGGGAACATTTCTGCGGCTGTAGACGTGACTCCAGGACAGTATGTTGCCTCCCTGGTGCTAGGGTTAAGGATGTCAATGGACAGCTGCAGGACATTCTAAAAGGGGAGGGCAAACAGACAGAGATCCTGGTACATATTGGTACCAACAACATAGGTAGAAAGAGGGACAAGGTCCTGCAAGCAGAATTTAGAGAGCAGATTAAAAAACAGGACCTCAAAGGTAGTAATCTCTGGATTACTTCGGGTGCCACGAGCTAGTGAGGATAAAAATAGGAGGTTAGTTTAGATAAATGCGCGGCTGAAGAGGTATTGCAGGAGGGAGAGCTTTAGATTTCTAGGACATTGGGGCCCTTGGGGCGGTGGGACTTGTACAAGGCAGACAGGTTGCACCTGAATTGGAATAGGACCGACATCCTTGCAGGGAGGTTTGCTAGTGCTGTTGGGGAGGGTTTAAACTAACTTTGGCAGGGGGATGAGATCCTGAGAGGAGGTACAGCAAGGGAAGATGCACAGCCAAAATTAGAAGAGAGAGCAAGTGGGTCTGGGAGGCATATAAATTATAGGCCAGTTAAAGCACAAGGGAGTTTGGCACAGTTGAATGGTATTTATTGTAATGCAAGGAGTCTGACGATGATGTGTTCTATATGGATTTCAGCAAAGCCTTTGACAAGGTCCCACATGGGAGACTTATAAAGAAGGAAAATGCACATGGGATACAGGGTAATTTGATAAAGTGGTTTCAAAATTGGCTTAGTTGTAGGAGACAGAGGGTGATGACAGAAGGATGCTTCAGTGACTGGAAGCCAGTGTCCCGTCGCATACCATAGGGATCTGTGCTTGGTCCCCTATTATTTGTCATTTACATAAACGACATAGATGACTATGTGGGGGGTAGGATTAGTCAGTTTGCAGATGACACAAAGATTGGCCTGGTGGTTAATAATGAGGTTTAGTGTCTTCGGCTACAGGAAGATAAAGACGGGATGGTCAAATGGGCAGATAAGTGGCAGATGGAATATAACCCTGAAAAGTGTGAGGTGGTACACTTTGGAAGGAGTAATTTGACAAGGAAGTATTCAATGAACGGCATGACACTAGGAAGTTTTGAGGAACAAAGGGACCTTGGCATGTGTATCCATAGATCTCTGAAGGTGGAGGGGCATGTTAGTGGGGTGGTGAAAAGGGCATATGGGACAGTTGCCTTGATCAATCGAGGCATAGATTACAAAAGTAGGGAAATCAAGTTGGAGTTGGATAGAACCTTGGTGAGGCCACAGCTGGAGTACTGTGTGCAGTTTTGGTCGCTACATTATAGGAAGGATGTGATTGCTCTGGAGGGGGTGCAGAGGAGATTCACCAGGATGTTGCCTGGGATGAAACGTTTAAGTTAAGAAGAAAGTTGGATAGATTTCGGTTGTTTTCGTTGGAGCAGAGAAGACGGAGGGGCAACCTGATAGAGGTGTACAAGATTATGAGGGGTATGGACGGGTGGATAGGGAGCAGCTGTTCCCCTTAGTCGAAGGGTCGGTCACAAGGGGTCATAAGTTCAAGGTGAGGGGCAGGAGGTTTAGGGGGGATGTGAGGAAAAACATTTTTACCCAGAGGGTGGTGACAGTCTGGAATGCACAGGGTGGTGGAGGCGGGTTGCCTCACGTCCTTCAAAAAGTACCTGGATGAGCACTTGGCACGTCATAACATTCAAGGCTATGGGCCAAGTGCTGGTAAATGGGATTGGGTAGGTAGGTTAGGCGGTTCTCACGTGTCGGTGCAGACTTGATGGGCCGAAGGGCTTCTTCTGCACTGTGTGATTCTGTGAATAAGGCAGATGAGTTGAGGGCACAAATTAACGTGTGGAAGTATGATGTCATTGCTGTCACAGAGACATGGTTGAGAGAGGGACTGGATTGGCAGCTCAATATTCCAGGATATAGAGTCTTCAGGTGAGACAGGGAAGGAGGTAAAAGAGGGGGTATCGCAATATTAATCAAGGAATCAATTACAGCAGTAAAGAGGGATGACATCTTAGAAGGCTCCTCAAATGAAGCCATATGGGTAGAACTTAAAAACAAAAAAGGAACAATCACATTGCTGGGTGTGTACTATAGGCCCCCAAACAGTCAGAGAAAAATAGAAGAGCAGTTAAGTAGGAAAACTTCAGAGAAATGTAAAAATAATAGGATGGTAATAGTGGGGGATTTCAACTTCCCCAACATTAACTGGGGTAGTCATAGTGTGAAAGGTTTAGAGGGAGGGGAATTCTTAAAATGCATCCAGGAGAGCTTTTTAAGCCAGTACATAGAAGGTCCTTCAAGAGAGGGGGCGGTCCTGGACTTAATTTTAGGGAATGAAGCCAGGCAAGTGGTAGAAGTATCAGTGCAGGAGCATTTTGCAGATAGTGATCGTAACTCCGTTAGATTCAAGGCTGTTATGGAAAAGGACAAGGATAGGCCAGAAATCAGAGTACTAAATTGAGGGAAGGCCAATTTTGATAAGATTAGGGATGATTTGTCCCAAGTGGACTGGGAGCAGCTGCTTTTAGGTAAATCTGCATCAAAGCAGTGGGACTTATTCAAGGAGGAAATAGGGATAATACAGGGCCAACATATTCCAGTAAAGATAAAAGGTGGGACCAACAAATCCAGGGACCCTGGATGTCGAGGGATATACAGGATTGGATTAAGAGAAAAAGGGAGGCTTATAGCAGATACCAAGGGCTCAAAACAGCGGAAGGCCTAGGGAAGTATAGAATGTGTAGGGGGGAACTTAAACTGGAAATTAGGAAAGCAAAAAGGGGGCATGAAAAAACATTGGCAGGTAAAATAAAGCAAAATCCAAAGTTATTTTACAAGTACGTTAAGAGTAAGAGGATAACTAGGGAAAGAGAAGGATCATTCAGGACCATAGTGGTAATTTGAGAGTGCAGCCGGAAGACATAGGTAGGGTTCTAAATGAATACTTTGTGTCGGTGTTCACAAGTGAGAGGGATGACATGGGTATGGAAATCAGGCAGAAGGACTGTGATATAATTAAAGAAATTAGCATAGAAAGGAAGGAGGTTCGAAGTGGTCTGGCAGATAAGGTAGATCTCCAGGCCTGGATGAAATGTATCCCAGGCTGTTGAGTGAGGCAAGGGAGGAGATATCAGGGGCGCTGGCAATAATTTTCAATACCTCTCTGGTCACAGGAGAGGTGCCAGAGGACTGGAGGACAGCCAATGCTGTACCGTTATTCAAGAAGGGAGGAAGGAATAAACCAGGGAACTACAGGCCAATCAGTCTAACCTCAGTGGTGGGGAAACTATTGGAAGCAATTCTGAGGGACAGAATCAATCTACACTTGGAGAGGCAGGGATTAATCAAGGACAGTCAGCATGGTTTTGTTAAGGGGAGGTCATGTCGGACCAATTTGATTGAACTTTTCGAAGAAGTGACCAGGTGTATAGATGAGGGCAATGCATTTAACGTAGTCTACTTGGAATTCAGCAAGGCTTCTGATAAGGTCCCGCATGGGAGACTGATAACAAAGGTAAGAGCCCATGGGATCCAAGGCAATTTGGTGAATTGGATCCAGAGTTGGCTGAGTGGCAGGAAGCACAGGGTGATAGTCAAAGGGCGTTTTTGTGACGGGATGCCTATGTCCAGTGGGGTTCCACAGGGATCATTGTTGGGTCCCGTGCTGTTTGTGGTATATATAAACGATTTAGATTTGAATGTAGGACGGTTGGTCAGTAAGTTTGCGGATGACTCGAAAATTGGTAGCGTGGGGAATAGTGAGGAGGATAGCCTTAGATTACAGGAGGATATAGACAGGCTGGTCAGATGGGCTGATCAGTGGCAAATGGAATTTAATCCGGATAACTGTGAGGTGATGCACTTGGGCAGGACAAATAAGACACGGGAATACATGATGAATGGTAGGGCCCTGAGAAGTACCGAGGATCAAGGGGACCTTGGTGTACATGTCCACCAGTCCCTTAAGGTAGCGGGACAGGTAGATAAGGTGGTTAAGAGAGCATATGGGACACTTGCCTTTATTAGCCGAGGCATAGAATATAAGAGCAGGGAGGTTATGCTGGAACTGTAGCTGGAACTGTATAAAATGGTGGTTAGGCCACAGCTAGAGTATTGCGTGCAGTTCTGTAATCCGCATTATAAGAAGGATGTGATTGCACTAGTGTGCACAGAAGATTTGCCAGGATGTTGCCTGGGCTGGGCAGTTTTAGTTATGAGGCGAGATTGAATAGACTGGGGTTATTTTCCCTGGAACAGAGGAGATTGAGGGGGGACATGATTGAGGTGTATAAAATTATGAGAGGCATATATAGGGTAGACAGGAAGGAACTTTTCTCCTTGGTGGAGGGATCAATAACCAGGGGGCATAGATTTAAGGTAATGGGCAGGAGGTTTAGAGGGGATGTGGGGAAGAATTTTTTCACCCAGAGGGTAGTGGGAATCTGGAACTCACTGCCTGAAAGAGTGGTAGAGGCAGAAACCCTCATAACATTTAAGTATTCGGATGTGCACTTGCGATGCCATGGCATACAAGGCTTTGGGCCTAGTGCTGGAAAATGGGGTTAGAATAGTTAGGTACTTGTTTGATCAGCGCAGACATGATGGGCCAACGGGCCTTTTTCTATGCAGTAGACCTCTATGACTCTATGACTATGACTCTAAGATCAAATCTAACAGTGATCTGAGTGGAAAAGGGGAGGTTCTTGCTAAATCAATTGATTCCACTGATTGCCAGCTTTGGGTTGTGGAGGGTAGAGGTGAATTCCACAACGTGTTAGTGAATGGCGGATTCCAACTTCAAGATTTTCACGTTAATCTGTGCTTGTGCTAAATCCTGAAGGTGCAGTCAGATTCAGAAGAGTAATGATGGTGAATGCTGACAGCTTGATGTCAAAAACACGGCAAATTTCGGCCGTTATGCAGTGAACTATTGGGAAATGGTACTTCTATGAAACAGCCTCCGTGGGACAACAGTGAAAGCAGATAGTGTTCAAATGGAAAATAATATTTTAGGATACTGCATATGAGTAATTTGAGACATGACATGACAAGTGTACTTGGGAGGAAGAGTAGCACTAGCATCTTTTTGACACTTCACATCTGAATCTATTATAGATTAATTTATAGTTATCGATTGCTATGATTAGGCAACAACTCCATTATTGCTACATCGCCAGAACGTTAAAAGTAAAATAGAGGGAGCTTCATTTTTTAAATCGCCTAGCAATCCCTATGTTCCTAAGTGTGCTACCTTTTGTTATAGTGTTAAACTACAGTTAAACTAATGTTGTCTACAAATTAAATGTTGGTTGGACTGTCTGTGCCTGGAAGGAGATCTCCTAGAAGGCTATATCACTAAAACATTATCTAGCCATTTACTATATTGCTTTGTGTGGAAGCTGCATGTGTGCATATTGGCTGCCAAACTTCCTACATTACAGCAGTGACTACATTTAAAATAGCTTAGTTGACTGTGAAATGCATTGGGAGATCCTGAGGTTGCGAAGGTGCTATATAAATGCAAATTCCTTCTGTCATAGAATAAATTTTTCCAAGGTAATTTTTTTAAAAGTTCTGAATTTTGATTGCTGTCCAACACACTCTACTTTCCCTGTTTCCCTTTGTTGGCGCTTGTTGTTCTTTCATAATGTTCAGTTTGAGAAAAAAAAATACTAAATGGTGTTTTTATTATTAATAGCATTGGATCAAGCAATCAAGGCCATAGAAAAAAAACACAAAAAATGTTTAAAATGGTTGTTATTTCTCACAAATAAAGCATGTAAATGTTAGTGTTGAAATTGTTTCAATAGAGTTCATGCTTTACGTTAATGATTAAAAACAGCTGTCCCCATTTGGGGGAAGTGTTAGGGTTTCATTACAAGAGTATAAAAAAGGTGTTCACACTGGATATCAGGGGAATTGGAAGGGTCTGTGTCTTTACTCTGCATCCTTGGAAATAAATCAGTACTAAGGTACAGACTAGCTTCAGACTCATTCTTTCCCCAACATACTGATATTTGATTTATCATGGTAGCAAAGGCTGAACAGTAAACACTAGTGATTAGTTGTTGAATAAGAAATTTTGTCGCTATCCTCCATAAGGTAAAAATAGCATACCACTTCTGAAAACCTCAGTTATAAAATGGCAGAAGGATGAGGCAAAATTTCAGGTTTTGGCTATCCACTGGTTTTGTTTCCAGAGGTGGAACCACATCAGCAATGGAAAAATGAAGTTGAAATGTGGATACGAGTTACCTCGTTATTCCGGAGGAAACAAGGTATGGCCCTGGTTTTGTCACTTCCTGCAAGAAGATTAGGAATCTTCAGAATTAGATGTGGATGACTTGGACACTGAAGAGGGATGAACCCTTCTGTTACAGTGGTTGGATAAATTTTGCAAAAAGGATAATTTTTTGAAAGCATATGAAGTATGGTCAACTTTTGATAGATTTTAGAAGACAGATGATCAGTCCATGGAGGAATATATTATGGACTTTTATAAATGGTATAAGAGACTGAAAAAGTTTAACCTTGGAAATCCTGGAGTCTGTATTGCCTTTGAAGTCACTGGACTGTGCATGCATTTCTCAAGTTGATAAGACTTGGTTTTTGTTAGGGGTTCAATTTCAGGGTGCAGGATTTTTAGGTCGACGTGCGGGCGAAATTGACGGGCGCGGGAGTAGCCGGGGAACGGACCACTGCCTGCGATTGGCCCCCGACCGCAATTTCATGCTGTTGGCCAATTAATGGCCAGCCAGAGTGAAACACGTGCTGAAATGCTCAGCTATGACAGGATGGGGGTGGGAGGAGGGCAGGCACTAACATAGGCGCTGGGGAACGTGGAATGAAAGCTCCCTGAAGACAGAGAGCTGCCTCAGAGAGCTGAAGAATTTAAAACCAATAAATAAAGATTTTAAAACGCGGAAAAAAAGGTCCACGCATCACAATCAGTCACCTGAACATATACATGATAAATTCTGTACATACATTTTATTTTTTATTTATTAACGGAAACCTCATACTGCCCTTGGATGAGGTTTAATCAAAAATGTAAAGTCCACCTGGCAGATTCGCTCGTCCGCCAACTGTAAGATTGGATGGACCACGAAAAATCAGGGACAATTAGAACTGGGAGTCTGAATCCAGTGATGAATATTTTGGTTGTGGATTTATTCAACTGCGCAGTGCTGGATAGCAGTTACACTTCCACAGTGTGTGGGTGGATTGGCTTAATTGCTACCCCGAATCCCTTGATGTGGCAGACCGGGTGCAAGGTTAAGGGGTATGGAAACTTAATTGCCCTCTTAATTGTCGAAGGGCACGTTTCTGACTCCTGCATCCGCCGACCGAAATATCGCATGCAGGATGATATCAGGACACTTGCCTGACATCATCACATGCTATTTTAGGCTCGAGCGGGTCGGGCAAGCACCACATGCCGAGCTTAAAATTCTGCCCATGGAAAACACTTGTTCCTAGACCAGATAGCTGCTGCGCTAAACAATTTTTGGGAAACCAGTCATTTCCAACGATGTTTCTATCAAATACAGACAACTCTGCTGCAAAGCAAAGGATGGAAGACTCCGCGATTACCGAAATTTGAGATCATCAAAATGGTAGATGCAGATTTCAGTATAAAGACGGAGTTGTTGACAGGTGGTCCAAAGGTGGTCGCACTTTTAGCAAATGTGAAAATAGAGATACAAAGCAGCTCTGGAAAGGTAACCATAGACACTTGAAGCCAAGAAATGCATGGGGGGAATGATTTATTGGTGTGATTCTAAATATCATTGCACAATGAATCGTCGTCAGCAAAATAATTGTGTTTTTGAAGGAACGCATAAAATAATGCTGAGAATGATGAAGGAATTGTGTTAGTCACTGGGAGTTTGAATCCAGTGATGAATATTTTGGATGTGGATTTATTGAACTGCGCAGTGCAGGATAGCAGTTATACTTCCACAGTGTGTGGGGTGAATTGGCATATCTGCTACCTGGAATCCCTCGATGAGGCAGACTAGGCACAAAGTTAAGGAGCATGGAAATTCCACCTGATTTAGGTTTGGGGATGACAACACATTGACGTCTTTAAATCTTCAATTCAGGCCATTACTGCCTGCCGTTGAGAAAACTAGGTATTTCTCATCAGGGGTTCCAAGCAGCATTGTTAACTTTTGGGGATAAAAGTTTGGTGGACAAGAAAAGGATTACCTGGAAGTTAAACGAACTGATTGCACATCCAGCATCATCACAGAAATTGAAAGCTTTGTTGCAAGACGCTGGAGTAATTGATAAAGAATATGGCACACCTATTGAGCAAGTTACGGCTCAATGTGACATTTGTATTGAATATCAAACACCACCACCATGTCCTTTGAGAGTCTGCCATTGGCCAGGGAAATTAATGAGGTAGTGGCAATGGACTTAAAAGCATCGGACAAGGATAGATATGGTGACTAGATTTAGCCCATCTACAATAATAAATGGCATGGGCAAGCAGACCATTGTAGGCAAGGTCATGGAGAAACAGGTGGGTACTGGATTAGGGACACTAGTGAAATTCCTAACAGATAATGGAGGAGAATTTGCAAATGGTGAATTTTGGGATGCGTAAAATTTGAATATCATGAATACTGCGGCTGAGATCCCATTCAGCAATGGCTTGTGTGAGAGGAACCATGCAGTAATCGATGAAATGTGACATAAGATATTGGCGGACCAACCAGACCAAGTTGCAAACGGTACTGGCATGGGCTGCTAATGCAAAAAAACCTTTACAAATGGCTGGGGTGTATAGTCTGTACCAACTGGTGAATGGCAAGAATCCAAAGTTCCCTTCAGTGTTATCGGATGCTCCCCCTGCTCTAGAAGGAATTACCATTAGCTCTATTTTCTTCTGCTCACTTAAATGCCTTACTCACAAGCAGTAAAGCATTCATCAAAGCTGAGGTTTCGGGAAGAATTAGGAGAGCATTGCGACACCACATAAGACCATCTGAGGTAAAATTTACTTCAGGTTATCTGGTTTATTATAAGAGAGAGGGGCAAAGGGAATGGAAAGGCCCAGGGCAAGTTATAGGACAAGAAGGGAAAACTGTTTTAATTCAACATGGGAATCAGACAATGGGTCACTGGAACGAATTATGAATTTGGAGATACTGACAAGGTGATAGAAGATGATGAAGCACCATTCGCATCGCATACTCATATTTTACAGGATAGAACCAGAGGGACAAGATATGATAGATCAGGGGTTAGATATCAGTAGCAAATCTGATGATGAACAGGGAAGGGCTATTTTTTCCAGGGGTCATTTGCCCAAAGTGGGTTCCCTGGTATCATACCACCCAGAAGGGTCAAATAACTGGAGGGATGCAACAATAGTGGGATAGGTAGGAAAATTTACTGGAAAATATAGGAATTGGTCAAATGTCCAGGATGGAGAAGCGGTGAAGTCCATTGACTGGGAGAATGGAGAACAAGAATGGAAAATAGGGAAGCATAACTCGAGTTACATTATTGGGTAGGGTGATGAATTCTGGGTGAGGAAGTGTTCACTTGGCGGATAGGATGTACAGTAGAAGCCCGGAAAGATTCCAACAGACATGTAGGGGTCGCAGCTTGATTAGACACCAGAGTAGAATGGAGAATGCAGTACCATGCAGTACAAAATAGTAAAACAGGAGTTATCACAACCGAGAGGTTTTTGTAAAGGTGAACAAGTTGGGGGATAAAGCTATATAGGAGCCTATAACAGAGGGAGTTGGATAGTTGGAGGAAGTTTGATGTGTATTCAGAAGTCTCAAATGGGGGTCTAACAACATTGTCACATAGGTGATTCTGCACGAAAAAAGTCTTACCGAATGGGACTTATAAGGCCAAGGCTAGGTCAGTGGCCAAGGGATTTGAAGAAAGCTTAGCAGATAATGAAATCAGAGTGGACTCAACCACAGCAGGGAAGGTAATTTTGAAAAAAAACTTTTTGACCCGTTTGGCACCATTTTCATGGAGTGTAAGGCCATAGATGTAAAAGCTGTGTTTCTGCAGGGTGATAACCTTCAGCGGGAAGTGTTTCTCAAACCTTCAAAGGAGATACCAGAAGTAGAAGGGAAGCTTTGGAATTTGAATAAGTGCGTACATAGTTTAAATGATACTTGCAGAGCTGGTACTTTGCAGTTCAAACAGTGTCGTTAAAGTTGGGTTGCCTCCAAATGAAGGCAGATGTTTTACTGGAACCATTATGGGAAACTTGTGGGCATCTACATAATGCAAGTTGATGACTTCCAATGGGGTGGCACTAGTGAGTTTCAGAACAAAGTTATTGACAAGATTAGAACAATTTTAAGGTTGGGAGTCAGGCTAATGGGGCCTTTAAATATATAGCATTAGAAATAAAACCCTGTGGATCTGAAATTACTTTACACCAGCAGTAATATTTAGAAAGTGTTAGCCCTATCACAGTTAAGAGGGCTATGTCCTCACAGAAAGATGCAGATGGTTCTAAAGATGAGGCAGACCAGCTGTACTGTCTGGTTAGAAAATTAAATTGGTTAGCCACACAAACAAGGCCGGTGCAAGCTGTTTTTGGAACTAAGTACTACAATGAAACATCCTAATGTTCAGGACAACTTACGATGAACAAAACATTAAAGTTAAAGGTAGAGAAATGTGTACTGAAGTGTCCATCGTTGGGTAACCCTAAGAATATGAAACTGATTGTGCTCAGTGACCCTTCTCACTCAAACCTTGATGGCTTTTCAAGTGCAGCAGTTTCATAATATTTCTTGTAGGAGAAAATGGGAACTGTTGCCCCTTGACCTGGGAAGGAAGAAAATAAACCTGGTAGTAAAGAATGCCCTGGCTGCAGAGACTCTTACCCTAGTAGAGGTGGTTTTTATGCCATTCTTTTTATTGAAAACATTATGGGAAATACTACATGGGGGAAACAACGATGGAAATATCCCAATAGAATGTTATATTGACATTCAATCATTGTGGGATCATGTATACTCCACAAAGAGTGTGAGTGTGAAAGGTTGCATATTGATATTAAGTCTAAAAGAAATGGTGGAGAAAAAGAAAATCTCTAAACTCTAATGGATTGATGCAACCATCAGTTATCAGATTGTTTTGCCAAAAGGAATATCTCAAGTGAAAATTACTGGAGGTACTAGAGGAGGGATGACTTAGGATATGAATTTTGAAAATGTGTGATTTATTTCTGTCTTCAGTTCTTTTTTTTAATCCGCAAAGAAAATACGCTTGAAGAATGGAATCTGTTAATGTGCAAATTGTGCTGCAATGGAGTTCATGTTTTAAATTGATAATTAAGAGATGTCCCCAGTCAGGACAATGCTAGGGTTTCATTACAAGAGTGTAAAAAGAGTATCAACACTTGATGTTAGGGGGAATTGGAATCTGTGTCTTTACCTTGCAGACTTGGGGAGAAAAAAAAATCAATCTCAAGGTATAGACTGGCTTCAGACTTATTCTTTCCTCAACATGCTGATATTGAATTTCAGTGACGACTAATGCATAAAAATTCACAAATTATATGGTTACAACTTACTTCAATTGTCTTGGCACAGAGGTAGGTATATGGAAAGTTGCGCTTGTAAACTTCATTAGCGACAGTATTGATATCAACCGCAGCGACAACTTTTGCAGCAATGCAACTTTCTATAACAAAGAAAATTCATGAATTGTAGTAAAACACTGCAAAGCTTTTTGAAAAACAAAATAGAACAACTAATTGCTTAGCTGTTGACCAGAGGTCACCGGTAACGGTTATTGGCTTAGTACAATGAGAAGAGTCAATTCTCTCTTAACTCTAAATTCGCTTTATTCATGTTGTTAGATCATATACATATAGCTTATACGTCTGGTTAGATATAGACATGCAGTTTACACCAGGTTATACAGATTTATACCCAAACTAGGATCTAAACGCACACCCACTAGGTTTCTCTGACACTCCCTGAGTGGTCACAAAATATAAAAGCTAATACCCGAAAAGGAGAGCTGATGCTGGCCAGGCGTTCTGTTATGTTTCTCTTTCAACATCATCTCTACGTTGCTGACGTAGGTTCTTCCACTTCCGCGATGGTTGTTCTCCAGAGTCTTGACTGGCTCCTTGCCAGATTCTCCATTCTTATTTTGAATCTTATCTCTTCAAGCTGTGCTGTCTCTCTCCCATTGGTTTAGGCTTGCTTGTCTAGTCTGTGGCATCTCCTCATTGGTTCTGTCCCAAAGACTTAGGTAGCATTACCTCATTACTCCTTTTCTAAATAAGGACTTGTGTCTTATCACATTCCCTTTGTTCTTCACGAAACTCAGCTACTTCAAACCAGTTCCAGCCAGCTCAGGCCAGTGACTGAACTCAGGTTACTTCAGGTCAAAAGTTGCTTTTGCCTATGTGTCAGCAGTTCGGCTCCAGCCTCTGGTCAACATCTACCCCTTTTTGATCCAAAGATACTTATCTTAGGATCATTATTCTCCCTGTGTACCATTCCTGAGGATGTCATTGTCCCCTAATGGGCATGTTACATTTGTGATATCATACGGTTATATAAAAATATAAAAGAGAAGCGTATATAAAATATACTTCATACAGTGTCCTTATACTGATAATCGTTTCTTCTGTTTCATTATAGCACTAACATTCAATCGGTGCAAAATTTCAATTTTCCTTCAAAACTGATATATGTTGAATATGACAAGTATTAATGCACATATGATCACAACTACAGCAGCATGTGATAAAATCCTGACCCATGGATGTATTTGAACATTAGATCCCCAATTCCAAAACTTATCCCAGAACCCGGGGTCCCGTAGCAGTTCCTCTGCTTAATCAGCATGAGTTCTAATTATTGTAATATGTTTAGTCCATTGATGAATTATCTCATTGGCTACCTCAGCTATTTGCGTCCAATCTGCAGTCAGGTGCAGAGTGGGTGGTAGTTCGGTAGGAACATATTTCCGCAGATCTTGGTCTATATCGGTACGTTGGACTGTGAGGTTTCCATTTATTACCATCCTCATTATTGGCTTAGGCAGAACTCGTCCACCGACAACCAGGTCTAAGGTCACATTGTTAATGGCCACATTGTGTCCTTCCAGAGGGCACTGTTTCCACCCTTTGTTATAGTTCATTGCCGCTGTGGCTATGTAATATGTTTGTATCCTCCCCAATCAATATATCTTTGATATGCGTCGCTACCCCAGTCAATATTCACATAGGTGTGGTCCCAGTGGACCATAATTTTACCTCGACCATCGCTCAATAAATGGACCCACAAATTGACTAATGATTTTTCCCTCTGGGATTACCGACAATGTCACCTCTAGAACTTTGTTGCGTGAAAACTGTACTCACGCTCCCTCCGGTATACCCAATGTTTTTTCTCGCACATGCTAACCCATCCACCCCCGTATAATACAAATTTAAATCCTCTCTTTTCCCTTTGTTGGTTCGGACTGTCTTATTCTGCACAGCAAAGTTGTTCCTGGTCTTGGGATATCCCTCCACCATTGACACTGCTTCAGGCACGTTCACTCATTGTCATGGCTCCAAAGCAGGTTTAACCGCAGTTCTGATGATGGTCAATCCGATAGCAACAAAATGCATTATTCCCTTCATTTTAGGTTGGACCTGTAATGAACAAATGTAATTTCTGTTCTTATTTACAGTTTCTTTTAAGTACTATTTTAAGTCCAGTCTCTCCATATACAGAGCCAGACCGTCCATATCCTGTTCCCAATTTGTTTCAAATTCTAACTGTCCGTTTCTTCTAACCCATTAATTCCCCCTCTTTGTTTTACTTTCCTTTCGTTTTTTTCCCTGGATTCGCCTTTGCATGTGAACTGACTGTATCAAATTTGTTTTCAATCACCTCTTCTTTGATCTGTAGCTGGTCCTGTTCTTGATCTCCCTGACCTTTGGAATTCGGAACATCGTTAGCATGAAGCAGCACATGCCAATGGTGATTATCTTGTTTTTCTCCCACAAAGTTTAGTGATTAATGTGATACCAGCCACTCTTATCTGGTGTCGCTAATATCTTGTATACAGATGGGCTAGCTTTGTCTACTATCTCATAGGGGCCAGCAAACTTTGGACTCAAGAACGAGGTGGGCTGGTATATTCTAATCATTACTCTGTGTCCGGGACTCAACTCTATCGGGCTAGCTTTTGCGTCGAAATAAGCCTTGCTTTGCTGCTTCTTCTTTCCCTGTCGATGAGCAGCTACATAATTTGCTTCTTTTACTGTTTCTACTAGCTGTTCTGCCCATTTTTCTGATATAATGTGGTGCACCTCGGGTTCGGACAAATTCAAACCTACCAACCCCTCCATTCCCCTCATGTCCCTTCCTGTCATGAGTCTATAATGAGTGTAGCCTGTTGATGAAGCCACGGTATTCCTGATTATCATCAGCACATAGGACAGAACAACCTGCTAGGTTGTCTTATGCTGCTGCACCATTTTGGCTATCATGTTTTTCAATATCCGATTCATTCTTTCCACAATTCCACTAGACTGTGGTCTATAGGGTATGTCTGACCCCAAAAAGGGTCATAACATCTTGCATTACTTGGGCTGTAAAATGTGTTCCCTGATCCGATTCTATGCTTCGGGGTAAACCCCAACTGGTAAACACCTTTTCTAATAGAATTTTCGCAGTAATTTTGGCTGTGTTTGTTCTGGTCGGAAAAGCTTCCACCCAAGGTAGTGAAAGTATCCACTATTACTAGAATGTACTTGTATACTCCTGGAGTGGGGGGAAGGGGTCCTACATAGTCTATATGTAAATTAGTCTAAGGCCCTTCTACTGGTCTAGTATGTCGGAGGGCCCCTTTCCTAACATTTCTATTGGGGTTGTGTTGTGCACAGATCAAACAATTCTTGACATAGTGTTCCACGTCACCTTTCAGTCCGGGCCACCAGCACACCTCCTTTGTTCTATCCAGGGTGCTCTCCGTCCCTTTATGTCCCCATAAGTCATGGTACCAGTGGATAATTTGGTTTCGTGCCCCCTCTGGCACCACAAATTTTCCCTCACATAAAACCACTCCGTCTTGAATATAGACCCCCTCGTGCCTTTTGTATGTGTCTGAGTCTGCTCCTTTTATTAGTTTTTTTCAATTCTCCATCTTTCTTTTGCTCCTCCGTTAAATCCATTACTTTGACCAGCTTCTCTTTCTGGCCCCCGATTTCCCCAATCGTTGGTTGCCATTCCTGTCCACTTACGGGACCTCGTTTGGCTAGTTCATCAGCTTTCCTGTTCCCTTTGGGAGATAGTTTTGAATGAGCTTTCACTTTTGTGACCTTAAATCCTTTCCCGTGCTTTTTCAAAGATGTGCCGTAATAGTGGGACTGAAGGAAGGGGCCTTCCATCCGCTGAGACAAATCCTCTCGCTTCCCATAGAGGCAAATGTTCTGTGAGGCTATTACAGACATACATGCTATCAGAATATATGACTGATCTAGGCGGAAAGTATTCCGGGTGGCCAACCACATATGCGACGGCTGCTAATTCTGCTGCCTGCACACTCATAGTTTTAGGTAATTTCAAAGCCGCACTATGTCTTTCTTTTCCGTGTTCATTCTCCATGTATATCCCACAGTCAGTTCTCCTTTCCCCGTCCTGTACTGATGAAGAGCCATCCACAAAAAATTTAAAATAAGGTTCTTCCTTTCCTGTTTCCTTTGTTTTTCTGCTTTCAGGCCTCATCTTACTCCATCCCTTTTTTTTGATACAAATGGGCCCTTGAGGTCATTTGCTATCATCAATTGACATTCATGTTTTTCTCCCTGATAAACTAAGTTGTCTGCTAACATAGTGGTGGTTTTTACCACCTTTACGGTTATATTTCTTCCTTGCAGCAACAATGTCCATCTAGAGATCCTATTTTGGCTAACTGAACCATCCTTAATCCTTGCGTCTAACAGTAGCTGTATAGGGGTGTGTTTTGTTAATATTGTAAGTGGGTTTAATCCCACTATATAAGTAGAATGCTGCACTGCCCAAAAGATAGCTAGCAGGTGTTTTTCGCATACCCTGCTCTACTGGTGAAAGCATACGTGAGGTGTTTGCTACTGGTTGTAATTTCCCGTGTGTTGCCTGTAATAGAACGGCCGAAAGGGTGGTGTCTGCGGTAGCCACCTCCAATGAAAACGGCTCAGTTAGATTTGGGCTTTTCAGAGCAGGTGCGGCAACTAGTGCTTGCTTTAGAGCGGTCATTGCCTGAATGTGTTCTGTTTTCCACTCCTAGGCCACATTCTTTTTTAATAATTCCATCAGCTTTTGTGGCAAATCCATCAATGTGGTCCCTGCAATATCCCACCAAGCCCAAGAAGGACCTTAACCCTGTTACATCCCGTAGAACAGGGAGTCTGCCAACCGTCTCTATCCTTCGCTTGTCAATACCCCTCTTCCCCGGTGTCAGAATCATTCCCAAGTAAGTAACTTTTTGTTTCATGATCTGCGCTTTTTAGGGTTAATCTTTAATCCCAAGTCCCAACTGCAGTAATTCACTTAGCAGTTGATAATGTTCCTTTTTGATTTTAGTTTGTAGGAGTAAGTCATCTACAAACTGCACTAGACATTCAGGCCTCAAGAATCCTTTTAACCCTTCCCTCAGTCGTTGGTGAAATATGGACGGGGAATTGTGAAATCCCTGCGGCAGGGCGATCCATGTATACTGCTGTCCTTGGAAAGTTAAACGCGAATTTATATTGGCATTCTTTCTCCAGTGGAATAGACCAAAAACCATTACTTATGTCCAAAACCGTAAACCACTGCGCATCCTCATTTTGTCGAACTAATGTCTCTGGGCTAGTTGCTACAATAGGGGCTGTTAACAGGGTGACTTTATTTCATTCTCTGTAGTCTATCGTTAGTCACCAGCTACCATTGGGTTTCCCCACCAGCCAAATAGGCGCGTTATTAGTAGAAGCTATTGGTCATAATATCCCTTGCTGCAGCAGACTCTGTATCACCTTCCCTATCTCTTCTTCTGCTTGTTTTGGGAAACCGTACTGCTTTTGTGGCTTGGGGTTTAGGCCTTGTATATACGCAGTCCCGGTCATTTTCCCACAATCATGTTTATGTTGGGAGAATACTATTGAGTTTTGTGCAATAATTTGTTATACTTCCCGATCGTCACTCATGGTTTTATCCACATTTCCCCGATCATGCATATCTTATCCTGATAGTCCCCCACTGGGATGAGTGTGAGATTTATACTGCCTACGTCCAAAGGCATTTGCCAAATCATACAATTAACGGGGTCAAAGCAGAGTCCCGCTTTGGCCATATAGTCACTCCCTAATATATGTTCTTGTTCTCTGGGTAATTTGATAAGGACCACTGAATGCTCTATCACTATGTCTCCAACACCGACTTCCATCGGTACATTCATACTTGTGAAGCCCTGTGAATCCGCTTAGAATAATCTTGTTTTGAATTTTCCAATCTAAGTCATTGATCTGAGCGGTGTTAACAGTGGTTCAGGATCTCCATGTCTCAAAGGAATGTAATAGGGCGGTCTTCAACCCTACCATTCACTAGGGGTCTCCCCGTGTCATCCCACCGCGTATCACACACCCATAATGGAGAGGCCTGAGACCATCATTGCAGTTTGGGGTACAACCCGGAACTCGGTGGTATTTCTATCATATCACACTGAGGACTCAGTCTATTTGGCCCTTCCACAGGTAGGCTCTGGTTTCCTCCCCGACCTACATTCTCTCGCCTCGGGTTCGGGCAGTCCCTTGCAAAGTGTCCCTCTTGGCCAGTTATAGCATCTGGACATCTTGCCCTGTGTTCTCCCTGTTCCCGAGAAGTTTCCTTTCCCTCTGCCTCTACCTCTTCCTACTGTCTGATAAGCTGGAGGGGGTTCCCTCTGAGTAGGTCCCCTCCCTTCATTTCTCCAGGCTGTTGCCTGATTCTCAACAGGCATTGCTCTGTCCCTGGATGCCTTGGGTAGCTTTGGTGTTTCCCCTTTCCCATACTCTAATTATCCAGTGCTCTGTATGTGTGTCGTCAGTGGGATCAAACTGATCTAATGCTTTACTCGACTCCTCGGTGCCATGCGACACTAGCGTTCTCAGCCATCAATTCCTAACCTCCGGCTGTAAATTATCCTTATCTAGGCCTGTGCCATGGACCCCTTGAAACACTGCCCAAATACAAGCCAAAAATGTGGTGGGGTTTTCGCCTTTTCTTTGATCGCATTTCATCAGCGCCTCCACTGGGTCCCCTCTGTTATCGCCCATGACAGATAATACCTGGTTCTTTAAGGCCGCATTTGTGCCTATACCAAGTTTTTGTTCCTCTGGTAGGGCGGAGTCTATATGCGGGTGTAGGCACATTAGAATTAATTTTCTTTCCTAAACCTTGTACCCCTCTCTGTTGCCTGACTGCTAGGAACAATCCCCTAGGATCATCCCCAGGCGCACACAATCTTGCAGCTTCACTATCAGTTTCTGACACTTTGTGTGATCATCGGTACTATCCTCTTCTCCTGAGCTGCTCTGTGAATCACATTCATAGCAGCTTTTAAATCACTACATTGTTGTTTCCATCCCTTCACTTCAGCTCTAGCTGCTTGGGCTTCTCCCTCTCTCTTACTCTTTCCACTAGCCAATTTTTCGCACTGTAACTGATATTGGTTCATGTGCATCAAATCCACACTTCTCTGTCCCTTTAGATCAGTTACCCTCTCACTAAGGCGGGCTGTCTCCTCACGGAGTATTTTATTCTCTTCCTCTAGTCTGTCTCTCTCTCTCCTAGTCTGCTGTCGGAGTTCTTTATTCTCTTCCTCTAGTCTGTATCTCTCTCTCTTAGCCTGCTGTTGGAGTTCTATCCACTCCTCAAGTAAATATCCGACCGCTACGGACTTCTGTACCTTTTTAAATTTCTTATCCGACATTTTTGTTTGCACAATTCTCCAAAGGGCCTCTCCAGCGGATTTTCCCTTATCACCAATGTGACCCGCATACTCCCCATATTGCGGCCACTTCCCTTTAAAAAATTTTTGGAGGAGTCCCTTCCAGTCAAAACAATCCAAGTCTCCAGGGCTTGGAGATTCCCCTTGATTCGCCATCTTATGTTAATAGCTATGAATTAACCAAAAATCCTGTTCTCAGTGTACTTTGCCAACGCAGTTCGGCTCGAGTCTCCCGCTGACTCAATGGAGAGACTAATTCTCGAGACCACCCAGGGACGACAAATATGTTGACCAGAGGTCACCGGTAATGGTTATAGGCTTAGTACAAAGAGAAGAGTCAATTCTCTCTTAACTCTAAATTCACTTTATTCACGTTGTTACATCACATAAATATAACTTATACGTCTGGTTAGATATAGACATGCAGTTTACACCAGGTTATACAGATTTATACCCAAACTAGGATCTAAACGCACACCCACTAGGTTTCTCTGACACTCCCTGAGTGGTCACAGAATAGAAAAGCTAAAACCCGAAAAGGACAGCTGACGCTGGCCAGGCGTTCTGTTCGATCTCTCTCTCTCGACGTCGTCTCCACGTTGCTGAGTTCTTCCACTTCCGCAATGGTTGTTCTCCAGCATCTTCGCTGGCTCCAAGCCACAGATTCTCCATTTTTATTTTGAATCTTATCTCTTCAAGCTGTGCTGTCTCTCTCCCATTGGTTTAGGCTTGCTTGCCTAGTCTGTGGCATCTCCTCATTGGCTCTGTCCCAAGGACTTAGGTAGCATTATCTCATTGCTCCTTTTCTAAATAAGGACTTGTGTCTTATCACATTCCCTTTGTTCTTCATGAAACTCAGCTACTTCAAACCAGTTCAAGCTAGCTCAGGCCAGTGACTGAACTCAGATTACTTCAGGTCAAAAGCTCAGATTACTTCAGGTCAAAAGTTGCTTTTGCCTATATGTCAGCAGTTCGGCTGCAGCCCCCTGGCCAACACAGCTAAAATCTAATTTTAGTAGGATTATTGAACTGAATAATATATTTTCATTCCTTCATTCCATCATTAAATAGTAGCCCACATATTGCACAGGGAGATCATTTGGTAGCTAATTAATATTCAGCTGTTGTCCATCTCTATATCTATATATTCTGGCAGCCCTCCTTTAATGGTTCTTAATTTCAGTTTTATTTCCACAAGGCTCTTAAATGATCTGTGATATTAAATGTGCAGTAAGCATTTAAAGACAGGTTCTTGGTTATGGTCTTCTCTTTTCTGGAGCCCTCGTCTATTCAATAGTTTCTGATAGCTGTACCTTGTCATGTTCAGTTATCATTCTTTTGAATCTATTTTGCACTTTCTCCAGTGCTTCCATATCCTTTTCATAATATGAGATTGAAAGTATAGTGTACTCAATGTTTTATTCAAGTTTAACAAACATTTTCTGCTTTTGACCAATTCCTCTTGAAATGAACCCCAGTGTTTGCGCTTTTTATGGCTTTCTTAACCTATGCTGCTAGTTTTAATGATTTGTGAACTTGTACCTCTAGATCTCTGTGCACCTCTACCCATTTGTGCCCCTAATTTTTCAAGTAGTAAGTGGTTTCCTTATTTCTCTTACCAAAAATGCACTTCCCTTATGGCCATTTCCAATAACAATTGTTTCATTATTACCCTTTTTTATTTGCCTACACCAAATTATCAATTGTATTCAAAGAGAATAAATAACTAATACTCTCTCATCCATTCAATATAGACCAGCAGCACATAGCACCAATGGGCACAACACAGAACCTTTACTACCCTTAATGTAATGTGATCATTCTCAACATCATTCTGACTTCTGTCATGGCTTGAAACAGATTTATTGGATGCACCAGCTTGACCTGAGTTCCTTGGTGGGAGGAGGGGAGGGTGCTGGACGGGTGCAAAATGCTAACTACTCGAGCATCATTTTTAAAATAAATTACTGGACTTGATGCAGTATTTTACAATATTCTTCCTGAAGTTACTAATGTACAAAAAAATTAATACAATCCCTTGACGTACTGGGGGAGAGTGAAACTTTTGCACAATACCCAAAGAAATGCCCATGTTCATTTTTGAGCACCTGCACTGAAGTTGTCTAATTCAGAGTACAAATGAAGGCATGTTTGCTACATGATCAAGAGGGAACCAATTTTATTTTCGGGACTGATATCACATTTTCTGCCTATCTTGCAGCTCCAAATGAGAAAAGATGACTGGTCAATTATGGAGAAAGACAAATCCTACAATTTAGACATCTTGGCTCAGTGTTTCCTCAGAATCAGAAGTTTGTGCATCCAAGTTCCACTTCAGAGACACATAATTTAGGCAGACATTTCACTGCAAACCTGTGGGAGTGCTGCATTCAGAGTTCACATCTTTCAGACAAGATTCTAAATCGAGAGCCTATGTGCCAGATGGGCATAAAAGATTAGAACCTCACACAAATGGTTCAGAATGTGTTCTCCCCATCAGCCTCTCAACTCAAACAGAGCCAGTTAACCTCATGAGTATCTATGCTCCAACTCCGTGCTCCTTTACAAAGGCAAAACACCAGTTCTATAAGGAGCTTGAAAATGCTATCAGCAGAATCCCTAAGTCAGAACATCTATACCTACTGGGGGATTTTCAATGCAAGAGTAGATGCAGATCATGAGTGATGGCCTCAGACATCATGGCCTGGCAAAAATAAATGAGAACAATCTGAGACTACCTGAGCTTTGCTGCTATGAGTTTTCTGTTAACTAATGCTTTCTTTCAGAACAAACCATGCCACAAGGTATTCTGCACGCATCCAAGATCGAGGCATTGGCACTAGCTGATCTGATCATCACCAGGTGGGACTCTCTGAACAGCATTCTCAACACATAGCCCTGATTGTGATACAGATCAGTCCCTGGTGTGCACCAGGGTTAGGATTCATTCAAAGCAGAAATGTCGTTCTTGTATCAACATCAGCCTTACTGCCTACTCAGATAAAAACCAACATTTCCTTGACTTGACTGAACAGGTGCTTTCCAGAATTCCCACACAGAGTGCAGAAATGGAACATATTTCAAGACACCATCTACAATACCATATTCTCAACATGTAGGAAGCAAGAGCAGAAAAATGCTGACTGGTTCAAGGCTAACATCATCGTCACTGAACTTGTCATCGAAGCCAAGCGGTCCACTCTCATTAATTACAAGAGATCCAAGAAGACGACTCTAATTGCACTAAAAGCCATTCAAAGTAAAGTCCAAAACACTGCTGGGTGCTGCAACAATGACTACTGGTTGCAATTTTACCAGAATATCCAGATGTCCTTTGACACAGGAAATGCTAGGGGCAGGTATGAAAGGATCAAAAAGATAATAGGTTCATCAGCAAAGAAAACAGCCCCACTAAAAACAAAGGCAGGAGAGGTCATCACTAACTGCAATAAACAGTTGGAGAGCTGGGTAGAACACCATCTTGAGTTATATTCTAGGGAGAACGCTGTCACCGGGGAATCTCCAGACACCATAGAAAGCCTGCCTTTCATGGCATAGCTGGATATCGAATCAACAGTACAGGAGCTTAAGGAGCTTATTAAAGCTATTGACTCACCTTGCCATGGGCAAAGTTCCAGATGTTGATACTATACCACCTGACCTTATCAAGCACAGGAAACTGGCACACCTGCAGCATCTGCACAAACTTCTCTGTCTCTGGTAGAGGGAGCGGGCAATGCCCCAGAGCATGCATGATGCATAGATTGTAACCCTGTACAGGAACAAGGGCGACCACAATGATTGCAACCAACTATTGAGGCATCTCCCTGCTGAGCATCATGGAAATATATTTGCCTGTGTTGCACTTGGCTAAATATGTCTATCCCAAAACCCAGTTTGGTTTCAAAAATGGAAGACCTACAATTGACATGATCTTCTCAGTTCGCAGCTGTAAGAGAAATGCCATAAACAAAAGAACACCAGTAGATATTGATCCATCTTCATCAATCTCACCAAGGCATTTGAACATGTGAGCAGAGTTGCTCTACTTAAGCTGCTGAAGAAAATTGGCTGCCAACCATATCTGCTCAATGTGATCTCCCCATACCATGATGGCTAAGGGCAGCTATGACATGGCAATGTCAGAACCCTTTGAGATCAGCAGTGAGATCAAACAGGTTTTATTCTGGCATCAAAACTCTTTGGCACATTCTTCTTTTTGCTGCTGTCACATGCCTTCAAGTTATCTACAGAGGGTGTCTACTTACATGCCAGAACTGACAGAAAGCTGTTCAACATTGCTTGTCTGAGACCCAAGACAAAAGTGCACCAGATCCTCATCAGAATTGCCTTGCACTGACTATGCCATGCTAGCATTCCATACCAAGGAACACATTCAATGGCAAATAGAGAAACTCTCACGCCTGTAGAGAGTGTGGTTTGGCCATCAGGAAGACTTACGCCATAGTCCAGGGTGTTGCTATACCACCACCTATCAGCATTAACCTTGCGACACAGGAGATTGTTAGTTTCATTTATCTAGGCTCTACTATCACCAGCAAGTTCTCACTTAAGGCTGAAATCAATACACACATTGTGAAAACTGCAGCTGTTATATCCAAGTTGAGTAAGAGTGTCTGGAACAACAGCTACCTGACTGAGAACACCAAACTGCAAGTCTATCTGTGACCCCAGCACACTCCTCTACACTGGTGAGACCTGGACAACATATGCTAGGCAGGAGAAAAGGCTGAACAGTTTTCACCTTTGCTGTCACAACCATCCTTGGCATCTCTTGGCAGAACAAGGTCACCAAGTCAGAGGTCCTGGAGTGTGCTAATTCCATCAGCATACACTCATTGCTAAGCCAATGGTGTCTGCGCTGGCTCAGCCTCATTCATCAGATGGATGACACCCATGTACCCAAAGGCATTCTGCATTTACACAAAGGCATTCTGTAGGATGAATAGCCACTGGGTCATGGCCTCTAGGGAGTCCATACCTCCATTACAAGGACATCTTCGAGTAAGATGGCAGACATTGACACTGGCAATTGGGAGAAAGTTGCTAAAGGTCTTGACATCTGGACACTGACTGTTTGTTTGTTTGTTTGGAAGGGTATTGTAAGAGGCAAATAGAAACAAAAAGCTCAGCTGGCCGAGAAGAAGGCCCAGGGAAAACAGAAGCCAGCAGATCATGCACCTTCTCAGCATACTGTCTTCCTCAGCAGCAAATGCACCTGCCATGCCTGAATGGGACTCCTGAGCCATACTAGGCCAAGCTTAACACAGGGATGACCACCATGGTACAAACTATCATCTTACGAGATAGAAGAATGTCGTTGTCTTCTGTTATTCTATAACTGGCTATAATGCGGAAGCCCAGGGAAAGGGGATGAGCAATGTTACCAGATATCTGTATTCATATGCCAATGTAGAAAATTTGGAAAAGCTGAAAGCAACAAACTGTAGTAACTCTAAAACAAAAATCAAGAAAGTTGGAAATGCTCAGCATGTGGCGAAGATAGATGAGTTAATGTTTCACGTGCATTTGAACTGGAAAATATTACAGATCAAGACTATTTAAAGTAGCATAGGAAAAAAGGAAAGGGAGGAGGGGAAAAGAAACGCACATACACACTAAGATGAGAAAAAAAATCACCTGTAAAGTACAGAAGAAGAAAATGGCATAAGGGATATTAGCATGACACAGAAGGGCAGACAAAGGAAATTAAAGGTTTTTAGGAGAAACAGAAAACGTATGAACAGCTGAAGAGAGGAGGGGTCAGCATAGGTTGAAATGGACACTTAAATGCAACACAGAGATGGTGCTACATTGACAAAGCTACTCTCATTCAGATGACACTACCACCATATTCAGGAAAATGTAAAAGATTCAATGGTATTATTCCAAGCATTCTCCTCTTATCGTGAACAACATTCATCTGTCAAATCAATACCAATTAGATTAACTGATCACTTATCTCATTCTTGTTAATGGACTGTCATTTTGCCCAACACAGCTAATGTGTTTGCCTACTCGTTGTCATGGCTACAGCTCAAATGGTGAAATGGTGGATTGTGGCAGCAATGTGTTCCATCTACAAGGTGCACTGCAGCAACTCACCAAGACTTCTTTGGCAGCATCTTCCAAACCCACAACCTCTACCACCTCCAATAACAAGGGCAGCAGATGCATGAGAACACCACCACCAGTAAGTTCCCCTCCAAGCCACACACCATCCTGACTTGGAAATATATCACTGTTCCTTCACTGTCGCTGGGTCAAAATCCTAAAACTCCCTCCCTAACAGCACTGTGGGTGTACCGACATCACATGGACTGCAGCAGTTAAAGAAAGCAGCTCACCACTACCTTCTCAAGGGCAATTAAGGATGGGCAATAAATACTAACCTAGCCAGTGACAACCACATCCCATAAATGAATAAAAAGACTGCGATATCATAACAGCAGGAGTGAAGGACAGACAGGTACACAGGCTACTGGAAACAAACAAATGAGGTTAGGTGAGTGGGTTCTGGTACGAGCTAGAATAAGACCATAAGACATAGGAGCAGAAGTAGGCCATTTGGCCCATCGAGTCTGTCCCACCATTCAATGAGATCATGGCTGATCTGATAATCCTCAACTCCACTTTCCTGCCTTGTTCCTATAACCCTTGTGTCCCTTACCGATTAAAAATCGGTCTACCTCAGCCTTGAATATACTTAACAACCCAGCTGCTACAGTCTTCTGCAGTAAAGAATTCCACAGGTTCACTACCCTCTGAGAAGAAATTCCTCCTCATTTCTGTTTTAAATGGGTGCCCCCTTACTCTGAGCTTATGCCCTCTGGTCCTAGACTCTCCCACAAGGGGAAACAACCTCTCAGCATCTACCCTGTCAACCCCCTAAGGATCTTATGTTTCAATAAGGTCGCCTCTCATTCTTCTAAACTCCAATGAGTACAGAATCAACCCCTCCTCATAAGAAAATCCCTCCATACGCGGGATCAACCTAGTGAACCTTCTCTGGACTGCCTTCAATGCCAGTTTTTCTTTCCTTAGATAAGGGGACCAAAATTGTTCACAGTATTCTAGGTGTGGTCTAACTAGTGCCTTGCATAGTTTTAGCAAGACTTTCCTATTTTTATTCCTTTGAAATAAAGGCCAACATTCTATTTGCCTTCCCGATTACCTGTTGAACTTGTATGTTACCTTTTTAGGATTCATGCACAAGGACTCCCAAATCTCTCGGTGCTGCAGCCTTCTGTAGTCTTTCTCCATTTAAATAATATTCTGCTCCTCTATTCTTCCTGCCAAAGTGCTTAATCTCACATTTTCCCACATTATATTCCATCTGCCAAGTTTTTGCCCACTTACTTAACCTGTCTATATCCCTCTATGGACGCCTTGTGTCATCCTCACCACTTGCCTTCCCACCTATTTTTGTGTCATCCGCAAATTTGGCGTTGATGTTGAAAGGTCAGCCAGTAAGTACTACAGAAATAAAGCCCAAATATTAATATAAATCAGTGATCCCAATCATTTCTGAGATTTCTAAGGATATTATCAATGTTTACCCATCTGGCCTGCACATCAAATGTTTTCAGTTTGCTTCTGAACCAAATAAATGCATGTATTGTTAATATGGCAATCACCTTGTTAAAACCAATTGCTAGTTAAACAGGTGATGGGCAGTAATTATCCCATCGAAATAGAATAAAAAGGTTAAGCGGGAACACTTAGTGTGGGAGTTACTAGCAGTGAGAAGTTGTCTTGAAAATAAACCTGCTTTAGCCAAAAGACCAGCCTGGATTAATTCTTCCACCACAATCTCTTATTGTGAGTAACGTGTTAAAAAAAAGTTTACTGTCATTCAGACTAAGCATGCAACATGGATTGCATATTGTGAACACCCATTAGGGTAATCTTCTAAAGGCAGGGGTGAGTGGAATAACTTTTCAAGCACTGCACTCCAAATGTGGAATTTTGAAAATTGGGTTATTGTTTAATAATGTCATAATCTGAACAAAACTGTTTAATGATCAGTGTGATATTAAGTAAAGTTAAACACTACTGCAATTTTACATGAAAAATTCCACAGGAAATATCTGTGGTTTGGTGTAGTGGGTATGATTTGCTGCTTTACATTTTCAGTCTTAAAACTTCTACAATTTACTCTGCATTACTCATCATCAGTTGACTGCCCAAAACCAGATGTCTGATCCAGATCTGCTTTTCATTTATATAAAACAGAAATGGGTACAGCAATTACAGCAATAGTCTGTATATGCCTGAGTTTGTACATTGATTACATACTACATATATGAAAACTATAACAGAATTTTAAATAAATTGCACAACTTTAGCAGTATTATTTATCATTACCAACTTCTATGCTAAATCAAAAATTAAGTAGCTGCTCATCATCACCAAACAGTACTTGGAACTGGAAATAAAACAAGTGGCAATGAAAATGAAATAGGGTTTTTGTTTAATTGTAGTATTGTGAAGTGGTGTGTAAAAGCATACCATTTGAGAGACAACAGAATGAATAAATCATGATTTGAACTGACACATCTCTGTCAGTGATTTTTTTTTTTTGTATTCATTCATGGGATGTGGGTGTTGCTGGCTTGGCCAGCATCTATTGTCCATCCCTTGCTCAGAGTCAACCACATTGCTGTGGGCCTGAAGTCACCAGGTATGGACAGCAGATTTCCTTCTGTTAAAGGACATTAGTGAATCAGATGGGGCTTTACGACAATCGATTCATGGTCATCATTAGACTTTTAATTCCAGATTTTTATTGAATTCAAATTCCACCATCTGCCATGGGATTTGAACCCAGGTACCCAGAGCATTACCCTGGGTCTCTGGATTACCAGTGACAATACCGCTATGCCACCACCTCACCAGTGATGAGGTGGTTGCATTTTCCATACATAAGCTCATAAGAAATAGGAGCAGGAGTGGGACATTGAACCCATCGAGCTTGCTCCCATTCAACAAGACCATGACTGATCCAATTGTGCCCTTACTCCACTTTCCTGCCTGACGCTCCCCAACCCCCTCCCCCATAACCCTTGACTCCCTTGTAGATCAAAAATCTGACAATCTCAGCCTTGAATTTATTCAATGATGCAGCCTCCCCTGCTCTCTGGCTAAGAGAATTCCAAAGATTAACAAGAGAAGAAATTCTTCCTCATCTCCATCTTAAATGAGAGAATCCTTATTTTTAAACTATCACCTTGTTCGAGATTCCCCCAGGAAGGGGAAACATCCTCTCAGCATCTACCCTGTCAAACCCCCTCAGAATCTTACATTTCAATAAGATCACCCCTTGTTCACTAAAACAGTTTTCTTCGGAATGTTTTCTGACCCACTCTAACGCCTTTATATCGTGCCTAAAGTGTGGTGCCCAGAACTGAACATAATACTCCAGTAGAAGCCGACTGATAAAGCCCAGTCTGCTATATAATTCATTAAGTGCTGTCTCAACCTGTCCTGCCACCATTAATGATATATGCATCCCAGGTCCCTCTGTTCCTGCATCCCATTTAGAATTGTACCTTTTATTTTATATTGTCTGTCTATGTTCTTCCTACCATGATGAATCATTTCACACTTTTCTGTTAAATTTCATCTGCCACTTCTCTACACATTCAACCAACCTGATTATACTCTCCTTATAGATCACAATACAGGGGTACTTCCAAGTTTCATATCATCCAACAAATTTTGAAATAGCACTCCGTACACCAAAGTCTAGGTCATTAAAATATATCAGGAAGAACAGGGGTCCTAACACCAATCCCTGGGAAACTCCACTAGAAACCTATACTTGTATCATCACTAAATTTCACTACAATATAATTTCTCTTTTTATGTAGATCATAAAGAGTTGAGGCCAAAATGCTGATTCCTGCGGCACTCCTCACTTTGCCAACCAGGAAATGGTCCATTTCTCCTCCCTGTTTCTTGTGCATTAGCTAATCCTCTATTCGTGTTAATACATCACTCCCAACATCATGGGCTCTTATCTTGCTCAATAACCTTTTATGCGGCACCTTATTGAGTGCCTTTTGGAAATCCAAATACACCTACCCTTCTTGTTATAGCTTCAAAAAACTCTAATAAATTTGTCAAACCCTATTTCCCTTGTCAACCATGTTGACTCTGCTTGATTGTATTATGATTTTCTAAATATCCTGTTACTACCTCCTTAATAATGGTTTTGAGCATATACCCGAAGACAGGTTTTAAACTAACTGGCCTGTAGTTTGCTGCTTTCTGGCTCCTTCCTTTCTTTGATGATATAATTGTGTTTTTATCCAATCTGCTGGGGCCTTTCTAGGATTTAGAGAATTTTGGAAGATTATAACCAATGTATTTCCCTATGTCTGCAGCAAATTCCTTTAAGACCCTAGTTATATGATTTGCCAGGACACTGGTCCCAGTGACGCTCAAGTGAAGGCCGCCCCAATGGTACAGCTTCCTCTTTCCCCATTATGGTGCCAGTGTCCTATGGATCAAAACCCATTTCTCCCACACCAAGCTTTGTGCCAAAAATGCAACTCTGATCTTACTCACCCTATGCCAATTTGTCTATGGCTTGGATAGTAATTCAGAGATTAATACCTTTGTGGTTAATGCTACCAATTCATCCAAATCATTAACTGCTCAAATTCTTCTGCTGTTATTATTTTTTCAATTTACATCATGTCAAAATCTCAAAAGTCTTTTTAAAATAAATCATGTTGACTTAGGCTTTTTGTTTGGAACTTAGGGCATTGTCAAGGCAATACTAGAAGAAAAAGATCAGTAATGATACAGTTAGATGGTACATATTAGTTGTGGCTAAGCTGCGAAAGTTAAAGGTGGTAACTGCTGTTAACAGTTGTGACATAAATTGCAGTGCTCAAGTCTGAAGCTGTTACAATTTAAAAAGAACTGGAAAGAGGAGGCTCAACAGTAGTGGTGCAATGCTGAAGCAATGGGATTACTAAATTATGATTGTTAAAACAGTGCAGATTATTAGATCTAAATAAATTTTGAATACATAAAGTAAATATGCCATGAGTATACCCTTGCAGGCCTATAAGCGAGAGCGCAACACGATGGCTTCAGTTTTACCAATATTAACCTGTAGTATTCCACCAGGGTTAATGCCAGCCATGTAACAACAGCCTTTGAATACAAGGTACTGATGAAGAGGTGGAGCTGTGTGCTGGCATATGTGGAGCTGATCCACGCTTGTGTGTAATGTTGTTGAGGGGTAGCATGTGGATAATAGGCAAACGTGAATGCAAGCCTCGATCACACAATAGCTATGTAAGCATACGAACAAAAAAAGTTCAAGATATGAAGTGGCTGTGGTGGGACAGGTCAGAGTGGAATCAGAAAACAGCAGAGCCATAAAGATTGTTTGCAACAACCTGGACTAGTAATCCAGAGGCCCAGGCTAATACTCTGGGGACATGGATTCAAATTCCACTACGGCAGTTGGTAGAATTTGGATTTGGTTAATAAATATGGAATTTAAAGCTAGGCTCAGTGAGACGGCAACCATGAAACTATCATCGATTGTCATAAAATCCCATCTGGTTCACTAACATCCTTTAAGGAAGGAAATCTGCCATCCTTACCTGGCCTGGCCTACATGTGACTCCAGACCCACAGCAATGTGGTTGACGCTTAACTGCCCTCTGAAATGACCTGGCAAGCCACTCAGTTCAAGGGCAATTTGGGAAGGGCAACAAATGCTGGCCTTGCCAGTAACGCCCATATCTCATGAAAGAATAAAAGATAAAGGAACTAGGAAACGGTGTGAACTGCCAGTTTACGCACTTGACATTTTGGCTTACTGATTAGCTAACAATAGACAAGTAATAATAGCAAACCATGATGTTTCATACAAGTTATTTACTTTTAAATCTAATTTGTAAAGTTAAAGTTCCTAGCAAGAAAATAGGAAAAACAAATCTTATCTCGGCACAAAAATTTCAAATGCTAGTTGATTAATCAAAAAGGCTTACAGAACACACTCATCATGTTTACCAGCATTTATTGCACTGGATGGCTGACCACAATTGGAGGAGAAAACTGTTTACTTATTCTCAATTCTGTACTGCTAAACAAATATGGTGCCAACTGCGTATAGAAGTAAAAACTTGATAAATAAAACAGGTTAACTATTTGTTCATCTCATTGCTGTTTGTGTGATACAGCTGGCACAGAATAGCAACTAGATTAAACCCCCAAAGCAATTTAACTGAATTAAGTAACGAGACATTTTAACATTAATAAATGGATTTTTTTCACTGCAAGACAGGGCAATATGGCTGCTTATTTTTAATTCAGGTGTTACAAAGGATCAGCTCAATTTTCTTTTAAGGATGCTATATTATATGTTTAATTATAGACGTGATGAGGCTTGGAAGGCAAAGCACTGAAGTTTTGTTTATATAAATAATTGCCTTCATCAAGTTTGCAAATCCAATGTTTTACTTACTTCACACTTCAATTTTATCAATAATGGAGCCTGCTCTCACCTGGCATCAAAATGCATGCATCTTATTGCAGGGAACCACAGTTTGAAGTAGGAACCCTGGCTGCACTGTCCAATTCCCTACCTTACAGACACTGAGACCAATTATAGCAGCCTGCTGCTGCCCTCTCTAAGATCGGAGAAGTGAGAGTCAAATCCAATACTTTCCACGTTCTACAGTATAATGCAGTGCCTTTACTTTCTCGGTTATTCTCAAAATGACCTCTAAGCTTTACTATTTTTCCAGGCGTAAGCCTTTTTACTGCATGTATAAGAGGCTAACTTGCTCAGAAAGAACAAACAAACTCCCAATTATTGGGGGCTTTTCATAACTTCAACATCTTCTAAAGCACTTCACAGCTAATGACCTTTGAAAAATGTCACCTCTTTCATTCATGGGATGGGGATATTGATGACGAGGCCAACATTTATTGCCCACCCTGAATTGCCCTCCACTTCTTGAACTGGTGTCACCTCTGTGGTGTAGATACACTCTGTGTTGGGGGGAGTCCTAAGGTCTTGGCTGAGTGATGATGAATGAACAGCGATATATTTCTAAGTCAGGATGTGTGTTACATGGAGGGAAATTTTCAGGTGGTGGTGTTCCAATGTGCCTGCTGCCCTTCTCTTTTTAGGCAATTGAGACCACAGGTTTGGTACAATGATGTTGAAAAGGTCAGTCTGTGCATGCGACCATAGAAACATAGAAAATAGAAGCAAAAGTAGGCCATTTGGCCCTTCGAGCCTGCTCCGCCATTCATTATGACCATGGCTGATCATCCAACTCAATAGCCTGCTCCCACTTTCTCTCCATATTCTTTGATCCCTTTCCCCCCACCCAAGAGCTATATTTAAATCGTTCTTGAAAACACACAATGTCTTAGCCTCCACTACTTTCTGTGGTAACGAATTCCACAGATTCACCACTCTCTGGGTGAAGAAATTTCTCCTCATCTTCAGTCCTAAATGGTCCAACTCATATCCTCAGACCGTGATCCTTGGTTCTGGATTCCCCCACCATCGGGAACATCCTTCCTGCATATACCGTGTCTAGTCCTGTTAGAATTTTATAGGTTTCTATGAGATCCCCCTTCATTCTTCTGAACTCCAGTGAATATCATCCTAACCGACTCAATCTCTCCTCATATGTCAGTCCCGCCATCCCAGAAATCAGTCTGGTAAACCTTCGCTGCACTCCCTCTATAGCAAGAACATCTTTCCTCAGTTAAGGAGACCAAAACTGCACACAATATTCCAAGTGTGGTCTCAACAAGGCCCTGTATAACTGCAGCAAGGCATCCCTGCTCCTGTACTCTAATCCCCTCACTATGAAGGCCAACATACCATTTGCCTTTTTTACTGCCTGCTGCACCTGCATGCTGACCTTCAGCGACTAGTGCATGAGGACACCCAGGTCTCGTTGCACAGTCCCCTCTCTCAATTTATAGCCATTCAGATAATAATCTGCCTTCCTGTTTTTGCTACCAAAGTGGATAACCTCACATTTATCCAAATTATACTGCATCTGCCTTGCATTTGCCCACATCACACTAAAGCATCTCTGCATCCTCCTCACAGCTCACCCTCCCATCCTGCTTTGTGTCATTTGCAAATCTGGAGATGTTACAATTTAGTTCCTTCATTTAAATCATTAATACATATTGTGAATAGCTGGGGTTCCAGCACTGGTCCCTGCGCTACCCCACTAGTCATTGCCTGCCATTTGAAAAAAGCCGTTTATTCCTACTCTTTGTTTCTTGTCTGCCAACCAGTTTTCTATCCATCTCAATACACTAGCCCCAATCCCATGCGCTTTAATTTTACACACCAATCTCTTATGTGGGACTTTGTCGAAAGCATTCTGAAAGCCCAAATAAACCACATCCACTGGCTCCCCCTCATCAACTCTACTAGTTACATCCTCGAAAAATGTGTCTTCACCAATCTTTTTCACTTCACATACCTATAGAAACTTTTACAGTCAATTTTTATGTTCCCCACAAGCTTACACTCGTACTCTATTTTCCCCTTCTTAATCAATCCCTTGGTCCTCCTTTGCTGAATTCTAAACTGTTCCCAATCCTCAGATCTGTTGTTTTTTCTGGCCAATTCGTATGCCTCTTCCTTGGATCTAATACCATCTCTAATTTCCCTTGTAGGCCATGGTTTGGTCATCTTTCCTATTTTACTTTTGCTCAAGACAGAAATAAACATTTGTTGCAGTTCACCCAGGTACTCTCTGAACGTTTGCCATTGCCTATCCACCGTCATCCCTTTACGTAACGCCTCCCAATCCATCATAGCCAACTTGTAACTCATACCATCGTAGTTTCCTTTATCAAGATTCAGGACCCTGGTCTCAGAATCAACTATTTCACTCTCCACCTTGATGAAGAATTCTATCATATTATGGCCGCTCATCCCCAAGAGGCCTCGCACAACTGGATTGCCAATTGTTCCTTTCTCATTACACAATACCCAGTCTAGGATGGCCTGTTCTCTCATTGGTTCCTCAACGTATTAGTGCAGAAAACCATCCCACATACATTCCAGGAATTCCAGGTATCGTTACTGATTTGATTTGCCCAATCTATATGTGCAGATTAAAGTCACCCATAATTACAGATGTTCCTTTATTGCATGCGTCTCTAATTTCCTGCTTAATGCCATTCCCAAATCACCATTACAGTTGGGGTCTATATACAACCCCCACTAACGTTTTTTGCCCCTTAGTGTTTCTCAGCTCTACCCATACAGATTCCACATCGTCGGAGCTAATATCTTTCCTCGCTATTGCGTCAATTTCCTCTTTAACCAGCAATGCAACACCACTGCCTTTTCCTTTTTGTCTGTCCTTCCTAAATACTGAATACCCCTGGATGGTCGGTTCCCATCCCTGGTCACCCTGCAGCCATGTCTCCATAATCCCGACTATATCATACCTACTTGCATCTATTTGCATGGTTAATTCATCAACTTTATTGCGAATGCTCCTCACATTAAGGCACAAAGCCTTAAGGCTTATCTTTTTAACATTACTTGTCCTGTTCCCACCATTTTTCACTGAGATCCTGTTTGATTCTTGCCCTTGATTTCTCTGCCTATCACTTTTTCCTTATTCCCCTTTCTGTCTTTTGTTCTTGATTCCTCCTCCTCTGACTCATTGTTCCCATCCCCCTGCCATTTTAGTTTAAACCCTCCCTATCTCCCCTAGGATATCAGTCCCGATCCTGCCCAGGTGTAATCCATCCAGTCTGTACTGGTCCCACCTCCCCCAGAACCGGTCCCAATGTCCCAGGAATCTGAAACCCTCCCCCTCTCACCATCTCTTCAGCCACAAATTCATCCATTATATCCTGCTATTTCTACTCTGACTAGCACGTGGCACTGGTAGTAATCCTGAGACCACCACCTTTGAGGTCCTACTTCTCAACTTACTTCCTAACTCGCCACATTCTGCTTTTAGGACCCCATCCCTTTTTTTAACTATGTCGTTTGTACCAATGTGTACCACGACCACTGGCTGTTCACCCTCCCCCTTTAGAATGTCCTGTAGTTGCTCTGAGACATCCTTGACCCTAGCATTAGGGAAGCAACATATCATCCTGGAATATTGTTTGCGGCCACAGAAACTCCTATCTATTCCCCTTACAACTGAATCCCCTATAATTATTGCATTCCCATGTATTTTACTCCTCCCCTGTGCAGCAGAGCCAACCGTGGCGCAATGAATTTGGCTGTTGCTGCTTTCTCCTGAGGCCATTTCCCCCCCCCACAGTACCCAAAGTGGTATATCTGTTTTATAGGGGAATAGCCACAGGAGATTCCTGCACTGCCTGCCTAGTGCTTTGCTCTGCCTGGTGGTCACCCATTCCCTTCCTGCCTGTGGATTCTTAGCCTGTGGTGTGACCACCTCTCTATACGTGCTATCCACGATACTCTCCACCTCGCGGATGCTCCACTGTATCCCCAACTGCTGCTCCAGCTCCAAAACCCAGGTTTCCTGCTGCTGGAGACACTTCCCACACGCATGCTGGCCCCAGGCACTGGAAATGTTCCCGGCTTCCCACATAGAGGAGGAGCAGCACACCACAGCTTTAAGCTCTCCTGCCATGACTTACCCCCTTAAATTAAATTAAACTTTTTGGAAGATACTTAATATCAAATAATATCAATTACCCTTGGGCCCTTCTCTGCTCCTCGTTGTTACAGAATATATCCCCTACAAACGATGAACCACACAATAAGACCTTAAATACTATGAACGATCAAAGTAGTAAATACTTACCAACCGTACTCATTCCCTCTTCAACGAACTCCCTCAGTCACCTGACTCCAACTTAAGCACTCTACTGCAGCCCAAAGCAGCACTCCAGAGCACTCAAAGTCAGCAAGTAAGATGGCCTGTTTTTATACTCTCTGAATCTAGCCTCTGAAAACCTGTTTAAGCCATGATGTTTTGGTTGCACCATCTCATGGATGGCAGGCTGTTACTAGTGGGGTACCACAAAGATCAGTGCTGGGGCCACAGCTGTTCACAATCTATATAAATGATTTAGATGTGGGATCTAAATGTAATATTTCCAAATTTGCTGATGACACAAAACTAGATGGGAATGAAAGTTGTGAGGAGGATGCAAGGAGGCTTCAAGGGGACTTGGGCAGGCTAAGTGAATGGGCAATAACATGGCAGATGGAATATAATGTGAATCAGCATGAAGTTATCCACAGAGATAAAAACAAAAAACTGCGGGTGCTGGAAATCCAAAACAAAAACAGAATTACCTGGAAAAACTCAGCAGGTCTGGCAGCATCGGCGGAGAAGAAAAGAGTTGATGTTTCGAGTCCTCATGACCCTTCGACAGAACTTGAGTTCGAGTCCAAGAAAGGGGTGAAATATAAGCTGGTTTAAGGTGTGTGGGGGGAGAGAGAGAAGTGGAGGGGGTTGGTGTGGTTGTAGGGACAAACAAGCAGTAATAGAAGCAGATCATCAAAAGCTGTCACAAACAACAGAACAAAAGAACACAAAGGTGTTAAAGTTGGTGATATTATCTAAACGAATGTGCTAATTAAGAATGGATGTAGTGCCCTACCATTAATTGTTTAGAACCTGGTCAGCTCAATCAGTAGTTGTGCTACTGAGCCACTTCTGGTGATGAACATTGAGGTCTCCCACCCAGAGTACATTCTGTGCCCTGCTACCCTCAGTACTTTTTCCAGTTCAATGTTGGAGTATTAATACTGGAGGATAGTAAGTGGCAATCAGCAGGAGCTTTTCTTGTCCATGTTTGATCTGATGGCATGAGACTTCATGGGGTCTGGTGGCAATATTCAGGCAGGACTCTCAGAATCACAGAATTTTAACATCACAGAAGGAACCATTCAGCCCATCGTACCTGCACCAGCTCTTCAAATGAGTATTTGACCTAGTGCCATTGCCCTGCCTTTTCCCTGTAACTCTGCACATTGTTTCTATTCAAAAAATCATCTAATGACGTCTTAAATCCTCGCTTGAACCTGCCTTCACCACACACCAGGCAGTGCATTCCAAACCACTCATGTGAAAAAGCTTTTCCTCATGTCACATTGGCTTCTTTTGCAAATCACTTTAAATCTGTGCCCTCTCGTTCTTGATACTTTTACGAGTGGGAACAGCTCCGTATCTACTCTGTCTAGCCCCCTCATGATTTTGAACATCTCTATTAAATGTCCTCTTAACTGCCTTCTTTCCAAGGAGAACAGTCCCAACCTCTCTAATCTACCCTCATAACTAAAGTTTCTCATCCCTGGAACCATTCTTGTAAACCTCTTCTGTACTCCCTCCAATGTGTTCACATCCTTCCTTTAATGTGGCACCCAGAACTGTACACAATACTCGAACTGTGGTCTATTGAGTGTCTTACATAAATTCAGCATAAATTCCTTGCTCTTGTACTCTCTGCCCCTATTAATAAAGCACAGGATACTATATGCTTTATTAACTGCTCTCTCCACCTGTCCTGCCACCTTCAATGATCTGTGTACATCTGCACCCAGGCCTTTCTGCTCCTGCACCACTTCAAAATTTCACCTCTTATTTTATATTGTCTGTCCATGTTCTTCCTACCAAAATTCATCACCTCACACTTCTCCGGGGTGCCAATACTGACCCTTGGGGAGTTCCACTACAAACCTTCCTCCAGCCTGAAAAATATACATTGCCCATTATTCTCTGCTTCTTATTTTTCAGCCAATTTTGAATCCACCTTGCTACTGTCCCTTTTATTCCATGAGCAACAACTTTTCTCACAAGTCTGTTGTGTGGCACTATATTAAATGCCTTTTGAAAGTCCATGTACACCACATCAACAGCATTGCCCTCATCGGCCTTTTCTGTTACCTCTTCAAGAAACTCCAAGTTAGTTAAATATGATTTCCTCTTTAGAAATCCATGCTGGCTCTTCCTTATCAACCCATCCTTTTCCATGTGACTACTAATCCCAAATAATTGTTTCTAGAATCTTGCCCACTACTGAAGTTAAACTGACTGGTCTGTAATTGCTGGGCTTATCTTCACAACCTTTTTTGAAAAAGGGCATAATGTTTGCAATTCTCTAGTCCTCTAGCACCTCCCCCGAGTCTAGGGAAGACAGAAAAATTATAGCCAGTGCCCCTGCAATTTCTGCACTCTCTTCCTTCAATATCCTTGGATGCATCTTGTTCGGTCCCAGTGCCTTGTCAACTTTAAGTACCAACAGTCTATTCAACACTTCCTCCTTATCAATTTTGAACACTTCTTGTGACAGAGTTTCCCCATTTGTCACCATGGTCTAGGCAGAATCTACCGCCTTGGTAAAGACAGATGCAAAGTCTTCATTTAATACCTCATCCATGGCCCCTTCGTCCATGTGTAACTTCCCTTTTAGGTTGATAATCAGCCCTACTCCTCCTTTTACCACCTTTTACTATTTATACACCTATATAAACTTTGTGGTTCCTTATGTTGGCTGCCAGTCTTTTCTCATTCCTCTTTGTTTCTCTAATATGCTTTTTCACCTCCCCTCTGAACCTTCTGTATTCCTCTTGGTTCTCAATTGTATTTTCTATCTGACACCAGTCAGAAGCACACTTTTTTTTTCTTTATCTTAATTTCTATCTTCTTTTTCATCCAGGGAGCTCTGGATTTGTTTGCCCTACCTTTTCATTTTGATGGAATATAACTTGACTGTGGCCAAGCCAATTTTTTTTTAAGGTAGCCCATTGTTCAGCTACAGTTTTTCCTGCCAATCTTTTATTCCAGTCTATCTGGCCCAGCTCTGTTTTTGCCTCTTTGAAATCAGCTCTCATTGAGTTAATTATTCTTATCCTGGATTGCCTACTGTCCTTTTCTATCAGCACCCTAAAACGTACAATATAATGATCACTGAGTCCTAAATGTTCCCCCACTGTCACTTAGTCTACTTGGCCCACCTCATTTCCAAGAACCAGTTCAAACAGTGCATCTTTTCTTGTTGGATTGAACACATACTGCTGTAGAAAATTCTCCTGAACACAATCTAGGAACTTTTGCCCCTCTCCACCCTTTACACTATCACCGTGTCAGTTTACATTCAGATAATTACTCTATAATGCTTGCCTCTTTCTGCAATTTCCCTGTAGATCTGTTCTTCTACATCCTTCTCACTAGTTGGCGGTCTATAGACTACACCAAGCAATGTATTTGCACCCGTTTTGTTCCTTAGCTCTAGCCAAATTGATTCTGTCCTTGAACCCTCTGGGACATCCTCTTTCTCCAGCACTGCAATGCTCTCCTTAACCAATACCGCCACCCCTCCTCCTTTTCTTCCTTTCCTACCTCTTCTGAACACCTCATAGCCAGGAATATTTAACACCCAGTTCTGTCCTTCCTTGAACCGGGTATCTGTCATCGCCATAACATCATAATTCCACATGGCAATCTGCACCTGTAGCTTCCCAATCTTATTTACTATGCTCCGTACATTCACACAGATGTATAGTAACCCTGATTTAGATTTTGTTACTTTCCCCCTCATCCTGACTTCACCAATTAACTTACTATTCTCTATGCTATTGCTATCTATCCCTCCCAGTATTTTGTGCACCCTGGTATTCCTCTCTAATATTCTCTCCTCGTTCCCACACCCCTGCCAAGTTAGCTTAAAGCCCTCCCAACAGCACTAGCAAAACAACCTACAAGGAACTCAGTCCCAGTTCTGTTCAGGTCCAACCTGTCCAGCTTGTACAGGTGCCATCTCCCCCCAGAGCCAGCCCCAGTGTCCCAGGAACCTAAGCCCTCCCTCTTGCACCATCTTTCCAGCTACACATTCATATGCCTTATTCCCCAATTTCTGAATCAACTGGCACATGTCACTGGGTGTAATCTGGAGATTACCACATTTGAGGTCCTGATTGCTAATTTTCTACCTAGCTCCCTAAATTCTGACTGCAGGGCCACATCCCCTTTCCTACCTAAGTCACTGATACCAGTGCAGACCACAACCTCTTGCTGTTCACCCTCCCCCAGAAGAATGTCCTACAGCCGCTCTGACCCTGGCACCAGGGAGGCAACATACCATTCTGCATTCATGTCTACGGCCACAGAAATGCCTGTATGCTCCCCTAACCAGTGAATCTCCTCTCACTATTGCCCTTTCTTTCTGCTTCCTCCTGTCCAGTCCAGGCGAATTGCTCGTGGTGCCAAAAACTTGGCTCTGACTGCACTCTTCTGAAGAACCAACGCCCCCACCAGCTTCCAAAGTGAAAAACTGATTTGTGAGCGGGATCCCAGGGGACTCCTGTACTACCTGGCTCTAAATTCCCCTTATTCCTGGCACTTCTCAGTTAAATCCAAGTATAGCTACTTGTTTAAAAAGGTTACACTTTTTTCTAATTTACTCACCAGGTTCTACTTACCAAGGCTGCTGCTTTTCTTTCTGAGGAAAGATAGAAAAGGAAAGGAGCACCTCCTTCCTCCTCATCGACTCCCTCAGTCACCTCTGCTCTTGAACTCCCACCGCTTCTCATGCTGTTTTTATAGCTCCTCTGCTCTTCTCTAGGTGCTGCTGCCTGCCTGGCTTGGAGTCCTCTTCTCACAGTCTCCTCTAGGTGCTGCTGACTGCCTATCCCAGGGTCCTCCTCTCGCACTCTCCTCTAGGTGTTGCTGATTGCCTGGCACGGGGTCCTCTTGCTCTCTCCTCTCCCAGGCCAATTCCCTCTTAACTGTATAATGCTGTCCTGCCACATCTGGTGGATCTGTCCTTGCCAGTAGGACAGATGTTTTTGTACTGGTTGATATAATTGGTTGGCTCACTAGACCATTTCAGAAGGCAGTTAAGGGTCAACCACATTACTGTGGGCCTGGAATCTGGGTCCAGATAAGGATATTAGTGAACGAGTGGGTTTACAAAAATCTGGTGGCTTTATTCCAGATTTATTTAATTAACTGTATTTGAATTCAGTTGCTGCAGTGGAATTTCAGGTCATGTCCTAGGATCATTATTCCAGTCTCTGGCTTGTCAAAGAGAAAACACAGCGGTCGATTTGCTCAGCTGCTCCACATTCCAAGAGCTGCCAGTTATAGCATGAACCTAAATGATCCCACTCTTCCAGTAAATAAAGTTATCTGAAGCATATTTTTGCTAGTGCAGTTTTAGGGTACCAGTATATTCTATAAATGTAAAATTATTTCCAATGTTATTCAAACACATAACTAATTTACTTTAACCATTGTCGATTTGAAATTTCAGTTTTTCAAAAAAATCGTAATCACTAGATTTAAAAGCAATCAAGATTCAAAATGTAATCTAAATTTAATTTTTATGACTCTGGCAGAAATTATGAATGTTAATATTAGATTACCATCTCTATAAATCAATCAACTATTTCCTAGGGCCCGGGGTTCTAAGATTTGCAGGCTTCAATATTCCAAAATTTTCAAGGTTAAGGTCCAAAGCAAAGCAACGGACAGGCAGCTATCTATGATTCTATTCTTTATCAGGGTGCTTGAGTTGCATATATCAATAAGCAAATTTTCAATTTGTTGGAGGCACTTTAAAATAAAATTTACCATCGGATTTCTCTCTTCTCCCCAAAGAATTCTCAGAATTATCATTCCACCTGTTCCCTTCACATTTCAAGTGAAATAATTCCTACCTTTAACTTCACTGAATCCGGTTACTAAAGTGGAGTCCTTGCACTGCTTTGCAAATGAATGATGACCTGTTTTCATTAAAAAAAAAATGCCATTTTCTTAAATGAACAGGTTGCGAGGTACTGTCTAAGTAAAACCATTCCAGTTGGCTAGAAAATATGTTGAGTTATGTTTCTACTTTCCATAACTGGTAAAATGCCAGCAGCATTAATCACTAAGCAGTAAGTGTGCATTGCATTGTGGATTGGGAGTTGATGGTGTTACCTACATCCAGAGTATATTAGATACCACAGGGCTCTGAGTATATTAATGATACTATAGGAACTAAAAAAACACTACCTAGAGGTAGAAATATGATCATGTGACAGATAGCTTTATAATGCCAAAATCCTACTGAAAAACCTACCCCAAGTGTGACAGACTGGTTATGCTCAAAAGGTCACAACTTGTATTGCACACTTAACATTCTATAGAAATATATGGGGCATAGTTTATTGGCTTCTAGCTACTACAACAACTTACATTGATACAGTGTCTCTAACATAGTAAAAGAATGTTCTCAGGCAAAAAAATGACACTGAGCCACATAAGGAGATATTAGGACAATTGACCAAAAGGTTGGTCAAAGAGGTGGATTTTGAGGTGTGTTTTAAAGGAGGAAAGGTAGAGAGGCTACCTTGACAGCTGAAGGCACGGGAATGAAAAATCAGGAATGCGCAAGAGGCCAAGTACTGAAGGAGCACAGAGATAATATGCTTGTAGGGCTGGAAGAAATTAGAGATAGGAAAGGACGAAGCCATGAAAGAATTTGAAAACAAGGATGAGCATCTTAAAATCGAGGCATTGCCAGACTTGGATCAATCAAAGTTAATAAACCATGGTTAACTGGTGAATGGAACCTGGTGCAAGTTAAAATACAGGCTGTAGAATTTTGGATGAATTCAAGTTTATGAAAGGTGCAAGGTGCCAGCTAGGAAAGCAATCGAATAGTCAAGTCTAAAGGTAACAAAAGAATTTAGCTGATGAGCTAAGGTAAAGGTGCAGATGGGTAATTTTATGGAGGTGGAAGTAGGTGATCTTGGTGATGCTATTTGATGGAAGCTCATCTCAGGGTCCAACAGGACACCAAGGTTGTGAAAGGTCTGGTTTAGCCTTCAATCGTGGCCAGAGAGAGGGATTGAGTTAGTGGCTAGGGAACTGATTTTGTGGTCCTCAGTTTGTTGAATTGGAAGAAATATCTGCTATTCCAGGTGTGAGAATAAGGGTTCACACTACCTCCATATCTCAATATCCTGGACTGGTTGTGGTATCAATATAAATTAGTTAAAACACTCTTCTGCCAAGAAGGGGATGTATTGTATAAAAAGGCCTGAGACAAAGATGAGGAGCTGATCATGTCTGTGTAATGCACCCATCCATACTATTGATAGTCGGGGAAATGTTGTTCTGGTCACTGGTGTTTATAGTGGTAAAATGAAGTGGACCATATAACCTTGGCAAGTATGATTAGAAGAGATTTATCTTGTTCAGCTCCTTGTTGTTATTCTGGTGTCATCTTAATGTACTGTGATATAGCGGTGATTTATTATGAATGGAATGTGGAATCACTAAGAGTTGAGCAAACCTCCATAGGTTGTACACATATTGAATTGTGTGGTGTGATGTGCTGGTACACATGTTGGATTGTGGAGCGTGATGTGCCATTAATGTGGGAGTGCGAGACGAGCGGGGCCATTACCAGTGAGGGAGTAAGAGGAGCAGTGGGGCCATCAACAGCGGGAGAGTGCGAGAAGAGGGGAGCGGGGCCATCAACAGCGGGAGAGTGCGACAAGAGGGGAGCGGGGCCATCAACAGCGGGAGAGTGCGACAAGAGGGGAGCGGGGCCATCAACAGCGGGAGAGTGCGAGAAGAGGGGAGCGGGGCCATCAACAGCGGGAGAGTGCGACAAGAGGGGAGCGGGGCCATCAACAGCGGGAGAGTGCGAGAAGAGGGGAGCGGGGCCATCAACAGCGGGAGAGTGCGAGAAGAGGGGAGCGGGGCCATCAACAGCGGGAGAGTGCGAGAAGAGGGGAGCGGGGCCATCAACAGCGGGAGAGTGCGACAAGAGGGGAGCGGGGCCATCAACAGCGGGAGAGTGCGAGAAGAGGGGAGCGGGGCCATCAACAGCGGGAGAGTGCGAGAAGAGGGGAGCGGGGCCATCAACAGCGGGAGAGTGCGAGAAGAGGGGAGCGGGGCCATCAACAGCGAGAGCCATCTTAATACAGCACAAGAGGAGAGAAGTGTGAGGTCACAGGGAAACAGGTAAATGACTGGGGGTGAGTATTTTGCTCCTTTATCTTTCAAAAGCATGTAATTTCTGAATAATTGAGGTTTTATTGGTAGTTTTAAGTTCCACTTGCCGTAGTAAAGGTTATTGGGAATAGTAGGATTTATTTATTATGTATTAATTACTTTTCCTTTATTTATAATTAAGATGGCAGGGCAGGCGATGTATTGCGACTGCAAAATGTGGGATCTCCAGCGCACCAGTGTGACCCAGGGCAAATTCATCTGCAGTAAGTATCTGTGGCTTGAGAAGCTTCAGCTCAGTTATTGAACTGAAGGATGAGCTGCAGACACTGCGAAGCATCAGGGACAGGGAATGTTACCTGGACACTTTATTCCAGGAGGCAGTCACAACCCTTAGAAGAGAATAGAACTTTAGTTTGTTAATGGCCAGGGACAGGAGGGTGTGACTGCAGGTCAGGCAGGTATGGAGACCCAGCATGTAGTGATGGAGGAGCCTTAGACCCCAACTTTGTCCAACAGGTATGAGATGCTTGCTACCTCTGTGGGTGAGAAGAAGGACTAAAGGTGGATGTGCAGAATGACCATGGCAGCATGGTGAAGGATGCCATTTAAGTGGGTGGAGTGAAGAGAAATGTGATAGGAGACAGTGTACTCGGGGATAGATAGTTCTCTGCAACCATGACAGGGAGCTCTGAAAGTTGTGTTGCCTGCCAGGTGCCAGAGTTAGGGATATCTCCTCGCAGCTTGAGAGGAATTTGGAGTAGGGTTGGTGGGATCCAGTTGTCATGGTCCACGTGGGAACCAATGACGTAGAACAAGGAATGATGCTCTGCTAAGAGAATTTGAGTTAGGGTCCAAATTAAAACGCAGCACATTATTACCTGAGCCACATGCCAACTGGCATATAGTTAAACAGATTAGAGAATTAAACATATGGCTCAAAGAGTGGTGTGAGAAGAAGGAATTTCAATTCATTGGGCACTGGAATCACTACTCAGGGAAGAGTGCAATATTCCACTGGGATGAGCTCCACTTGAACTGGAAGAGACCAATGTCCTGGCCAATCATATATATAGCGCTGGGAATAGGGCTTTAAACTAATGGGAGGGGGGAGGGTGAAGGGGGAACTAGAAATCCAAAGAGAAAGATCGAGGTAACATTATAGTGATGTAGGTAAAGACAAGCACAGTGGAACAGGAAGGGACAGAGTTTAACAAAAAAATGTACATCAGCGAATAAGGTCATTTCAGGGAATAGAAGCAAATTAATGAAATTAAAGGTTCTTTATCTGAATGCACAAAGCATCTTCAGTATGATAGCAGCATAAATAGAGATAAATGGTTTAGATCTCATCGCCATTACAGATACATGATTACAAGGTAATCAAGGTTGGGAAATAAATATTCTAGGGTATACAATATTTCAGAAAGACACGCAGAATGGCAAAGGAGGTGAGGTAGTCTTTATGGTAAAAGATAACATAAGTACATTAGTGAGGAAGGCTCTGGCCTGAAGATCATGAAGCAGAATCTGTACGGGTGGAAATTAGGAATTGCAAGAGTCAGAAAACGCTGACGGGAGTAGTTTATTCTATTTTAATGGCTTAAATAAAGAGACAGAGGACTTAGACTTATGTCTAAGACTTATGTCTAAGTTTGCTGATGATACCAAACTAGGTGGAAAGGTAAGCTGTGGGGAGGAAACACAGGCTGCAAATAGATATGGACAGGTTAAGTGACTGGGCAACAAGTTTGCAGATGGAGTATAATATAGGGAAGTGTGAAGTTATTCACTTTGGTCAGAAGAATAAAAAAGCAGATTTTTTTTAAATTTGTGTAACGTGTAAGGGTTGATGTTCAAAGAGACTTGGGTGTGCTTGAACAAGGAATTCACCAAGTTAGCATGCAGGTGCAGCAAACAATTAGAAAGGCAAATGACATGTTGGCTTTATTGCAAGGGAATTGGAGTACAAGAATAAAGAAGTCTTGCTAGAATTGTACAGGGTTTTGGTGAGACCACATCTGGAATACTGTGTGCAGTTGTGTTCTCCACATTTAAGAAAGGTTTCCGTGCTTTGGAGGCAGTACAGCAAAGATTCACTCAATTGGTTCCTAGGATGAGGGGGTTGTCCTATGATGAGAGGCTGAATAAATTGGGCTTATGTTCTCTGGAGTTTAGAAGAATGAAAGGTGATCTCTATGAAACCCTCAAAATTCTAAAGGGACTTGATAGAGTAGGCACTGAGAGATTGTTTCTTCTGGTCAGGGAATCCAAAACATGGGGTCACAGTCTCAGGATAAGGGACCAATACTTTAGGACTGGGATGAGGAGAAATTTTTTCACTGAAAGGGTTGTGAATCTTTGGAATTCTCTACCCCCAAGAGGGTTATGGATACTCCATCATTGAATATATTTAAGGCTGGGATAGACAGATTTTTAATGTCTCAGGGAATTAAGGGATATGGGAAATAGGCAGCAAAATGGAATTGAAGCCCATGATCATATTGAACGGCGGAGCAGGCTTGATGGGCCGTTTGATTTACTCTGGCTCCTACTTCTTATGCTCTTATGTGCCTAAGTTTTCATACTGTATCATGAACTCAATAAAGACCCATGTATTCATACTGAAATCAAAGTGTGTATCAAAGAAGCCCTGATTCTGTACTGTTACAACTCTGCCTGGGTACTCGGGTCATTAAAGTAACAAAATGAATTAGAGCAGGCAAGCAGTCCAACACCAGTACTGGATGTTGGGCTAGCAGTGAGACAAATCAGAGGCAATAGAAGGGTTGAGAGAGATGGTGATGAGTTTGAACAGCGTGTTGTCAATGACACATGAAATCTGCACTGTGTTTTAGGCTGATGTTGCCAAGCTGGAACATGTAGCTGAAAAACAGGGGAAGGCCGCGGATAAATTCTTGGAGGACTCCATTGGCAATAACACTCGGGTGGAAAGAGAAGCCATTCGGTGTTTCTCTGGCTAAAACAGGATTCATGGTAACAGAACCAAGTGAGGACAGTCACACCCAATTGGGCAACAGAGGAGATGGATTGGAGAAGGATGGTTTGGTCAACCATGTCAAAGGTTATAGACGGTGAAGAAGAATGAGGAGATTTAGTTTACCACAGTCATGGTGACATAAGATATCATTTCTGATTTTGATAATGGTGTCTTCAGTGCTACGGCTAGGTTGATTGGAGGAGATATGGAGTTGTGGGGAAAATGGGCAATTAGGAGGTGACAGCATGTTCACAGACTTTGGAGAGGAAAGGGAAATGGAGCAGTAGTTTACCAGGGTACTTTTATTAGAGTGATTATTTTTTATTGTTATATTTAGAATGGCAGTTGAGGAGGAAACATCTATTCTAAATTTCAAAATATTCTGATTTAAGGCAGGACTTGCACTGCTGGCAATTATACCATCTCTACTTGCAGGAGAAGCGTCCCCACACCCTCACTTTATTTTGAAGAATCAGCAAACCATGCACAATAATCAAAATGATTCAAAAAATCATCTAGAAGTCATCATTTCTGTACTGACACTGGTCCATCTCAGCAGCTTTACCTGTAACTCTTGGCATTGACATGCTGAAAACCTTGGCATAATTCCAGAACAAAACGTGGGAAAGAAAGATGACATTAAACAACAAGAATTGGATAGTGGATCTACATGACCAAAAGATATATGCTACCACTGCATACCTGCGAATAATTAATTTTATTTCACAAACTTAGACTCAAATGAATTGGAAGCATCTGATGTACAACTGAACCATAAATGGATATATGTCGTTGCAAATTTTGGTATGCCCTATATACCTTCCAGGGTTCAAGGCGTGCTTTAATGGTTACACCTTTGCATGAGTTAGAAGATGATAGGTTCAAGCCCTACTCTAGGGACTTGAGCACACAATCCAAGTTAACACTCTCGTGCTGCACTGTTGGAGATGCGATCTTTCTGATGAGATGTTAATCAGGTCTGCCCTCTCAGATGGACATAAAAGATCTGAGTGCTACTCAAAGAAGAGCAGTGGAGTTCTTCCCAGTGTCCTGGCATATACTGATGTCTCAACCAACAGCGCTAAAACAGATTCAGGCCATTTATCTCACTGCTGTTTATAGAAACTTAATGCAGGTAAATTAGCTGCCGTGTTTCCTATGTTACAACAATGACTGCGTTTCAATTGGCTGCAAACTCTGCTAATTTGAAAGGTACTCTAAGAATGCAAGTTCTTATTTCTTTCTTCAGTGGTGTCAGTTGCTCCTATAAGTGGTCTGAGCATCTTACTTTGGTGTTGGCTCACAATCAGAATATCACCACCTCCGAGCCACAGGCCATCTTGATTTGAGCTATATTGCTGTTCTTTCACTGTCACTGAAACGAAATCCTGGAGCTCCCTTCCTAACAGTATTGTGGGTGTACCTACACCAGATGGACTGCAGTGGCTCAAGGCAGCTCATCACCACCTTCTCAAGGGCAATTAGAGGGATGGGCAACAATTGCTAGCCTTGTCAGTGATGACCATAGACCATGAAAGAATAAAAGAATGTTTTGTGTCCTTGTACATTAGTGGATTACAAGTGGCATACCCTTTTTGACTGGAAGCAAAATCCATCTCTTACACACAAGTACTGCAACAATTTCTCCAAAAGTAGACCAAGTTAACAGTAGATGAGGCGAGGCTTAATGACAATAGTTAAACTGTATTATTTTGCATTGCACTGGGCATATAAATTATAGTTGTGATCAGACTCGCTTAGTTCAATGAGTAAAACTGATCTTCATAGAATGATGTGTAAGTAATAAAATGCTACACTATCCACTTCAAAAGGTTATCTCACCTGAACAAAATAATCCCTCTGCATTCTGTTCCAGAGTCCTCTTCTTAAAACTTTTAAACCTTCCTGCAGCAGTTTCCTCCAACTCCCACAGCCCAACTCAAACTGGTCACCTTCCCACAATCTCTGCCAAATACACCAGCCCAACTTTACAATGGTGCATGCTGAGTTCAAAAAAGATTGTTGCAGAAAACCTTGAATGTGAATGCTCTTGGAAATGTCAAACTACCTTTCATTGTCCCAAGGTGGCTTGCATGAAAAAATAATCTGTGGCTGCCATTCCTGTCCAGTGTTTAAGCCCTCAAAAACTCCATTTAGCTCAACAGTAGCCTAATTATAAAACATATAAGAATTAGGAACTGGAGTACGCCATTCAATGTCTCAAGTCTGCTCTGCCATTCAATAAAATCAAGGCTGAATGATTGTGGCCTTAGCTCCATTTTCCAGTCTGCCCCGCATAAACATCAGCTCCCTTGTAGATCAAAAATCTGTCTAACTCAGCCTTGAATATAACCAGTGACTCAGCCTCCATTACTCTCTAGTTTAGAGAATTCCACCAACTAACAACCCTCTCAGAGAGACAATTTATCCTCATGTCAGTCTTAAATGGGAGGCCCTTATTTTTAAACTGTGTGGCCTAGGGGAAACATCCTCTCAGCATCTACCCTTGTCAAGCCCTCTCAGGATCTTCTATGTTTCAATAAGACCACCTCTCATTCTTCTAAACTTCAATGAGTATAGGCCCAAATTGTTCAACTTTTCCTCATAAGGCAACTCCTTTATCCCAGTAATCAGCCTAGTAAACCTTCTCTGAACTGCTTCCAATGCAAGTATCTGTCCTTAAGTAGACTAAACTGTACTTACTACTCCAGGTATGATATCACCAAAGTCTTGTATAGTTGTAGCATAACTTCCTTATTTTTATACTCCTTTGTCCTTGCAATAAAGGCCAACATTTGATTATTTATTTGCTGTACCTGCATGCTAACTTTTGTGATTCAAGTACAAGGACACTCAAATCCCTCTGAACCTCAGCATTCTTCAATCTCTCCATTTAAATAAAATCTGATTTTCTATTATTTCTGCCAAAGTGAACAACCTCTCAATTTCCCACATCATACTCAATCTGCCAAATTCGTGCCCACTCACTTAACCTACCTATATCGCTTTGTAGACTCCATATTCTCCTCACAATTTGTTTTCCTACCTATATTTGTATTATAAGTATATGTGGCTACAATATTGCCGGTCTCTTCATCCAAGTCATTAATATAGATTATAAATAGTTGAGACCCCAGCACCAATCCCTGAGGCGCTCCACTAGTTAGCGTGCCAACCTGAAAATGACCCATTTATCCCGACTCTGTTTTCTGTTAACCAATCCTCTATTCACGTTCATATCACCCTCCAGCACCATGAGCTCTTATCTCGGGCAGTAACCTTCCATGTGGCACATCATCGAATGCCTTTTGGAAATACAAAAACACATCTATATAATATATAATATATAATAATAACACCTGATAATAAACTAATAAATTTGTCAAACATTATTTCACTTTCACAGTACCATCTTGACTCTGCCTAATTATATTATGGTTTTCTAAATATCCTGCTACTATCTCCTTTAATAACAGATTTGAGCATTTTCCCCAAGGAGAGGTGTTAGGCTAACTGGCCTATGGTTTCCTGCTTTTTGTCTTCCTCCTTTCTTGAATAGAGATCTTACCTTTATGGTTTTCCAGTCACTGGGACCTTTCGAGAATCTAAGGAATTTTGGTGGATTATAACCAATGCATCCACCATCTCTGCAGCTACTTTTTTAAGACCCTATGATGCAGGACATCAGGACCAGGGGAGATGTCAGCCTAATGCCATTAGTTTTCCTAGTACTTCCGCTCTACTAATCATGATTATTTTATTTTAAGTTTTTGCCTTGTGATTTTCTACTATCTTGGGATGTTGTCTGTGTTTTCTACTGTGAAGGCAGATACAAAACTACTTGTTCCAAGTCTCTGCCTTTCCTTGTTTCCCACTATTAATTCTCCAGCCTCACCCTCTCTGGGTATACTGTATGAACTAACAGATTATCAGTTGAGGACTTTGGAGTTTGTCCCCATATAAAGAAGACAATCAACATTTTGGACTCTAAAATGGAAAGCGTTCCTTTGTTACAGATAAGTTACTGGTCAGCAACCTATTTCCAGAGATAATATTTAATCAGAGCATAAAAACAACCCATTTGGTACCTTGAGCCTGTTATGCTTTTTCACTAGATCAAGGCTGATCTGCACCCCAAACCCAGGTTTTGATCTCTTGGAAAAAAATAAGCACTTGCAGATGTACTGCATTGGATTTTCATAAAAACTCATCTGGTTCATTAGAGTCCTAGGCCCAACCATGCTTCATCAATGAGCTTCCTGCCATCATAAGATCAGAAGTGGAGATGATCGGACAATGTTCAGCACCATTCACAGCTACTCAGATGCTGAAGCAGTCCATGTCCATACTCAGCAATTCGTAGACAACCTTCAGGCTTAGATGATAAGTGGCAAGTAACATTCATGCCACACAAGTGCCAGGCAATTACAATCTCCAACAAGAGAGAATCTAACCACCTCCCCATGATATTTATTGCATTATCATTGATGAATCCCCCACTATCAACGCACCAAGGGTCATCACTGACCAAGGTCTACCGCAAGCCTACCTTCACTAGTCAATATACTCAGTGGGATTCTTAGTTCCACGTGCTATAAGATTGGTCTTAGCGGCAATCCTGTGAATAGATACTGAGGCATTTGCTCCCCATGCAAGCTTGATGCTGAAATGGGACGCATCAAAGGCATCCTGCAGGATAATGGCTACCCTGATCAGAACATTTTGCATTGTGTATCATGCAAACTCATGAACAGGCCTAAGGCTGTCACTTTCAGCCTGAAAAGTGCCCAGTCTACCACACATTATCCTGAAGGGCAAGGTATCTCAAAAATTTGAGCAACGGGTAAAGATAGCTGTTTCACGCTGCTACTATGCAGTAGTAACATGAATGGTACTCGCCACTAACAGGATGTTGCCATCAAGCCAAAAAGACATTCTGCCTATCACACAAATGGGTAATGTGGTATACGAATTTCAGTGCCAATGTGATGTTAGGTATGTAGGCTGTACATCCCAAAGACTGGCAGATCGTATCAAACAGCATGTCCCACCCGCTGTTTGCAACGGGGAGCCATGCTTGCAAAACTCAAAACGTAGTATCCAACATTAGATGTGATTCTGCGATTGGACAATAATTGCTAAATAATCCTCAGTGTGCTGAGAATTATGCTGACAACCAATTTAAGGTTCAGTCAGGCTCAGTGTGGTGCATTTGCATGTACTGGAAGCTACTTATATTAATACACAGAGCCCTGTTCTTTGCAAACAGAAAGAACATGTACGTACATTGCACCTGTTTCAGCGAAACAAAATAAGTGACAGCCATTTGCTGAATCATTCCTCAGGGCAATACCTTGACCAATCAGGATTAAGCTGTCTGGTTTAAATTTCAAACAATTCTTGGCAGTTAACTGTCAATCACCATCACTGGTGCATTCTCCATGGCAATGCCACTTGCCAACCAATCACAATCTTCACATACAGTATAAATTGTTGTTTTCCCCTTTATATTGCTATTCTTACAAGTGTCCTGATGAGTGCAAGACAAAAATCTTAGACATGTTTCTTTTTTCAGCAAGTTCTGTACTACCAAACAACTAAATCAGCTTATCTCTCTGGCCTAATATAACTCCAGGTGCACACAATGTTGTTGACTCTTAACTGCCCTCTGAAATGGCCTAACAAACCACTCGGTTGTACTAAACTGCTACCAAAAAGTTGAAAAGAAATAAAAGCGGGTGGACCATGTAGCATCGACCGAGGCACCTGGAACAAAAATGGCACTCCATGTTCAGTTGGCCTTACAAAGTCTGTCTTACTGACATCTAGGGCTTGAAAGTTGGGAGAGCTATCCCACAGACTACTCAAGCAAGGCCTGACATACTCACTGAATCATTGCTTACAGCCAACATCCCAGGCACCTCCAACACCATCCTTGGGTCTGTCCTACAGAGGTGGCCTGGAAGTAGCCCTGGTCTTCAACATTGACTCCGGACTCCATGAAGTTTCAGGTGAAATACGGGCAAGCGTTACAATCCGAACTGATGTCAGGACTGGACAAATCAGATCCCAGAGTGAAACCTGACTTTAAATCCTAGCTTTTATTTATTTTTTAAAACCATGGAGGAAATTACTAAACAAATTCACAGGAGTCTGCTGATGTTCTTTTAGAACAGAACATTTATTAAACAAGAAAAATTAACTATATTACACCAGACAAAAATAAATGCGAAAAATCTCAATACAAACACAAGATGACTCAAATATTCGCACTTCCTTCACTAGACACGTTGAAATTCAGAAAGATGAAACAATTTACCACATCTACCTTATACTCTAATATTCAGGGTAAGTATGCAGTACATGTGAACCAACTGTCAAACTGTGGTCAGACACACCACACTCAAGTAAAAGACAGACGCGACCAAAGCAGATTCTATGAATTTCTCAACAACCCACGCAGATACTTGTCACACTGAGCCAAGTGATCTTATTGACACATATAAAACTCTGAAGAGACTTGACAGGGTAAATGTTGACTGTTTCCCCTTGTAGGAGAATCCAAAGCTAGATGCCCATAACGCAGAGATTGACCGGACTTAAGTCTTAAAACCCTATACACGTTGATACAAGTGCATGAAATATATATATATAAATATGGCATCTTGCACATGATGATCACACAACTGTGCCTTTGCAGCTCCTTGAAAGAACTTCTGCAACATCCATTCTGGCCAAATGGCCTGTTTAAGAACTGGATGTGACATACTTCATTCCTGACTTCCATATACCACTGCAAACTGCACAAATCACATCCGGCGACACCTGGAATGCCAATGCAGCCACTGTAGCCATCTGATGACCAATATTACCTGGATGATACATGGCCTGCTGAGCTGCAATGCCCACACCCAGGTCAAACATTTTTACCGGTCGGGTTCACGGAGCCAGGAATTCTCCCGACTCTGTGCGCCAGACCTGGAAGCACAAATCTGGGCCTGGATGTTAAGACAGAAATGAGAGGAGCAATAAGTTTAAAAGTGATTAAAGGGAGAAGAGCAACAAAAGTCACTATTGAGAATCTGAGAGAAGTGATTGAGTCAGAAATTAACTTACAAAGAGAAACTACAGTAAAGCAGTAGCTTCCAGACATCATGGAAGAGTCACAGATTATGAACCAAAAATGGGGAAAAAGAACTAAACTGGAATATTTTCAGAATTCTTTAATTTCTTCTGTTAGTTTCTTTACTCAGCTCTGGTGCCAGCTGGATAAAAAAGATGCTGATCTGTTTTAGAAGTTCCAGCCCATCCTTTTAATTAACACTAGCTTTTGGAAAGCTTTTGTGAATGGGTGGGTTTCTCACCCTTTTGGTCCGAGCACCTTAATAGAACGTGTGGAATGCGCTGAGCCAAAAGAGGTTTTCCTTTTTAAATCAAAGAGCCTGAAATCTTATTGAAGACGACAAGTTGCAGCTTGTGTCATTTTGCTTGTGGGTTGTTACCTTGTAGCAGAGCCTAAGGGCTGCAGTGCCAGAAGGTGAGAGTCCAATAATTTCTCTCTCTGGTATTTGCCATGAGAGTCACCAGCCAATGTTTCAGGCCCACAGACACTCATCCTACTGCTGGTCACATTAAAACTCCAGTAGTCAGTAACAATGGGAGCCACGATAAACACTCTGACATTGAACACCTTGCAAATGCCTGGCCAAAACACCCAGTCTATACTTGTAACCTGCACCTGAGCTAGAGGCATCAAAAATCTGGGTCTCCATCTCCAAGATTCATCCAGGGGAGGGGCATAAGGCAGCAACCATGAAAATTCTGAGAATTCAGAACCTTCTCAAGATAGGTGTGATTTTACTGAGAAAGTGTCCCTGAATCGTGAGAATTGGCAAGTCTGAGGTTTGGTGCCCAAAACTGAATGCAATACTGCAGATGGGGTGCAACCAAAGTTCTGGGAAACTGAAACATAATTTCTTGTCCTTTGCATTCCAGCGCCTTTGAGATAAAGCCCAACATTCATTCTATTAACATTTTTGATTACTTTTTGTACCTGTGCCCTAGCTTTCAGTGATCTGTTTACATGGACACCCAAACCTTTGTTTCTCCACAGTTCCTAGCATCTTACCATTAAGAAATTATTTTAAATTATTTTTCCCTGATCCAAATTGAATGACTATTTTATTCTTTCATGGCATGTGGGCATTGCTGGCGATGCCAGCACTTGTTGCCCATTCCTAATTCCCCTAGAACTGAATGGCTTGCTAGGCCATTTCAGAGCACAGTTAAGAGTCAACCAGGTTGCTGAGAGTCTGGAGTCACATGTAGCCCAGACCAAGTAAGGCAGATTTCCTTCCCTAAAGGGTTTTTATGACAATCACAATGATCATGGCATAATTACTGAGATTAGCTTTCAATTCGAGATTTTATTAATTAAGTGAATTTAAATTCCACCAGCTGCCAGATTGGGGTTTGAACCCATGTGCCCAGGGCATTAGCCTAGATTATCCATCCAATGACATTATCAATATGCCCTTATACCTCATAATTCCCACACTGAATTCCCTTTGAAATAGTTTTGCCCTCTTTGTCTGTTTATGTTCATTTGCATCCTGCTCCCATTTAACCAACTTACTATGCCCCTGATTTACTATCAACTGCAATCTTAGATGCACAACTCTCTATTCCTTCATGCAAATCACATATGATAAAAAGCTGAGAGCTTAGTAAAGATCCTGAGGGAACACCATTTGTCATTCCTCTCTCCTTCCTCCCAGAATATCACAGAATCTTAACGGCACAGAAGGAAGCTATTCGGCCCATCATGTATGCATCGGCTCTGCAGATGAGCATTGTGACCTAGTGCTATTGCCCTGCCTTTTCCCCGTACCTTTGCACGTTGTTTCTATTCAAATCATCAGCTAATGTCCTCTTGAATGCCTCAATTGAACCTGCCTCCACCACACTTCCAGGCAGTGCATTCCAGACCCGAACTACTCATTGTGTGAAAAAGTTTTTTCTCATGTCACACTTGCTGCTTTTGCAAATCACTTTAAATCTGTGCCCTCTCGTTCTTCATCCTTTATACAAGTGGGAACAGCTTCTCCCTTTCTGCTCTGTCCATCCCCCTCATGATTTTGAACATCTCTATAAAATCTCCTCTCAGCCGCCTTCTCTCCAAGGAGAACTGTCCCAACCTCTCCAATATATCCTCATAGCTGAAGTTTCTCATTCCTGGAACCATTCTTGTAAACCTCTTCTGCACTCTCTCCAATGTGTTCACATCCTTCCAATAATATAGTGCCTAGAAGTGTACACAATATTCCAACTGAGGTCTAACGAGTGTCGTGTATAAATTCAGCATAATCTTCTTGCTCTTTTATTCTATGCCCCTATTATTAAAGCCCAGGATACTATATGCTTTAATAACTGCTCTCTCCACCTGTCCCGCCACCTTCAATAATCTATGCACATATACATCCAAGTCGTTATGCTCCTGCAACCCCTTTAAAATTTCACCCCTTATCTTATCGTCTGTCCATGTTCTTCCTACCAAAATGTACCACCTCACACTTCTCCGCAGTGAACTTCATCTGCCACCTACCTGTCCATTCCACCAGCTTGTCTATGTCCTCTTGAAGTTCCACACCATCCTCCTCGCAGTTCACAACACTCCCAAACTTTGTATCATCCACAAACTTTGAAATTGTCCCCTGCACACCAAGGTCTAGATCATTAATATATATCAGGAAAAGCAAGGGACCCAATACTGACCCTTGGGGAACAAACCTTCCTCCAGCCCGAAAAATATACATTGACCATTACTCTCTGCTTCCTATTTTCAGCCAATTTTGTATCCACATTGCTACTGTCCCTTTTATTCCACAAGTAATAACTTTTCTCAAGTCTGTGTGGCACTGCATCAAATGCATTTTCAAAGTCCATGTACACCACATCAACTGCATTACCCTCATCGACCTTTCCTGTTACCTCTTCAAAAAACTCCAGCAATCTAGTTAAACGTGATTTCCCCTTTAGAAATCCATGCTGGCTCTTCCATATCAGCCCATGTTTTCCATGTGAATACTAATTCTATCCCGAATAACTGTTTCTAGAATCTTGCCCACCACTGAAGTTAAACTGACTGGTCTATAATTGCTGGGCTTATCCTTACAACCTATTTTGAACAAGGGCGTAATTTTGCAATTTTCCAGTCCTCTGGCATCACCCCTGAGTCAAGAGAAGACTGAAAGATTATGGCCAGTGCCCCTGCAATTTATAGACTCAGACATTTACAGCACAAAAGGAGGCCATTCAGCCCATCGTATCCACACCAGTCAACAAAGATCTGATTACTGTAATCCCATTTTCCAGCGTTTGACCCATAGCCCTGGAGGCTGTGACAAAACAAGTGAATATCTAAATACTTTTTAAATACTACAAGGGTTTCTGACTCAACCACTCTTTCAATCAGTGAGTTCCAGACTCCCACCAGGCTCTGGGTGAAAAAGATTCTCAACTACCCTCTTAGCCTTCTACCTCTTAAATCTATGCCCCCTGGTTATTGACCCTCTACTAATGGAAAAAGTGCCTTCCTATCCACCCTATCTATGCCCTCAATCTTACACACCTCTATAAGATACCCTCTCAACCTTCGCTGCTCCAAGGAAAACAACCCCAGCCTAACCTCATTGCTCAGATCCTCTGGTACAGGTAGCATCCTAGTAAATCTGCTCTGCACCCTCTCCAGTGAAATCACATCCTTACTATAATGTGGTGACCAGAACTGCACGCAGTACTCCAGTTGAGGCCTAACCATCATTTTATACAGTTCCAGCATAACCTCCCTGCTCTTGTATTCTATGCCTCAGCTAATAAAGGCAGGAATCCCATATGCCTTCTTAACCACCTTATCTACCTGCCCTGTTACCTCAGGGATCTGTAAATATGCACACCAAGATCCCTCTGATCTTCAGTACTTCTCAGGGTCCTACCATTCATAATGTAAGCCCTTTTCTTGTTAGCCCTCTCCAAGTGCATTATCTCACACTTTTTTCTGGATTGAATTCCATTTGCCACTGCTCTGCCCACCTGACCAATCCATTGGTATCCTCCTACAGTTTACGGCTATCCTCCTTACTATTTACCATCCTTCCAATTTTCATGTCATCCACGAACTTCTTGACCCCCTATATTTATGTCCAAATCATTTATGTACACCACAAACAGCAAGGGTCCCAACACCCTGAGGAACCCCACTGGAAACAGACTTCCAGCCACAGAAACAGCCCTTGAACATCACCCTCTGCTTCCTGCCTCTCGGCCAAGTTTGGATCCAATGTGCCACTTTGCCATGGGCTCTTACTTTCTTGACCAGTCTGCCATGAGGGACCTTATCAAAAGCCTTGCTAAAGTCCATGTAGACCACATCAAATGTATTACTCTTATCAACACTCCTGGTTACCTCAAAAAACTCGATCAGATTTGTCAAACAGGACCATCCCTTAAACAAATCCATGCTGAATATTCCTGTTTTGACTATCTATGACTTTCCTTGAGTATCCTATTTCTACTCTCACTTCCTTCAATATCCTTGGATGCATCCCCTCTGGTCCTGGTGCCTTGTCAACTTTAAATACCGACAGTCTATTCAACACTTCCTCCTTATCAATTTTGAACCCTTCTAGTGACAAGAGTTTCCTCATCTGTCACCACGGCCTGGGGACCATCTACCTCCTTGGCAAAGTATTCATTTAATACCTCAGCCATGGCCCCTTCATCCATGTGCAAATTCAATTTTAGGTCCCTAATCGGCCCTACTCCTTTTACCACCCTTTTACTACTTATATGCCTATAGAAGACTTTGGGATTCCCCTTTTTGTTGGCTGCCAGTCTTTTATGATCCCACTTCGCTTCTCTAATATGCTTTTTCACCTCCACTCTGAACCATCTTTATTCCTCTTGGTTCTCAATTGTATTTTCTACCTGATATCGGTCATAAGCACACTTTTTCTTCTTTATCTTAATTTCAATCTCCTTTTTCATCCAGGGAGCTCTGGATTTGTTTGCCCTACCTTTCCCTTTCGATGGAATAAACCTTGACTGTCCCCAAACCAATTATTTTCTGAAGATAGCCCATTGTTCAGCTACAGTTTTTTTCCTGCCAATCTTTCGTTCCAGTCTCTGGCCCAGCTCCGTTCTTGCCCCATCGAAGTCGGCTCTTGTCCAGTTAATTATTTTTACTCTGGATTGTCTATTATCCTTTTCTATCATCATCCTAAAACGTACAATACAATGATCACTGTCTCCTAAATGTTCCCCCACTGACACTTGATCTACTTGGCCCGCCACATTTCCAAGAACTAGGACCAACAGTGCGGTGCGTCTTTTCTTGTTGGATTGGACACATACTGCTGTAGAAAATTCTCCTGAACGCACCTAGGAACTTTTGCCCCTCCCCGCCCTTTACACTACCACTGTCCCAGCCTATAATCGGTTAATTAAAATCACCCATTATAACTCTATAATGCTTGCATCGCTCTAATTTTCCTGCAAATTTATTCTTCCACATCCTTCTCACTAGTTGGCAGTCTATAGACTACACCGAGCAATGTAATTGCACCATCTTTGTTCCTTAGCTCTAACCAAATTCATTCTGTCCTTGAACCCTCTGGGACATCCTCTTTCTCCAGCACTGCAATGCTCTCTTTAACCACTACCGCCACCCCTCCTTTCCTATCTCTTCTGAATACCTTGTACCCAGGAATATTTAACACCCAGTTCTTCCCTTTCTTGAGCCAGGTTTCTGTTATCACTACAACATCATATTTCCACATGGCAATCTGTGCCTGTAACTCCCCAATCTTATTTACTATACTCTATGCATTCACATACATGCATACACTGATTTAGATTTTGTTACTTTTTCCCTTGAGCCGACTTTACCTATTAACTTACTATTCTCTATAACAGTGCTATTTGTCCCTCCCAGAATTTTGTGCACCCTGGTTTTCCCCTCATATTGGTTCCCACACCCTTGCAGGGTTCGTTTAAAGCCCTCCCAACAGCACAAGCAAAACACCCCACAATATGTCACAAGATTACCTTCAATTCTGTGTGTTTTGCTTTTTGATAATGTTCTGCACAAGAAATAATCAATGCCTTCTGTAAATCGATACAAACATAGGTGTAATTGTCTCAATGTTCCTATTTGATTGAGGTGCTGCAAATCACCCTTATTATTCTGATAATTCCCTTAGTCAATTATGAAAGTGGCAATGTTGCTTTTATACCAGATCACCAGCCATATATTTGCATCCTTAATTTTATTTCTCTCCTTTTCAAACTAGAGGTTTACCAGAGGACACAACTTTGCATTGCCTATAGTTGAGGTTTGGGATAAGGCTGACTTTAAAACCCTGATACCAATTCTCCCTGTCATTTACTGCCATGTTGACGACCACTTCAGGGCCTGGTCCTAACCCCTTGAGCATCCCTTCAAGCTCAACCCTTTCCTCAGTGCCTTGTTTAAACTCGACACACCTCCCAGACACCACCATTATCATCCCTGGGTATGTCCTCTCCCACCAGCAGGACAAGCCCAGCAGAGGTGGTGACACGGTGGTATACAGTCGAGAGGGAGTTGCTCTGGGAGTCGTCAACATCGACTCTGGACTCCATGAAGTCTCATGGCATCAAGTCAAATATCGGCAAGGAAACCTCCTGCTGATTACCACGTACCACACTCCCTCAGCTGATGAATCAGTGCTACTCCATGCTGAACACCATTTGGAGGAAGCACTGAGAGTGGCAAGGATGCAGAATGTACTCTGGTTGGGGGAACTTCAATGTCCATCACCAAGAGTGGCCTGGTAGCACCACTACCGACTGAGCTGGCCAAGTCCTAAATGACTCGGTCTGAGGCAGGTGATGGGGGAAAAACATACTTGATCTCATCCTCACCAACTGCCTGGAACTCTCTAACAGCACTGTGGATGTACCTACACCACATGGACTGCAGTGGTTCAAGAAGGCAGTTCACCATCACCTTCTCATGGGCAACTAGGGATGGGAAATAAATGCTGGCCCAGCCAGTGAAGCCACATCTCGTGAATGAATAAGAAAAACATCAACTGTCCGTTGGCTTCCGTTGATAGCTACCTATTTTCCTGTGTCAGGATTCTTCTACAACTGCAGTTTCTGTGTGAATTACAAGATTGTCACTTAGTCCAAGCTGTCCCCTTTCTGGTATTCCAGCTGGCTTCTCTTCCAGGGCCTTGTCAACTTCCTCGGAAAGGACGCCAACCACATTGACATGTACACAGTGAGGAGACAGATGCCCAAAGCCCCAGGAGTGGGACTAGGTGGGGGGGGTGGGGGGGTGCGGTGGAAGAGGAACAACTTAGTTTCTGAACTGATAGTGTTTGAAAGGAGACCTAATCCAGCACATTGTTTTGCCCCTTAACAAAAACAGAATTACCTGGAAAAATTCAGCAGGTCTGGCAACATCGGCGGAGAAGAAGTTCATGAGGACTCGAAACGTCAACTCTTCTTCTCCGCCGATACTGCCAGGCCTGCTGAGTTTTTCCAGGTAATTCTGTTTTTGTTTTGGGTTTCCAGCATCCGCAGTTTTTTTTTTGTTTTTATCTTTGTTTTGCCCCTTGTTTATCGAGCTCCGCTCTTGAGACATGACTCTCCATCTTTTTTTCCCTTGTTGCTGCTTTACCTTTCAGCGCGTAGTGCATGCCCCCGATGCCGCTGTACAGCTCCAACACTCTCAGCGGGACCTCAGGCTCCATCATACCAACCGCTCCGTCTCCAAGAGAAAGTCGGCGCCCTCCCTCTCTGCTCCGCCGCTGCACAGGAACCAGGACAAAGGTTCCTCCCCTCTGCCCCGGAGCCTGGGCTAAACATTTGTGAAATTCAAATAGTCGCAGCTTCCCGCAGTCAAACTGTGAACAGAGCCGAGCACCTCAGTGAACTGTAAGGACCGGGATTTCATTGAGAAGAGGGAGACTGACCAGACATCTACTCGAGCACGAGAAATTTTGTTTATTTATGACAGAGGAACCCTTACAAATAGGTGCATTTAAAAAATAATTTTACACTCTCTCTCTCTCTCCACACGAGTGAAACTTTATAGAGATAAAAACAAAAAAACTGCGGATGCTGGAAATCCAAAACAAAAACAAGAATTACCTGGAAAAACTCAGCAGGTCTGGCAGCATCAGTTCTGTTGAAGGGTCATGAGGACTCGAAACGTCTTCAACAGAACTGATGCTGCCAGACCTGCTGAGTTTTTCCAGGTAATTCTGTTTTTGTTTTGAAACTTTATAGATCCCATTGAGGATTCAAGGCGTGTAAAGAGTTGGTGTGCAGCATTTTTCCAAACGAGTTCTGTGGAATATTAAAAAGTTTGGAGGTGATTTCTAAATTACAAATAAAAGTAAGGCAATTATTATGATTTTTTTAAAAATTTGTGGTACTGGATCAGTGAGTCAAAACATTTATTTCACATTTTTTCCTCTTCCAAGTGTCATCCATTGTTTGTCTGTATGTCTCAGCGTGTCTCCAAGTGTTTGGATGCTGTTTATTTGAAAATGGGACAAAACAAACTGTTCCATGTGGTACGTAAAAAATGGCTACTGCCCAAAACCTTTATTTACATAAGATGAAACCAAAGGTCATACGAATGTGACAGGTCACTTCTCACTTATCCAAACATTCCCCTTTTCATAACAAGAATTGCATGCTGGTCATTTGCAACTTAAGTTACTCAACATGCATGGTCCATGAAGAAAATTAGCACATATGAACAAAAAATTGTTCTTTCTAGTCTATTGTCTGAGCACACACAGATATTGCACACACGGCAGAATTTTCCATGCCTGCTGGTGTCTGGCATGTCTGGTGGCGTTACCAGACAATATAGCGAGAAGGCCAAAAATCAGTTTCACGACATCGTGAAACCAGCTCGCAATTGTCCACTCAGCCCATCGATGGTGGATCGTGACTCCCGCCATCAGACGCCAGGAACCTCATTGTAATCCATCTGCGTATCATAGAAACATAGAAATAGGAGCAGGAGTAAGGCATTCGGCCCTTCGAGCCTGTTCCACCATTCATAATGATCATGGCTGATCATCCAACTCAATAGCCTGCTCCCGCTTTCTCCCCATATCCTTTGATCCCTTTCACCCCAAGAGCTATATCTAACTCCTTGAAAAAATACAATGTTTTGGCCTCAACTACTTTCTGTGGTAGCGAATTCCACAGGCTCACCACTCCGGGTGAAGAAATTTCTCCTCATTTCAGTCCTAAACGGTCTACCTCAGACTGTGACCCCTAGTTCTGGATTCCCCCGCCATCGGGAACATCCTTCCTGCATCTAACCTGTCTAGTCCTGTTAGAATTTTATAGGTTTCTATGAGATCCCCCCTCATTCTTTTGAACTCTAGCGAATATAATCCTAGCCGAAAGGCCTCTTCTGCACTGTGAGATTCTGTAATCGACTCAATCTCTCCTCATCTGTCAGTCCCGCTATCCCAGAAATCAGTCTGGTAAATCTTCACTGCACTCCCTCTATAGCAAGTACATCCTTCCTCAGATAAGGAGACCAAAACTGCACACAATATTCCAAGTGTGATCTCACCTAGGCCCTGTATAACTGCAGCAAGACATCCCTGCTCCTGTACTCGAATCTTCTCACTATGAAGGCCAGCATACCATTTGCCCTCTTTACTGCCTGCTGCACCTGCATGCTTACCTTCAGCAACTGGTATATGAGGACACCCAGGTCTCGTTGCACATTCCCCTCTCTCAATTTATAGCCATTCAGATAATAATCTGCCTTCCTGTTTTTACTACCAAAGTGGATAACCTCACATTTATCTACATTTTACTGCATCTGCCATGCATTTGCCCACTCACTCAGCTTGTCCAAATGACACTGAAGCATCTCTGCATCCTCCCCACAGCTCACCTTCCCACCCAGCTTTGTGTCATCCGCAAATTTGGAGATATTACATTTAGTTTCATCATCTAAGTCATTAATACATATTGTGAATAGCTGGGGTCCCAGCACCGATCCTAGCGGTACCCCACTAATCACTGCTTGCCATTCGGAAAAAGACCCGTTTATTCCTATTCTTTATTTCCTGTCTGCCAACCAGTTTTCTATCCATCTCAATACACTACTCCCAATCCCATGCGCTTTAACTTTACATGCTAATCTCTTATGTGGGACTTTGTCAAAAGCCTTCTGAAAGTCCAAGTAAACCACATCCACTGGATTTCGTAAATCCATGCTGACTCTGTCTGATTCTGCCAATGTTTTCCAAGTGCTCAGCTATTAAAACTTTTATAACGGACTCTAGAATTTTCCCCATTACCGACGTTAGGCTGACTGATCTATAATTCTCTGTTTTCTCTCTACCTCCCTTTTTAAATAGTGGGGTTACATTAGCTACCCTCCAATCTGTAGGAACTGCTCCAGAGTCTATAGAACCTTGGAAGATGACCACCAATGCATCTACTGTTTCTAGGGCCACTTCCTTAAGTACTCTGGGATTATCAGGCCCTGGGGATTTATTGGCCTACAAACTCATCAATTTCTCCAACACCATTTCCCTACTAATACTGATTTCTTTCAGTTCCTCCCTCTCATTAAACCCTGTGTTCCCCGACATTTCTGGTATGTTATTTGTGTCCTTCTTTGTGAAGACAGAACCAAAGTATGTATTTAGTTGGTCAGCCATTTCTTTGTTCTCCAATATAAATTCACTGTTTCTGACTGTAAGGGACCTACATTTGTCTTCACCAATCTTCTTCTCTTCACATACCTATAGAAACTTTTACAGTCAGTTTTTATGTTCCCCACAAGCTTACTCCTGTACTCTATTTTCCCCTTCTTAATCCCTCAGTCCTCCTTGCTGAATTCCAAAGTGCTCCCAATCCTCAGGTCTGTTTTTTCTGGCCAATTTGTGTGCCTCTTCCTTGGATCTAATACTATCTCTAATTTCCCTTGTAAGCCATGGTTTGGCCACCTTTCCTATTTTACTTTTGTGCCAGACAGGAATAAACAATTGTTGCAGTTCACCCATGCGCTCTTTGAATGTTTGCCATTGCCTATCCACCGTCATCCCTTTAGGTAACATTTCCCAATCCATCATAGCCAATTCGCGTCTCATACCATTGTAGTTTCCTTTATTAAGATTCAGGACCCTAGTCTCAGAATCAACTACGTCACTTTCCATCTTGATGAAGAATTCTATCATATTATGGTCCTAAATTAAAAAGTAGAACCTCAAAGGTCCATAATCTCTGGATTATTCCCTGAGCCGCATGCAAATTGGTATAGGGCACATATAATTAAAGAGATGAACATGTGGCTCAAATACTGGTGCGGGAGAAGTGGGTTCTGGCTTTATGGGGCACTGGCACCAGCACTGGGGAAAGTGGGGGCTGTACCTTTGGGATGGTGTACACCTGAACCATGCTGGGCCCATTGTTCTAGCGAACCTCATAACTAGGGAAGTAGAAAGGGTTTTAAACTAAATAGTGGGGGCAAGGGATCAAATGTGGAAAGCTGTATATCAAAGAGTAGAGACAAGGTAAGAGAGGAACATAATAATATGGGAAACGAGAGTCAGAGAATGGCAGGAAGGGGCAGAGCGAATAAACCTAAGAATGCACCAAGAATCAAGACTAGGTGTTACAAAGATAACAAAAAGACAAAACTAAAGGCTCTGTATCTGAATGAATGTAGCATTCATAACAAAGTAAATGAATTGATAGCACACATTGAAGTTAATAAATATCTTAGCCATTATGGAGATATGGCTGCAGGATGACAAGGATTGGGTTCTGAATGTTGAGGGGTATATGATTTTCAAGAAGAATTGGAAGCTGGGTAAAGGTGGAGGGGTAGCACTGTTAATCAAGGATGGCATTTGTGTAACAGTTAGATATGACCTTTGTTCAGGAGATCAGGATGTGGAATTGGTGTGGGTGGAGATGAGGAATTGTAGGGGAAAAAAGTTGGAGTGGTCTACAGGACAGGTAACAGTAACCACAATGTAGGACAAGGTATACAAGAAGAAATATTGGGTGCTCATGATAAAGGGATGGCAATAATCATGGGTAACTTTCATTTACATATAAACTGGAAAAATCAGATTGACAGTAGTAGCCTGGATGAGGAGTTCATAGAATGCTTTCGAGTGTGTTTCCTGGAGCAGCATATTCTGGAACCAGCCAGAGAGCAGCTTATATTAGACTTAGTATTGTGTAATGTGACAAGATTAATTAATGATCTTAGGTTAAAGTCACCCTCTAGGTAGCAGCACCTATATAAGATTGAATTTTACAACCCGTATGAAAGGGAGAAGAGTGGGTCTAAGACAAGTATTTTAAACTTAAATAAGGGCAACCATGTGGGCATGAAAACTGAGCTAGCTAAGTTAACTGGGACATTAGTCTAGGGAATAGATCAATAGAAAAGCAGTGGCAGACATTTAAGGGAGTATTTAGGGGAGAATAAGTATATACCTACTATAAAGAAAAATTCTAAATGGAGGACCCACCATCTGTGGTTCACTAAAGAAGTTGGGGAAAGCATCAAACTTAAGGAAAAAGTATATAACTGCACAATGCTGAGTGGCAGGTCAGATGTTTGGTCAGAATATACAGAACCCCAGAGAATAATTAAAGGATTAATCAGGAGAAAGAAATTAGAGTATGAAAGGAAGCTAACTAGAAATGTAAAAATAGATGGCAAGTGTTTTTACAGGTACTTAAACAAGAAAAGAATAGGTAAAGTGAGTATTGGTCCTCTGGAGAGTGAGAATGGGGAGTTAATAGTAAATAATAAGTAAATGGAAGATGAAATGAACAAATATTTTGCTTCTGTCTTTATTATAGAGGATACAAAAACATTCTAGTAATAGCTGTAAATTAGGAGGTGGAGAGGAGAGAGGAGCTTGATGAAATTACAATCACGAGGGAAATGGTACTGAGCAAACTGATAGGGCTGCCTGCTGACAAGTCTCCGGGTCCAGATGGGCTTCATCCTCAGATCTTAAAAGAGGTGGTTAATGAGGTAGTAGATGTGTTGGTGTTGATTTTCCAACATTGCCTAGATTCTGGAAAAGTTCTATCAGACTGGAAAGTAGCAAATATAGCCCCTCTATTCAAGAAGGGAGGGAGGCAGAAAACAGGAAACTATAGGCCAGTTAGCTTGATGTCTGTTGTGGGGAAGGTGTTAGAATCGATCATTAAAGAAGTTCCAGCTGGGCACATATAACAGCACAAGTTAAGCAGGAAGAGTCAGTATGGTTTTGTGAAAGGGAAATTATGTTTAACCAATTTATTAGAGTTCTTTCAAGGTGTAGCGTGTGCTGTGGATAAAGGGGAGCCTGTAGACATACTGTATTTAGATTTCCGGAAGGCATTTGATAAGGTGCCACTTCAAAGGTTACTGTGAAAAATAAAAGCTTATGCAGTAGGAGGTACCATATTTGCCTGGATAGAAATTAGCTGGCTGGCAGAAAACAGATTATGCATAAATGGGTCTTTGATTGGCGGAATATGACAAGTGAAGTCCCTCAGGAATCTATGCTGGGACCTCAACATTTTACAATTTACAACAATGACTTAGACAAGAGGGGCATTTGCATGGTAGCTAAGTTTGCAGACAACACAAAGACTGGTAGGAAGGTATGTTGTGAAGAAGACATAAGGAGTTTGCAGACGGATATAGATTGGTTGAGTGAGTGGGCAAAAATCTGGCAGATGGAATGTAATGTTCACTTTGACAGGAAGAATAAAAATAGCAGAGGATTACTTAAATGAAAAATGACTGCAGAATTTTGAGGTGCAGAGATATCTAGATGTTCTCATGCATGAGTCGCAAAAAGTTAGTATGTAACTCTTTCGAGTACAAACCCGTTTTCCATCTGTTTCAGATGAAGTTACGTTGTTTCATAGTTTGTCATTGTGAGATTTGAACTCTTGATCTTGGGGTTACAAACCCAGTACCATAACCACTTGGCTATTTAGGCCAAGCAAAAAGTTAGTATGTAACTCTTTCGAGTACAAACCCATTTCCATCTGTTTCAGATGAAGTTACATTGTTTCATAGTTTGCCATTGTGAGATTTGAACTCTTGATCTTGGGGTTACAAACCCAGTACCATAACCACTTGGCTATTTAGGCCAAGCAAAAAGTTAGTATGTAGGTGCAGCATGTAATCAAGAAGGCTAATGGAATGCTACTCCTTAATTCAAGAGGAATTGAACATAAAAGTAAGGATGTAAATGCATTGGAGGCAGTTCAGAGGAGGATTACTAGATCAATGCCTAGAATGAGTGGGTTGTCTTATGAGGATAGGTTGGACAGATTGGGCTTGTTTCCACTGGAGTTCAGAAGAGTGAAGGATGATTCGATTGAAGTACTTAAGACCCTGAATGACCTTGACAAGGTGGAGATGGAAATATGGGACACTGTTTTAAAATTAGGGGTTGCTCATATGACAGAACTGAGGAGATTTTTTTCCTCTCAGAAGGTTTTGTGACTTTGGAACCCTCTGCCTCAGAAGGCAGTGGAAGAGTGGTCACTGAATATTTTTAAGGCAGAGGTAGATAGATTCTTGTTAGGGAAGGGAATCAAAGGTTTACAGGGGTAGATGGGAATGTAGGGCTCAATACAAACAGATCATTGAATTAAATGGCAGAACAGGCACAAGCAGCTAAATGGCCTACTTTTGTTCCTGTTTTGTATGTTCGTATATTCAGCACCATTCGCGACTCCTCAGATACTGAAGCAGTCCATGTCCAAATATGGCAAGACCTGGACAATATCCGGACCTGGGCTGATAAGCAGCAAGTAACATCGCCTGACAGTCATTTCCAACAAGAAAGAATCTAACAATCGCCCTTTGAGATTCAATGGCATTACTATCACTGAATTCCCCACTACCAACTTCCTAGGGCTACCAGTGACCAGAAACTGAACTGGACTAGGCATATAAATACTGTGGCTGCAAGAGCAGCTCAGAGGCTAGGAATTCTGTGGCAAGTAACTCACCCCCTGACTCCACAAAGGCTGTCCACCATCTACAAGACACAATTTAGGAGTGTGTTGGAATACTCCCCACTTGCCTGGATGAGTGCAGCTCCCACAATACTCAAGAAGCTTGACACCATCCAGGACAAAGCAGCCCGCTTGATTGGAACCCCATCCACAAACGTTCACTCCCTCCACCACCTGCATAGTAGTAGCAGTGTGTACCATCTACAAGATGCATTGCAGGAAATCACCAAGCCTCCTTAGACAGCACCTTCCAAACCCATGACCATTAACTTCTAGAAGGACAAGGGCAGCAGACACATGGGACCACCGCCACCCTGAAGTTCTCCTCCAAGCCACACACCACCCTGACTTGGAAATGTATCACCATTCCTTCACTGTCACTGAGTCAAAATCCTGGAACTCCCTCCCTAACAACACCTACACCATACCGGGAGGATGGGGAGTTAATAGTAGATAATAAGGAAATGGCAGATGAAATGAACAAATATTTTGCTTCTGTCTTCACTATAGAGGATACAAAAAACATTCCATTAATAAATCAGGAGGTGGAGGGGAGAGAACAACTTGGTGAAATTACAATCATTAGGGAAGTACTGAGCAAACTGATGGAACTGCGGGCTGACTGCCCACATGGACTGCAGCAGATCAAGAAGATAGCTCAACACCACATTCTCAAGGGCAATTATGGGTGGGCAATAAATGCTGGCCTTTCCAGTGTTGCCCACATCCCATGAACGAATAAAAACAAATCTTACTGCTGACCCTTCAGGAAGTTGTTCTTCCTTTTCTCCATTGACTTGTGCGTGGAAGGCTGTGACTACCTCAGCATAGTGCAAAGCCTTGTCAGTTCTCCCATCAATACTCTTCAGTTGATGATAGCAACCTCAGAACCTCTGCACATGGCAATAATTTTCTTGAAAGTAAGTTTCTCTTCTCTCAGCCGACGTATTCTCACAGCAGATCCCATGTTCCTAAGATAATCCTATCTCAGACGAGATCATCCTTCAGTTGCCAAACTCTCAAGATTCAGCTAGATGCCTCAGTGCAGTCACATACTGATCAATATTCTCCCTCTCTTCCTTAGCTCTAGTGTTAAACACAAAGCGTTCATAAATGACATTAGTAAAGGGTTCAAACTGAGCCTTCAATGCCTCCAAAATTTTAAGCGTCTGGCTTTTCTGCTCCTCAATGAGGTCTAGGGTGCAATATGCTTTTGGCACCATTTCCCTAGAACTGTTAACGGAAGTGCTATTCTCATTTGTTCAGGTTTCTTCAGGTTCAACTCTGTGGCAATCTCAGGCCGGGATTTTCCGTGCCCGCCGGTTTCGGGTGTGTTCGGTGGCATGAGCGGACAATACGGCATCATCAGTTTCACGATGATGTGAAACCAGTTCGCGAATGTCCGCTCAACCTGTCGACAACAGGCCGCATTTCCTGCCAATGGGCACGGGAACCTCTTTATAATACATCTGCATATCAGATGAGGCCAGCACGCCAGAATTGCCCCCCACACTGCTGGATCATCCATCCACGCCGATATCTTTCACAACAGCATATAAAAGACGTGCACTTGGCGGGCTGCACTTTGAGAGGAACTTGGAGGTCCGTACACAGCAATGATGTGCAGCGCCCGCCAGGGTCGCTTGTTGGATTTCAAGCTTGAGCATTGGTGGTGGGGGATGCAAGGTCTGTCTTACTGATAAGGTGACATGTGGCGGGGTGGGGGGGGGGGGGGGTGGGGGGGGGGTGTGTGTGTGCAAGGACAGCCCTGCCACTGAATATAGCACACAAGCACTCAGGGTGGAAGGTTGGATAGGCGATGGAAGTGGCCTCACATTAGGCAAAGTGACCATTCCTCTGCAGCTGAGACAGTTCAAGTGCAGCCACATTGATATGATTGGAATCAGGCTTCTAGCTTTGATGCCTCTGCATTGCTTGAGTGGGCAGATAAGTGTCACCAAATGCTCCAAAGCTTTTCTCACCCCCCTAGCCCACCCCTCCCTACCCCACTAGCCCGCCCCCCTCTCCCCCCCCCCCCCCCCACCCCCCCCCCCCCCCCCCACCCCCCCAGCCTGCGCAGACTGCAAAGTCATGAGCATTTCAGTGGACTGGAAAACAGTTGGACAACTGCACACATTTTACAATCTCCTTGCTAAAGCTGGCCAAGGAACAGTCACCGCTGGAGGTGCTCACATCCCCTTGCAATGTCTGCATTCCAGTTTGGGCCAGTCTCCCCAGTGGTTCAAGCTAACAGTGCAGCCTTGCAGTGCAGGTTAGGAGAATGCCTGCGCCTGAGCTGAGAGTAAAGTATGCAGTCCAGTGGGCAAAGCTGCCGCCAATCGGTCAGGTGGAGTTGCACGAAGGTGGATGGGGTTTCGGGCAGCCATGCAGCACACTAATATCTGGCCATCCAAGTGGTGGGCAGCACTCTCTGGGAAGCATTAAGAGGCTTTCATATTTAACCAGAGCAGGTTCTTAGCACATCCATGCTAACCATATGTCTCTCTCTTTCATCCTGCAGGAGGAGTACATCAAGATCATGGAGGCTATATGTCTGATGGACCACAGACAGCGAAGACAACACAGGAGAGAGCAACTGAGGTTCTTGGCTGTGCAGAGGGAGGAGCAGCACCCTTTGGAAGGAGGAGCAGCTGGGGCTTCTGCACATGCTGTCAAAGAGCCACAGCAAGCCGTTGCTGGTCGGTGCCTAGCAACACCCAGGTCACAGATCCCTGAAGTCTTCCAGGGCCTATAGATGCTACCTATCATTCCTGCAGATGACCAAGAACCAATGTCGCTGAAGACTGCGCATTTCTAGGGAACTGGTCGGTCACATCTGCCAGCTACTGCAGGATTTGGTGCCACGAGGACATGGAGAGCAACTACTGCCAGTGACCATGAAAGTGATGGCAGCGCTCAATTTCTACATCAGTGACTTGTTTCAGGGCTCCACAGGTGACCTCTGTTGGATGTCACAAGCCTCCACCCACAAATGCATCCTTGAGGTCATGGAAGCCATCTTTGTGAGGGCACACAACTTTGTGCATTTCGCCTGGGACCAGAACAGCCAGGATGCAAGAATGGTTGGATTCACCCAGATCTAGAGTTTCCACAGGTGCAGAGTGCGAGCAACTGCACTCACGTGGCACTTGGATTTCTGTCACAACACGTAGTGAACTACATCAACTTCAAGGGCTTCCAGTCGCTGAATGTGCAGCTGGTATGTGACTACCAGAAACATCCTGCAGGTGTGCAGTTTCCAGGGAGTGTGCACGACTCCTACATCCTCACTTGGTCACAGATCCCTGAAATCTTCCAGGGTCCACAGAAGCTGCAGGGATGGCTCCTCGGGGACAAGAGCTACTCCATCTCCTCCTCAACCAGCTCATCTCCCTGTTACAACCTGGCACTGCAAAGTGCGCAACAGGCAATGACGAAGCTTGACACCCTTTGCAGATTGTATTGCAGGGCTCCACCAGACCGATCCGGGCACCGGAACCTCATATTCAACATCCGAATGGTCTGCAGGTTGCGGGTTGCAGCATGAGCCTCACTATATCGTCGCTCTGCTGCAGTCTGAGTCTGCTGCGCAGGAGTTTATTGACAATAGTGAACAGAATGTACAATTGATTAACACCCATGCCCAGGCTGTGCAACTAACTCTTCTTAACATTCCTATCCCTGTGGCTATGTCTTGGTGCTTCCCGGACATCTACAGCGGAGGTGGAGGCAGCCTGCTGACTGCAGCTGATGACCTTGACAGGAGTCCTCTGGAGGATCAAGACTTGGAGGGCCCCAGCCTGCCTTCAGGGTCATGCTGTATGGCATTGGCACTCTCCTCGGCCTGTGGAGCTAGAGCTGCTGAAGTCACAGGATGAGGTGATTCAGATGGGCCAGACACTCCTGGAGTCATCTGGGTGGATGGCCCCGGGGTGCGCACCTGGTGATCCTCCTCCCTATGGGTGTCCAAGGGCCCTTGGTTGACTCCTTAAGGGGAAGGTGTAACTGGAGTGAGATCAACCTGCCCTGCACCCCTCTTGTGTACACACTGTTGGAGGCGAACAATGGCATCAGTGATGGAGTTGAGTCGTGCAGCAATACAGGAGCAACGTCCTGGACCAAGGCGGCCGCATCCTACTAGTGTTGACCCCGGTGCATTGGCATGCTGGCACTATCCCTCAGAATGAAGGCAGATGGACTTGTCTATCATGCCTTACAATCTGAAAAGTGCAGCGGACATCCCTTCCTGATGTTCCTGAGGTTTCCTTTGCAGCTCCAGCAACTGTGACATGTCCAGAGGCTCATTGGCTGACTGGGGCACAGCAAATTTCTGGCCTCCAGCTGTCCTCCAAGTGCCGGACGCTAAGGAAGTTCCTGCCGCTGCCTTCTACAGGTCAGACAGTGCAATGTGCTCACCAGATTGTTATCCCAAGGCTATTCTAAAGCTAGGCCCCACTGAGCTGTGTGTCTCTGCATTGGTGGAAGGTGTGGATGAGCACTGTGACAGTACTTCAAGGAGGGTGCCTCCAGACACCTCTTCAGAGATTTCTTTGGGGCTTGATTAGAGGCCCTGGGTCATGGACTCGGTTGGCTGTTTCCCAGATGTACCTGCGGAAGCAAGGAGAGATAATCAGTGCATGGCAGGGGCCTGTGAAACAGGGCACAGCACTCATAGCACGGTTATCTATTGTATGTTGCATTGTTGGATCCTCACTTGGTACAGCACGGCCGACCTGGCCATCAGCACAGGATCGATCCAGATCATTGCTGGCCAGCTGGATGGCTCTGTTTTCAAAGTTGGTGTGGACCTTGATTTCAGGTATTTCCCCACTGGTCTGCAACCTCTCCTTTTTGTTGTGTGCCAGCTTGTCCTGCATGAATAGACATGGAGCGAGTGTAAGCAGGATGCCTGCCAGACCAGATGATAAGTATGCCTGGCATGTGTGGGTGGTGAGTGGTCCCATGGATGGGATGAGGACAGTGATGGTGAGTGTGAGAGAGTGAATGGTGACGTCCCTTGAACTGACAGTGAGTGAGGGCACTGGATGTGTGACGGGTTTGTGAGTGTGAGAGTCGAGAGATGAGAAGAGTGACTTACCTTGGCGGAACGGAGGGAATCATTCATCCCCTTGCAGCACTAGGTGGCTGTTCTCTTTTAAAGGTATTGGCGCTGACCACCCCTGCCACCGCCTCCCAAGTCTGGTTGGTCACGCCGCTGCCCATTCTGCAGAAAGAGTGGGGTTAGAGGACATCCCGGTGGGACTCCATAGCATTCAAAAGGCACTCAAGGGATGTGCCACTAAACCTGGGGGCTACAGTCTTCTTACCTTTCATGGACATCTTCCCTGGAGTAGTCGTGGTCTGGAAGCACTGAGATGTGTGCACGCGGCTGGACTTTAAATTAGGAGTGATGAAGCGGCAAGGTGATAGCAGGCAGGCAAATGAGAGCCCGCCTGCCATGGAAATGGCGTATTTTCTGGGAATGCATAAATAACGTGGCAGGATTGGGATGATACAGTGTGAAAGCCCACCATTGCGGCCGATGGGTAAAACATTGTTTTACCCGCCCGCTACCGCACTTAGTGCAAATCTGGGCTGATTCCGCCCATAATTCAGCCATTGAAACTCGAAGAATTTTGCATTCACTCTCAAATCTCCCTACCCCTTTATGGGAACAAGTACTGGAATAGTCAAAGCCATAATGACTCACCCAGCATTTGATGTCCTATAAAAATTTGTAGATTGAAGCTTTAATTATTCCCTACTGTTTTCCACTGCTGCTAGCTGTCTTACAGCTTTCAAAATTCATTCAATCCCAGCTACACACTTCTGACATCATAATCCATCTAGTGTGTAAAAATGGTTGCTTCCAAAACCTTTATTTACATAAATGACATCAGAGATCAAATGAATATGACAAGTCACAGTGTACAAAGGAATTTATCCAAACACAATCCAAGTGATTTCAGTGTGTCAGATCAGATATAGGCACGAACATACAATAAAGGGCAGGAAAATACAAGCTAGTCCATCAGACCCGCTCCATACTGGCATAATGTAATCTGCACACAAAATAGACCCCATTCCCCATATTTCAGGTTGATAACCTATCGTCAGAACCCTTGGGCCTGAATTTTGACCGCGTCGGGCATGTGCGATCTGCGGGTCCAGGAGTGGTCGGGGAACAGGCCCCTGACTACCCTGACTATGATTTCACGCTAGCTGGCCAGTTAACTGAAAAGTTCAGTGCTGCTGGGGTGGGGGCAAGAAGAAGGTGGGCGACAACGTCACCGCAGGTGCAGGTGGATGCTTCCACTGAGCTCCCTGAAGGCAGACAGCTACCTCTGGGAGTTGCGGACTTCCAAATAATAAAATAAAGCAAAAAAAAGCTGAAAAAAAGGCCCATGCAGCACAATCAAGCACCCAAAAGCTTACCTCATAAAAAATGCTGTCCCCAGATTTTTTTAAAATTTTATTTCGTAACAGAGATTTCATCCCGCCCTTGGCCGCCTGGCCAATTGGCCCATCTGCCAACTGTAAGGTTGGACAGGCCAAAAAAAAAAATCACTGACAGTTGCGCTGTTAATGGGCTTAATTGCCCAGTCAATTGTCGGTGAGCGCTCTTCTGACTGCCACGCATGCTTGTCGAGTGAAATATCGCACAAGTACGCGATGATGTTGGGATGCTCACCCGAGGTCATCTCGCGCAACTTTACACCCGTTCGGGTCAGGCATGTGCCTGCCCACGGAACGTAAAATTCTGCCCTTGGTTGTCGAACTAAAATATTAACCCTGTTTCACATTCTAAGGACTCACAGATGCTGCCTGACCTGCTGAAAATACCAACCATATTATTTTTATTGGAGATTTCCAATATCTACATATTTCATTCTTTCATGTAGTTACGTTTTTTTCCTCAGTACACATGAACGAATAGTCTGAATAGCTGCAATTTAACTTACAAAGCCCAAATACTATTTGTTCACACATGTCGGTACTGTCCTTGAACTGATGCCTTGCCAGAGGTTCCATCCACTTTTTCAGAGCTATTGGTTTTCCAGGGTGACATGTGTGCATCACCCATCCCCTCATTTGGCTTTCCACTGCTACCCTATGACCTCCTGACCCACCACCTGTCACCCAAAAGCTATCACTATGTCAAGATACCTCCGCCATTAAACCCCTGCAACCCAAAAGCAGTGCCGCTTGTGCCGCACGCTACCTCAAAACCATACTGCCATACTGGCCAAAGTTCACTCCCATTGGAGAATCTTCCCTACAGCAATTAGTGACTCCCTTACCTATCCAACCAATGGACCATATCCTTGATAACTGAAAAATGTGCCTATGCCCCTCAGCAATTCTGTACACTGATATGAAAAAGGGGAAGAGAAAAGCATAAAAGAAGAAAGAAAGAGAAAGCAGAACAGATAAAGTGATGCAGGAAAGGAGTGAAACAAAGGGATAGAGAAACATAGCAACACAAGGACAACAGGAAAGAGATAGATTGTATTCTAAAACTTTCAAAGAATATTCATATATTATATATTTTGCCCTACATTCTATACCATCTAATCTGCTGTCAAATATTGTATTCTTCAATGTGAAAATCACCATAAGACATACACTAAAAAGTTATAGAGACAGGGGTATCAGAAAGTCCCAAATGATGTACTTTAGAGTCAGCCTCCCCACTTTCAAACCATTAAAAACTCCAGGATTTTCCAAAATTTGCAAACCAGTAACTGGGTATGCATTAGATCATGCCAGATGACTAAGAGTCAGAATCTGAGGTGGCAAGCAGAATCATAGCAGAAGTGATATCTGCTCACAGCATATTTTCTCCTGTACATGATGTGAACAATGACTCAAGCTGTTCCTGTTACATGCAGTGTTCCACAAATTGTTTGACACAGTACTGATATAACATGCTGGGCAGCTGTAGACTGGATGGCTGGGCTCATGTGTACTGCATGAGGTAAACCGTAGATCCTGGGGATGGAGAGTCAGATTATGATAATGGATGGAATCATCCCAGATTTGCACTAAGTGCAGTAGCGGGCGGGAAAAAGAATGTTTTACCCACTGGCCGCAATGGCAGCTTTTCACATCATATTATCCGAAACCTGCCTCATTAAGCATGCATTCCTGGGAAACATGTTTCGATGGCGGGCAAGCTCTCATTCACCCACCATGCTGTCACCTCGCCACTTCATCACGCCAGGCGCCACATTTAAAGTGCAGCCACGCACACACCTCTCAGTGCTTCCAACCCAGGACCACTGTACAGAAGACATGGCCCTGAAAGACAAGAAGACTACAGCCCCCTGATTTAGTGATGCGTCCCTGGAATGCCTTTTGGAGGCCTGCAAGCAAGTAAGGTCATCAATCTAGCATGGGAGGTGGCGGCAGCAGTGGCCTGCAAAAGAGGATAAACAGTCTCATCTGTTCTGTCAGGTTAAGTCACTCTTCTCATCACTCTCAACTCTCACACTGACAAACCCATCACACATCCACAGGGATCTCACACCTCAAGGGACAACAACACTAACTGTCACCCGCACCCTCACATCTCCACCAGGCTCATATCCTCTGAAGCTCGCATCCTCATCCCATCCATGGCTCTGCTCACCACACAAATATTCCACTCAATGCCATGTGCCCTGTTTATACTCTCTCCATCTGTTCTCATGCAGGAGAAACTGGCTCACAACAGCAGGGAGAGATCCCAGACCAGGCATAAAGTGGCCCACATTAGGCCCCTCACTCATTTTGAGGAGTGGGTCATTGCACTCACTGGTGAGGACCATGGACTGTGCCTGCAGCGACAATGAGGTCTGCGGCGAGTACCTGCACGAGGGATTCTGCACCACATCATCCCTCTCCCATTGCAAATGCGAGTACTCTCTCTCTCCGGTTTTTGACTCTGCTGCTATGCAACAATTATCTCTACTTTGGTTCACAAGGAGCTCTGCCAAGCAACCGACACCCTCAGCCAGTCAGTCCCTCAGCTCCATCCAAGTCCTCACCTCCAGTCAAGAGGACACTTCCTCCATTGAAGAGCTGGAAATAACCAGCCTGGAAGACCCATCACAGCGCTTACCCACATCCTCCACCAGTGCAAAGACACGCAACTCGGTGGGACCTAGATCTAGAGCAGCCTCGGATTCATAATCTGGTGGTCAGCGCATGGACAAGTGCCCACAGCAGGAGGACGCAAGTTCAGCCAAGCTCCCCAGCACTTGGAGGACTGCAGAGGAAGAGGCATCTGTGAGGTCTGAATCAGATGACGAGCCTCTGGATTCAGTCTTCCAACTCATCGTGGAGAGTCAGCAGAAGGCAGGGGAAAATCATGCAGGGCAGTTGGATTCATCAACAGAGTGGCATGCAAGTTGGAAGAGTGCGTCTGCCTGTTCTCTGAAGAAGTGGTGCCCATATTTGCTTATATGGAGGCCTCAATGGAAAGAATGGTGGACACCAGGGAGATCCTGATCCAGCAGAATGCGGAGATGCATGCAGACCAGCACTCCATCACGGTAGGCATGGGTGACTTCCTGCAGTAGCTACGTGAGCGGGAAATGGGGCACCTCGATGTCCCTCCAGGTGCTCCTTCCCCTCAAGGAGGAAGGGAGGAGGAGCAGCAGTTGGACACTGCTGGGTCATCCATTCAGGAATCTCATAGGCTGTCCTCTCCCTCCAAGTCCCCTTTGTGACTCCGTCAACCTTGTCCTCTGTCACTGCAGAAGGAGCAGCTGGCCCACAGGAGAGCAGCGAAAGCAGGGGGGGGGGAGAGGGGGGGGGGGGGGGGGGGTGCAGTTCTCCAGAGGACCTAAGCCAAAGTCATCAGAGGCAACAAGGGCAGCCATTACACAGGCAGGCAGCACCTAGAAGCATTAGCCTAGAAAAGTTAAGAAATTCTGATCACAGTTGGTTGTACGGGTGAATACATTTTGTCACTTCATATTCTGAAAATATATTCACTTTCACTGAATAATGTATAATGGTGTCTTCCCCCTGCAGCTCCCATCCCTCACCCCTCAACCACTAGCAGTTCAGCACGAGTGATTCTGGAGGGAGAAATGAGTGTATGTGTGTGTGTGTGTGGCAAGGCCTTTTGGAGCCTAGTGCAAGAACTCTCCCACGCATGAGGATCCATCCCCCATCACACTCATCTCAATGTCCTGAGCATTTTCAATGCTGCCTGCTGGGTTTCGCTTTCAGCTATCCATCTGTGCGACCTGCACCTCCGCCCATCCACTGATCGCACTCCCATGCAGCACCTGTTCCCGCCCACCACAAGTCTCCTTTCACATTTGGATTTGCAAGCCTGGCGTGTTTAGCATTCTTCTTCAGCTCCCCCTATCCTTTCCCCTCTCCCAGTCACTTGTCCTTACGCCCATCACTGTCGGCACCCCTTGCATCACCTTCCACCTCCCAACCATCACCTACAACCCACAGCCCTTTTCTTTCGGGTGAACATGCACGTTCCCTACCTTCTCAAAAATCCAACCCCCATCTACGTTCACCTCCCCGACCTCATCCTTCCCACCCCAGGGTCTTTGTCTGCCCCCCGAGTTCCCACCAACCACCTTCTACCAATACCGTCGCACCTTCACCCTCCCCACTCTGCCCTCTCTCATTCTCACCATTCCCTCCTACCACCCCAGCCCTCATTTAATTCCCAGGAGGCAGTCATCGACTCCACAGACCTCTCCCTTGCATGATCACCTGGACATCCCTCCCCATCCCACCCCATAACTCCTTCCCCCCTTGGAATTCCATCTCCCCATGGGCTCCTTTCCCTGCCCCCAAACTCCTTCCCCACACCCCCCACTCTTTCCCCCTTCCTGACTCCTTCCTCCACCCTTACTTCTTCCACTCTCTGGAATCCTTCTTCCTCCAGTCTTACTCCTTCCCCTTCCTGATTCCTTACTCCTGTCTTACTTCTTCCTTCCCCCCTCCTGACTCCTTCCAGATTCCTTCCCCTCTGGACTTCCTCCCCCCTCCAGACTCCTTCCCCTACACCTTCTTCCCCCTACACCATCCTCCCTTCTTACACCTACCTCCTCACTTGCCGCATTCTCCCCCATTACCTCCAACTTGCCCTGTACTACCCCACCCCACCCCACCCCCACCCCCAGCAACATCACACCTCAGACCTCAGTCCCTGACACCTTTTGTTGGCCAGGGGCTGCAGCCGAACTGCTGACACAGGCAAAAGCAACTTTTGACTTGAAGTAACCATGCCAGAAAGGCAAGAAGGAAGGAAGTGTGGGCATCCTGCAATATGGTGGTGATGCAACTGGAGTGGTTGAATAGTGAGCTGTGAGCTGTGGCTGCCAATAATTATGTGAGGATGAGGCAAAGCATATGAATTTTAGGATTGAGTACTAGTTGATAGAGATTGTTGGTAGATGGGTGATGGGATGTAATGAATTGAGCAGAGGATTATGCTTGTGGTGCTGTTCGTAGAGGATTTGCCATGATGCCATTTAAAGATGAACTCACTTGCCTTGACAACTCATATCAGATTGTTAAAATTGTTCCTGCACTGCACCCATGTTCTTTGAGCAATACTCCTTGACGTCTAGTGCTTCTTGCCTCTGTTTCCTGAGCATATCAGGAGGGCACCTTGCCCCATTCTCCCAACCCACCCCCCACCGAGGATACAGATATCTCTTTCTTTCAGTCTTTTACACCAAGACCTCCAGTGCATTTTCTGAAAATCTTGCTATACGCTTCCTTCCATGCTCAAAATCACAGAGACCAGTTCAACTTCTGAAAAAACTCCACCATTTCTTGCAGCCCCAATGCCTCCTCCCCGTCAAGAGGTGCAAGCTGCCTTTAAGCAAGGCTAGCCACTCAGAACATCGGGCCTTCTGCTGATGTGTACAGCCAATGAACAGCAAAAATCATAGAAAAGAGTAAGCAGCACAAATTCAACATGGTGCCTGCAACACAAGGAAAAGGCGTAAATTAATCCCCCGCCCATTTTCAGGGTAATCCCATTTCTCCACCCTTGTGACTATGGCTCAGAAAAGAGCTAGGTAAATTTATTGAGTTACTGTCAAAGCTGTTTCAACTTACCTGTCTCCAAATAAGCCCTAATGTAAAGGTGCTGTACTGAACACGGCCTCCATCACAAAGTGTAAAGAACTACCAACATAATGCAACAAGTACAGAAGCAGCAAACACGTTTCTAATTTAAAACACTAAAACTAAAGACCTTTCTTTGACAATATCAGCCTGTCCTTTAAGACAAAACACCTAAAGGGCAGTTCAGTGTTCAGTGGTGGCAACCATTTTCAGCAAGCAGTTTGTCCCCAAAGTGCATCTGTAGAGGAAATGAGTGCTGGTCAGGAGCAAAATAGCAGTAAAAGATTAGTGTCCATTTTTGCTCTGAATTGCATTACTTTTTCAGGTACAATTTGGAAGCAGAGCAGTGGAGAGCTGACAGTACTAGTTCTGAATAATACTTATTTTTGTTGATGAGAAAATTATTATTTTGATTATAACATCTTAACATTTTTTTCTAAATTTTAGTAATTTGAATACAAATGACTGACTTGTGAAACCTTGTACAGGAAGACCGATAACAGCCGAAGTGGAAGTTATGCAACATATAACGAACTTTTGTGCTACTACTTAAAATTTAACACGCAGCATACCATTGGACATCCCACCCGCCCAAACACAATGATTGTCTAAACAAGCTCTGATTGATGGTTGCTAAGAACCATCATCTCCTGGTTGGTTAATTGCAGTGTCAGTCACTACATCAGTTGTCACCTCATCATTTTAAATCATTTTTGGGGAAGTGTATCAGCTCGCTATAAATATCAAGCAGCTTTTGAGACCTACCTTGTGCCATTGAGTAGAAGCTTGTGTTCTGGAAGAGCCTTTTGCGAAAGAAAACATATAAAATGAATTATAATACAAATTCCAAATCATCTTTTCGCAGATTAACTATACGGTCAAATTCAGGATCACAATCCGCCTATTCCTCACCAATTCGTCGCTCCTTCACAAAAACAACGGCCTATTCTATCCCATCTACTGCCTCAAGTTGGCTGAACAAGAGCACTCCTGGAAAAATGTCTTCTGGAGATGACCCATCAGACTTTTACCTATTGGACGCTGTAAGCGATGAATTCAAAAGCAGCCGCACCGATGAGAAAGAAAAAATGATTCACCTGAACGACCGCTTTGCCAACTACATCGAGAAGGTGAGGTCTATGGAGCAACAAAACAAGGTGCTTACAGCTGAACTGCAGGATTTGAAGGGCAAAGGCAATTCCAAAATTGGCTCTGTCTATGAACAGGAGATTAGGAAACTAAAGCATGAAGTGGATCAGATTTCTAAGGATAAAACCAGAATTGAAGTGGAAAGAGACAATTTGTTGGACGACATCCGCAAACTTAAAACTAAGTATGATTGTTTATTTTTTTCCTTCCCTTTTTTAATGTAACTGCGTGTCAGGGCTTTGGTGGGATTGGAGGTGGCGTGGCGGGGGGGTGCGGGTGAGATCGAAACTACCTTCTTCCGATTTCAAACTGGTAAAAAGGAAAGAAGTTTTTAGTGATTAGAATTTCGTCAACTTCAAATATTTCATAAACTTAACAATCTATTTTTTATCCCACCCAAAAGATCCAGTTTGAAAATAAACAACAAACAGATGCTAAGAGATAAAAACAAAAAAACTGCGGATGCTGGAAATCCAAAACAAAAACAGAATTACCTGGAAAAACTCAGCAGGTCTGGCAGCATCGGCGGAGAAGAAAAGAGTTGACGTTTCGAGTCCTCATGACCCTTCGACAGAACTTGCGTTCGAGTCCAAGAAAGAGTTGAAATATAAGCTGGTTTGGCCAGCTTATATTTCAACTCTTTCTTGGACTCGAACGCAAGTTCTGTCGAAGGGTCATGAGGACTCGAAACGTCAACTCTTTTCTTCTCCGCCGATGCTGCCAGACCTGCTGAGTTTTTCCAGGTAATTCTGTTTTTGAAACAGATGCTAAGGCTCATTTTGTTGCGCTTCCCCAACTGCACTAAATTTGAAAAGCCTCTAGAATAAATGCATCACAGTTGTCCTATTAAGCTGACATTTTGAAAAGTGTGATGGTCTAAAAGTCCACTGGATGCTTTGATAGGTTTTTTAAAAATCTTGTTTAATTTTCTATTAATTTACATGAATAAAATAATACTAAAATATACCAATGTTATTTTTCTCCAGCAAATTATATTAATACAGCCTATTGAATTAGATTTACCTGACAGAATCTATTTGATGTTAGTCTTCTTCTTCTTCTTGAGTTCTCTGCCCAAAGGCAGGTCAGCCTGCAGTGCCATGACCCCCACCATGGGTAGGGCAAGGAGGCAGGTCCCAAATCCAACCAGAGGGGATCAAACCCTGTGCTGTTAGCAACAATCTGATCCACACCAGCCATCCTGCCCCTCAAGCCGTCTGAGTCACTGCGGCAGCATGCACTTTTACATTCATATTGTAGCCTGGAGCTATGCATTATGATGGTAAAGGCTCCAATTTCTTTCCATCACATGGCTGACCAAGAACCTCTCCCACTTTTACTGCCTGCATTGGGGTATGTTAGAAGGATTTATAAGTTGATACTGAACCTGTTTGGTTATGTTATGAACACACTTTCCTTGGTCATCAAATCCTGGAGTGGGACTTGAACCCAGAGCTTCTGGCTGAGAAGCAGGGATGCAACTCACTGCACCACGAGTCATCCTTTAGTTTTAAACATCTTTAATCTATATTCCTACAAAAATTATCATGAGCAAAGTAAAACTAAATCCAAAATAATGACTATTCAGTCCCCTTGACAATCATATTGCTGGAATAAAAATCAGACATGTTCTATAGCCAGTGAATGAGTCATCTCACCAGATTAAGGCCATGATATTGGGTTCTGTAACACCTTGGGTGCCATTGCTGCAGAATCCCTGAAGCCATTAAAATGGCCCAACCATGCTGCCTTCACTTTCTGGCCGCATGGCACCCCATTCTCAGCAAAGAACTAGAGCGGATGTATAATTGTGTTGCTTTCGTATGAGGATTGTCTGATTGTGAGGTCAATCAGACCTTTGGGTTGATTTGCCACGCGTCGTTTAAACTTGCTCTGTGCATGTCCACTGAGCATTGAACTTCTGCTAATGCAAGGTTGGTGGAAGTACTGTGGCTTGCTTTTGGAGGTCTGTTGGTGAGCTTGTTCATTGATTCAAGGAGGGCAGATGATTTTGTCACCTGTAGTCAGCAATAGATATGAGGGCCTGGTTGCAGTGTATCTGGGTCTGCAACATGTCCAACAAATGGAGCAGTGGCAGGACAAAGGTGAAGCTCTGTGAAGAGGGAGCAAGAGGAGATCTCTCTATAGAGGGCCCTACATACCAGCGGTTTTTTGTGTGTTCCTTTTATACCTCCATCTGAACCCCACCGGAGGCAACTCAGGTTCACAAGGCAGATGTCACAGAACTGTGCCATCTACTTCAACAAGACCTGAAGCTACATACAGGGGGAGAATGATGCTGCAGGTGGCTATAAAGATCACAGTGGCATTAAACCTCTATATGACCGTTCCTTTCCAGGTGGGAGCAAGTGACATAGTGTGCCCTCCATCGATACATCTGAGAGATGACAGAGCTCCTGTAGGCCTGCAGCAATGATTGTATTATCACAGAATCACACAGTGCAGAAGAGGCCCTTCGGCCCATCAAGTCTGCACCGACACGTGAGAAACACCTGACCTACCTACCTAATCTCATTTACCAGCACTTGGCCCATAGCCTTGAATGTTATGATGTGCTAAGTGTTCATCCAGGTACTTTTTAAAGGATGTGAGGCAATCCACCTCCACCACCCTCCCAGACAGCACATTCCAGACCGTCACCACCCTCTGGGTAAAAAAGTTTTTCCTCACATCTTCCCCTAAACCTCCTGCCCCTCATCTTGAACTTATGTCCCTCGCGACTGACCCTTCAACTAAGGAGAACAGTTGCTCCCTATCCACCCGGTCTATGCCCCTCATAATCTTGTACACCTCTATCAGGTCGCCCCTCAGTCTTCTCTGCTCCAATGAAAACAACCCAAGTCTATCCAACCTCTCTTCATAACTTAAAGGTTTCATCCCAGGCAACATCCTGGTGAATCTCCTCTGCAACCCCTCCAGTGCAATCACATCCTTCCTATAATGTGGTGACCAGAACTGCACACAGTACTCCAGCCGTGGCCTCACCAAGGTTCTACACAACTCCAACATGATGTCCCTACTTTTGTAATCTATGCCTCAATTAATAAAGGGAAGTGTCCTATGTGCCTTTTTCATCACCACACTAACATGCCCCTCCACGTTCAGAGATCTATCTATGGACACACACACCAAAGTCCCTTTGTTCCTCAGAACTTCCTAGTGTCATGCCGTTCATTGAATACTTCCTTGTCAAATTACTCCTTCCAAAGTGTATCACCTCACACTTTTCAGGGTTAAATTCCATCTGCCACTTATCTGCCCATTTAACCATCCTGTCTATATCTTCCTGTAGCCCAAGACACTCAACCACCCGGCCAATTTTTGTGTCATCCGCAAACTTACTAATCCTACCCCCTACATAGTCATCTATGTCGTTTATATAAATGACTAATAATAAGGGACCCAGCACAGATCCCTGTGGTACACCACTGGACACTGGCTTCCAGTCACTAAAGCAACCTTCTGTCATCACCCTCTGTCTCCTACAACCAGGCCAATTTTGAATCCATCTTATCAAATTACCCTGTATCCCATGTGCATTTGTCTTCTTTATAAGTCTCCCATGTGGGACCTTGTCAAAGGCTTTGCTGAAATCCATTTAAACTACATCAACTGCACTACCCTCATCTACACACCTGGTCACCTCCTCAAAAATTCAATCAAATTTGTTAGGCCTGACCTCCCTCTGACAAAGCCATGCTGACTATCCCTGAGCAAACCTTGCCTCTCCAAGTGGAGATAGATTCTCTCCTTCAGAATTTTCTCCAATAGTTCCCCTACCACTGAACTGAGACTCACTGGCCTGTAGTTCCCTGACTTATCTCTACAACCCTTCTTAAATAGCTGAACCACATTAGCTGTTCCCCAATCCTCTGGCATCTCCCCTGTGGCCAGCGAGGAATTAAAAATTTGGGTCAGCGCCCCTGCGATCTCCTCCCTTGCCTCCCTCAGCAGTCTGGGACACAAATCATCCGGACCTAGAGATTTGTCCACTTTTAAGCCTGCCAACACCTCCAATACCTTGTCACTCCCTGTATCAATTTGCTCAAGAACCCCTTGGTCTCCCCAAGTTCCATACCTTCATCCTCATTCTCTTGTGTGAAGACAGATGTGAAGTATTTATTCAACAATATACCAAATGTCCTCTAGCTCCACCCTTGGTCCCTAATGGGCCCTACTCTTTCCCTGGTTATCCTCTTCCCATTGATATACTTATAGAATATCTTGGGATTTTCCCTACTTTTACCAGCCAGAGCTTTCTCATATCCCCTCTTTGCTCTCCTAATTGCTTTCTTAAGCTCCACCCTACACTTTCTATACTCCATTAATGCCTCGGCTGATTTGCTTCCCTTGTTCCTGCTAAAAGCCTCTTTTCCTTCTCCTCGTATTCTGAATATCTCTGGTCATCCGTGGTTCTCTGGGCTTGTTACTCCTTCCTATCACCCTAGAGGGAAGATGTTGAGCCTCTACCCTCCCCATTTCCTTTTGGAAAGCCCCCCACTGCTCCTCTGTAGATTTCCCCTCAAGTAGCTGTTCCCAGTCTACCTTGGCCAGATCCTGCCTTATTTTACTAAAATCTAATCTCCCCCAATCCAAAACATTTTTTTGCAACTTGTCTATTTCTTTGTCCATTGTGGTCGCTATCACTAAGATGCTCCCCCACCACCACCTCAGCCACCTGTCCAGCTTTATTCCCCAGAATTAGGTCCAGCTCTGAGCCATCCCTTGTTGGACCCTCTACATATTGACCTAAAAAGTTCTCCTGTACACATTTCAAGAAATCCACTCCATCCAAGCCCATCCAATTAATGTTGGGAAAGTTGAAATCACCTAATATAATTACCCTATTGTTTTTGTTTTTACACACCTCCGCAAATTGTGTTCTGTCCAAAGACTGAAATGCAGACTGAGCAGGTATGTGGATTTGCCAGGAAAATGGGAATCCTAATGGCGCCAGGATCTATTAACTGTTGCACATGGATCTGCAGAACGCAACTCCCCCCCATATCAAGGGGAAGATATAAGGGAACTAAATGGGCTGCCATTATCACATACAATTGGTGTGCGAAAATGCATATGTCGACAAATGCCCACTATCCTGGCAGAAACCACAATGCTTTCATTCTGATGCCAATCCTTCATCATGGTACCCCAAAAATAACTAGACCGTAGCTGCTCAGAGACAAATGTTATTCCCTCGACACCTGGCTAATGGTCCGTCTGCCACCTGACCATGTGAGAGCATGGACATATAACAAGAACTATGAAGTCATCAGGAACCAGGTGAAGCAGACCATCAGCATGTTGAAGCATCAGTTTTGATGTGTGGACCACTTAAGGGAAGCCTAACTGTACACTCTGGAATTTATCTTGAAGTTTGTGTGGTCGGCTGCATCCTCCACAATAAAGCCTTCGTTACCACCAGGAAACAGGAGGAGAA